>NC_083600.1:53549198-54166346 GCF_020882245.1 Rhopalosiphum padi | reverse complement strand
TCACGGAAGGTCACAACGGTGTGCATATATGGGCTAGTGTTTTTTTTTCTTATTAATTTTCGAGTCTTTTCGATGAGAGTGATAAAACCGTAATAATAATAACAATAACAACATTCAGTATAAAATGATTAATATATAGTTAATATCTATATCTGCAGTTATCGTCGCCATTTAGTACCAGTTATTTCCTTTTAGCAACATCCACGGGATCTAATTTCGCAGACTCGACCTTAGACTTATGTTAAAATGCGGATCAAGGCCATTGAAAAAATATATATCCTATACGGTCTGGCAAGCTTAACGAAGTATAAACAAACAGAATGATCGGTTAAGTGTATTTATTGTACCCCGGATATTATGTACGATAATGATGGTCGCTGCGATTGTTACGTTTTTCAACGGATATAATATGTAACGTAGGTATACGAACGGAGACAATGGTAAGGACGCAAATTACGCCCACGGGACCATAGACTCGCCGTTGATTCGAGATATTGAAAATCTGCACACCAAGGTTTTACGATCGGCGTCTAAAAGGAAATTCAGTTGATTACAGCTGAAAATCGCCACTCCTATATGGGCGATTAATGTCCTAAAATTAATTTGAAAGAAATGTTATCTCCAAAAAACGATCGGATTCACAGTTGGAGCGGTTTTAACCGCATTTCGTTTTCAAAGAAAGTGTTTTTTGATAATACAAAATGTAATATACATTCTAAGTATCTAATAGCAAAATATAAACCATTATAGATTCAAAAATAGGTAGTAAAATAACAATAAAAGTACTTTGGTAAATAAATACATGACAATTGTCAATAGTGTAATTTTGTTTATACACGAAATATTAATATTGTTTAGAAATACATATTTATAGTGAAAAAGTAAAACGATTTTTTTCAGCTGGTTTTTAATTTAATAATTATTAGAAATACTACCTATTGAATACAAACAACAAAAATATACCTATACTAATAACATCATAAGTTTCAAATATTTAATGGCACATTAAAGATTTCAGCCATTTGATATTTTTTTAGTCATAAAAATATAATTTCTTAACGGTAATTTTATGGTAGATTATGAAACTATCTATACATAAACATGGCTATAAAAACTTAATTTTAAGTTAGTACCTAACGATACTGAACATGATACAATTTTGAACAAAATTGTAAAAAAAATAGTTACAGCAACAACTAAGGTTTTCCAGAATGCAATGCAATACAGTTTGAAATAGAAACCAATAATATTAATTTTATAGTCCAACGCAAAATTTTATTTCTAAAATCTTTATTATCAAAAAAATAATTTGCATTTTTAAGAAATTAAAGTTTGAGAAGTGAACTTAGTGCATTACAAATTATGAGTTACCTTTGACCCTTTAGTACTCTATAAAAGCTGTAGTATATTACTACACCATCTCTCAGTATTTTTTAGTACAAAAAGAAAATATGTATAAAATTAAGACATAGGCACTACAAAATGTATATATTGTCTTGTGCATTTGAAAAAATACATATTTAAGTTTGGATATCTTTCAAAAAGTATCAATGAACGTAATAGTATTTATTTTAGTGAAGAGAATCGTAAATTTAAAGCAAAAATGTACTTATTAATATAAATTTGATTATATACATATATTGTGAAATGTTATTGCTAATATAACTTATTAGGTGCCCAATCATGTACGGCAAACAGATGGTTAAGACTATTATAACCACCATATATGGCGATTTTCATACGTCATATTATAATAAGATACAAAAATAAATTTCATTTTAGAGTGTACAATTAGTCATAGTAAAGAGTACACTGATTAATCATGCATTATATAGGTAGCACGAAATTGATGGCCAAAAAAAAAATAATTAAAAAATTCGTAACAGAGATTAAGAATCGCATCTCAATAAATCCTGTTATAAATTGTGTAACACTGCAGATTTCTCAAGCTGCATTCTGATTTAGCGAAAAAAGAATTTAAATCAATGAGAATAATAATAATTGTATTTAAAAGAAAGATCAAAAAGCTACAAGTCGTGACATCAAAGGTCGTCAATATCAGTTTTCGTCCGACTATAAATTATATGATGGAGTGGCGGCTGTTTGCGGTTTAATAGCGAGTAGGTATTTATATAGTGGTTCTACCTGGAGGGGTGGCTTTGGGATCTCCCAGTCTGCAGTCTCGTTTCAACGAACATTCGAACGCCTTGTTTTTCGTTATGGACGCGGGACTCATCAGGTATTCCGGTAAAAATGACGACAGAATAGCAACATCGTCGTCGCCCGGATCCTTTTTGGGCGTACTGGTCTTCAGCGTGATGTTACCGAACTTGCTAGTCATTACGTCCACGGACATGTTTGCACTGGTACTGAACCAAAAGCGCGTGACAAACGACGACGGGAACCTAGTCCGGACGTAATAATATACTTGATGTACCTATCTCTCCCCCCTCGAGCGCGCCCCCCCCACCGCCGCCGGGACACCGGGTGACCTTTCCGACCTGCCCACGGTGTAAGTATAATATTATATTGATACAGGTACACCTCCAACCGTCGCATGAAGATAATGATATTATTATTATTGTGTTATTATAATATCGGTATTGCCATCATCAGATATCGTTTTCGGTTGCGGGGTGGAGAGAGGCAGCGATCAAAAACCCATAAAGGATAAAAATTCGTATACGTTGGAACCAGGAACCGTGGTCGAAATTATTAGAGGCGGTTCTATCTATAATATGACCAGAAATTAGTTACCATCCATCATGGTATATTATAACAATACGTCAACCCGTAGGACGTGATACCCGTATATTGTACTGCCTCATTCTATCCAACGAATATTATAACAAAATTCCAATACGCAAAATTATCATTGTGGTACCTATAGGTTAATATTTAGAAGTTAAATGCCCACCACCAAACATGCAAATGAGGACATTTTTGAGGTAATGTCATGTCCAGCTTGTAAAATATTGAACTAACAAATAATTTACAATAGTTTAATATATGCGACCATATGGGTAATATAACCTATATATTTATAAAAATTAATGTTTCTTTTTTTATTTATTTATACTTTATAGACTCAAAAACAATAAGTTTTCAATTACAAAATATATTTTTTAAGACTCGGCCATTCGGGGGAGGGTGTTTAATTTCGTTTTTCAACCCTTGTAGATCGCTATAGGGTAGCTCATGCATGAACTTTGTTTCGGTTCACCAAAATTGAATATTCTTTTAAGATGTATGTTTATATAATAAACTTTTAAGTGTTACGATAATAAAATAGTTTTTATAATTGAATATAATTATCTGTATGATAAACTAATGAGAAATAATATACCTGATCAATATTTTTGAATTGATACAAAATAATAGAATCTTATTATCCTATATATCTGATATTTTATGTGTTTTTAATAATAACTTATACATATGTTATAACATATCATGTTCCTATATAAGTCACTATCTTTAAATTATGCTTATGTTGTGGAATTTTACTATATTAGAAATCTAACCCGTTGGATTAACGGAAACAGTACATTACACTGGAATAATCAAGTGGTCTTAAGTACGGTGGGCCGGAATGTTACCCGTGATCACAACAACGACATACGTATAATAAATATTATGTACCTACGACGGACGTCAAACCGCGTGGACTTATCATTTCGACCTTGGACACACGCGACTTATCGAGAAGAAAATACATAAAACGTTAATGATGCAGCAATATTGGACGATGATGTCACCTGAACCATTACAGTGCATATACAATATAAGAATGGTGTATTTTTTTTTTTAATCAACGCACAGTGCCGTGCGTCGACGTGTATTTTTTCACTCTCGCAACACACGCGGATCGAAGAACGTTGACAAGCGCAGCTCCCACGTGCATGTTTTTTTTCTTTTTTCTAACGATTTACAGCTGATAGATTTACGAATGTATGTTGGCGCATCACCGTCGTGTAGGATGTCAAAAAAGAGAGCATATAATAACTTTTAATTTAATTCAGTCTAAGGGGGTATTGTATGAAGTCCTGATAGTAGTACAACATAGTTACAAATTTGATGCACTTGCGTAGAGAAAGTTTTCTTCTGAACAATATTTTAATTTTTAAAACGTGTAAAAGTACAGTGACAAATGTCACTTTACATCTAAAATAAAAAAAAGAAGCGGTCTATGAAAAACATGTACACTGTAAAACATGTTAAATTTCAACATTCTGCGGTTTAAGACTTTAATAAGAGTATAACAACATAATAATCGAAAGCACAATATTGATCTATAAGTATAATATATTTACAAATTTGCATTTATCATCAAATCGAATAAGACACATGTCTAAGTGAATATGTTTCTAAAATGACTAAAACCATAGGCACTTATGAACGAATATGTATTATGTATGCAATAATGAAAAAACAAAAATATGAATCGATATCAATGAAACAACATAATAGTATAACATAAGAGATTACTAATGAATAGTAATAATAGTAAAATACATCGTCTGCTGATATTTTTATAAGAAAAAAATAATAAAAATCTGCAACATATATTATGATATTTATAACTATGACAACGAAAGTCACGATAGACGAACACAACGGGCAATATGAGGTTCTATAAGGTTACGTAGTATAAGAAAGCTTGAACTACACGATTTCTGCGAAAAATGGTCAACTATATTTTGGAAAATATTTAATAGACTAATGGATTATTGACCAACCCAATCAATATATTTTGTGTTGTTCAAAAATTAAAGGGCTTTCTCATATATATAATATAGCTAGTATAAGGGATGCCTCGAGAAACACGACTATACGAAAATATCTTGAGGGTATGCGCTTTTATCACATTGTACGCCAAGAAATCATAGTGGATAATTATAATTAATACAAAAATACAACTTAACACCATAATCATCCTATGTGCAAAAAATCTTAAACGCTGACTAAATATTTAATATAAAAAATTTTGGGAACATACAATAATATATTATACATAATTTACTAATAATTTTGAACCCTAGATTTACTTAACCCCGTGCGACCGTGCATTGTTTTTTTTAAAATTAATTTTAATTTTATTATTATGCGCTGGTTAAAATGTTAAATACAATTTATTGATCCATTTTTACGTATATAATAACCCAGTACCAACGCGATTATTTTTAATGGAATTAACCTTATTTTAGTAACATAAATTACCTGCACGGAATATATCTCCACAGCCATCGCATCTAGCAGCAAATTGAGTGTCGTAGCAGTTTCCGCAATAGATTTTTTCTACTTTTGATCCAAATTGTTTGTCCACCAACGAGACGCGACATTTGCTGCACAAGAAACAAGCTTCATGCCAATGTTTATCCTTGTACGACAAATCCTGAGAAAAAAACCATAATATATGATATTGTTACATAGGTATGTTATGTAGAGTTGAATGCTCGACTTATGAATCAAAGCAGTCGACGGACATACTTTAGAGTCGATCCCGATGGTCTTGTCGCATTCGTCACACGGGTTGGCGAATACAGATTCGTAGCATTTGATGCAATATGGATGATCGTCTCTGAGCACATATCTCTGCCCTGTTAACGATTCATCACATTGCCAGCAACAGAAATGACCGGAATGCCAGTCCTTGTTCATAGCCTTGGTGTATTCTCCGCTGAAAATTAACTAAAAAAAAAAAAAAACTATATAATTTACGAAAAACAATGTATTATCGAGTTATGAATTTTTAAACGATTATTTGATTCAACTATGCAAATTCGCATACATTTTTTTTATTAAAATAAAAATACCACATGGATCAATAATCATACAAACGTATTATAATATGTTATAAAAACCATCGATTTCAAAAGAGAATTTTTAAAAAAAGAATAATATAGTAAAATATATTTTAACAAACACACAATGATTCAACAGTCTAATATATATATATCAGCACAATGCTTAACATATATATTAATCGCCTGTTTATTATTCATTGAATTAGTAATGTTTAGTAGACCTAAGAAATGTGTGTATGATTAACAATACTTTTTTGGAGATTAAATGTAATGTAATTTGTCGAAGCATTTAAAATATTATTTTAAGAATGATTGTTCGAGCCTTACTAAATTACTGAACATCCATCACGTTTATTTTTAACAAAAACTGTGGTTGGGCTCTTTTAGACTTTTTAGTGCAATGTGTAACCCTCACGAGGGGTATTAGTTTGTTTCATTTATTGGTATAGTCAGTTTCACCCAATACTTTCGTTAACTCTGAATTCAAGTTAATGAAGTCGTCGCACTTTCAATTCTTTTTTTAGAGCTTTTTAGAAAATGTCAAGAGTTGAACAATTTGCTAAAAAAAAAAATAATCAAACCAACAAATAGGTATAGGCGGCACCACGCCCGCATAAAATGTTGTCTTTTCACGCGATCGTAGTATTACTCGTACATTGGTCGTATCGTATGACCTTTAAATTCAAATGTGACAATATCATCGAGGTCGTGGAGTTCAAAGAATCAATTCTTATTTTCTTATAAATTTTCAAAATAACCTATGTTGTCGTAAGCTAAATATGATAGATAACATAAACCTAAATCTAAAAACATTCTGACCACCTCAATGACTCTATCCCCAGTGTTCTTTATCATTAAACTGGATGTTATGGATAACATACTTTCCCACATTTTGTTTGATCAATAATATATTAATGAAAACACTTTAGCATCATTATAGTATGGTTGTTAAGATATATTTCACCGATATTAATATTGGTTAGATAGTTAGTATACTACACATTAAAAAAGAATCCATGTAATGAATATAGGTATCATTATTTTTTTGTTATGAGGTTTCCATACACATATACAATATATATCTAGTGTTGGATTTACAATAAAACGTGTATAAACTATAAATGCAACATGTAAAACTTATTTTATTTAATTTTATTAAAAATAAATGTTGTTTCAACTACATATAAATTAATGAACTAACATCATAATTTAAAAGACGTCTATAAAATCAATTAAACGCTCGGATTATTTTACTATTTTAACTATAAATATAGTTGAATTATTAAGTTAATTAAGTCACACAGTAGTATTACTTTGACTGTCCAAAGTACAATAGCTTAAAATTTATATTAGTTGCACAACAATTTTTGTGAAAATTTAATTAACTACAGATTTCTATATCTGCAATATCAAAAATAATATCATAAGGCACAATCAAAAATAATTGATTTACATTTTGATTGCGTTTATTTTTTTTTAGTTCAGAAAGATAATAAACCTTGGAATAGTGCCATAATTATTAAATTGATAAATATTTAAATTTATTTAAAATATCTATACTGAATATCTTTTAATTTACAAATAATCAAGATTTTATATAAAAATTCGATATTTTTAACGTTTTTCTTGAAAATCACTTGAATTTTTTTTTAAATTACTTTACCCGTACCTATCTTATTTGTATACAATTTTTATTTTATAAAAGAACCACATAAAACATTTTAACTTTTTTTACAACCACACAAATTATTTTCTCAACAATAAATATCAAACATTCTCATACAGATATTAATTCTGAGTTACATTCAGAACCTAAAAACTCTACCTACTATAGACTCATCGATCCGCAGGATGAAAACAATTTAATTTTTATTCATGATAATTTTAATGCAACACTAGGAGTAAATGCATAATATTTACAGTATACACCACGCATTACAATATTACTTTAAATTATTAAATGAATTTTCCGCAAGAAAGAGTAAATGCTTCAAAGTTATTACTGAAAAAGGAGCAATATGTTGCTAATCAGTACTTAACCACGATTATTCGAACTTTAGTGGAATATGTCAGAAATAAAATTTTAAATATAATATGGTTAGTATAAAAATATTTTAAAAAATAATTAGGAATAGCAACAAATATAGAATATTTTCTATATATCTCAGGCGTTGTTCTGATTTTAATTATTTTAAACAAAAAATGCTGTTGTATTGTGTTATGCATTTATACTTTATTTTTTACGATCATGCGGAATATTAATAGCTAATTCCTATGCACCGTTTAATGCATCACGGTCTATTTCAAATATGAAATTCATGGACCGAAACCATTTTATATTTAAAAAGAGAGCGTATATAATAAATGAAGAGAAAAATGTGAAAAATATATCTACTTTCCGCCGGCTTTTCTACCGCCTTGTACAGGAGTGAATAACCCTTTAATAATTTAATATATAAACATCGAACTCATAGACATAAAATGTGACTAGTGAAAATCTCAATATTTTATTCGTATCAAAAGTATATATTTAAATTCTGAATGCTTTATTTTTTACACTAAAATTAATTAATAATTTATAAGAATAATATTGATTAAACATTTTATTCCATTATATTATTTACTTGTATCATATAAAAATCGATTAATTGTTATTCTTTTCATAACTATACACAGAAGAAATTTTATTAATTACTAGATAGGTAAATGGTATGCGTGTAATTATAATTAACCGCAATAGAAGTTCCCATAAAAAGTAACCAATTATAATATTGTTTGTGTCATTTGAAGTCATTTGTAAATCTGTCTAACTTGAGCGTGTTTACAACTTAACATAAAAAAATTACGACTACTACGAGCCAACGATAATTATATTAATTATATACTGCTCGTTTTAAAAATTGGAGTGCTATGATTAAAATTAAAATAGTTGTCACATCTTAATTTATTACGAAAATAGTACTGACCTATAATAGATTAATCTTATTAAGGTACTAAATGCTAATTTCTAACCTAGAAAATAAATAATCATACTTTTAAAATTGAATAAATATCTGTTAAATAAATGACTTTTTTAATAAAACAATAATACTATTATATTAGAGATAATATTTTGTTGGTATGTAATTAAATGTTTAAAAACCAGTAAAACGAAAAATTAATATTTTAATCAAGTTGCGTAATATTGTTATAAAAGTGCTAATCGTATAAATGTAATAATTCAAATAATAAAGAAATAAAAAAAATCAGTTTGCGTAGGTACACCAGTACCAGTACATCAAATAAATCAAAAGAAGAACGTCTAACAATATTAACATTTTAAAGCTATTGATGAAATATCATTAAAATACTTGTAGGTATGTATATATACAAAAATACAATAGCATGGTAATAGTCAAAACAATTTTAGAACAAATTTCAGTTACATGATAATATCATTTTTATTAATCAAAAATTATGTTTTATGGCAACAATTTGAAATAATAAAAAAAATTTTTATTTTTGTTTGTTGATAAGGTATATTAATATATTATAAATAATTAATTCCTACTACTAAAAGACAATTTTGAATTACTCATTTTAAAATGAAAACTGTAATTTTATTATTATAAACATTGCCTAATTAATTTGAATAGTCAGGTTTATACTTGGGCATCATATAGTTATTTATGATATTTTAAAAAGACTAAGTATATTGTGACGTGACATTTGGGTGGATATTTATCAAATTAAAATAAAAAACTTTCATAACACAATAGTATAATACTATTCCCCACATTAATAATATAAATTATTTAAAAATAAATCAACTAACGCTTTTAAATCAATTGAATAAGAAAAAAACTCGATAAGGTAGCAACATTATTTTTTTTTATCAAACGCATAAGAAACTAATTATATCATGCATGTTTTATTATTATATATAACTAAACTGGTTTCGAAAAAAATGATTATAGCAAAAAAGGGTGGATAAGTCATACATTAATGGAATAAATAGTTGTATTATTCATTATTAATACTAATTAATTTATATTATTGGTATAATTATATTATAATCACTAATTTGTCTTACAAATATTATTTATTATGTTACATGGTTAGCACTAACACATAACTTAATTATTATTAATTACACTCGATGTATTATATTTTGTTACGAAATACATGACAACTCTTGCTCAGATTTTTGTTGTATAAATATTACCATTTAGCCGTAATTATAATTATTATAACCGGTAAGACAAATAAAAATTTTCAAAACCACAAATAAATTTCTTTATCATAATATTATTAAGCCTAATTAGATTATAATTAACAACTGTTATAAATCATACGTTTGTATAATAATGAATTATAATGTTATAATAACAATAATATATCAATACATTTTCTTACCAATAGCATATTTATGAGACAAGAGGTATTTTCCGTTAACACTTAAAAGAATAATATTAAAATGCAACGAAAAAAATAAATAATCATTAAACACTTTTCAGAAAATGTAATAAAATCATACATTTACTGAGTTACATTTTTTGAAATAGGTGAATTAACTGATAAGATAAATTAAAATTATTGTTTGTTTTTTTTTCATTAAATTAAAGTGCTATTGGAAAATACCTCTTGTCATCGTGACCATTTTCTGATGGATACACGTTTTCTTTATCCAATTCTGTGATGGTAACTTCGCCCTGATCATTGCTCTCTCTTCTCTTATTTGACGAAGTAGTTTTTTTGCTTTTCCTGACTTTTCTCTCGGTGGTTGTGAACTGATATTCTACGTCTGCCATGTTAATGAATTATAATTTTTAAATTGAAGTAAACAATTAAACGAAAACGTTTAAAATGAGACGAACTAGCAAATAAATAAAAAGACTAAGATTAAAAGAAAATGCGAGTTTCCCAATACGTCTAGGCTGTAGCAATCACACGTTCAGACTGCGAATATAGCGTTTCGGTTGGGACGGCGTGTGCAGTGCACTGTCCTCTGCGGTGGGAGAATGTTTCCACCCGAAAATCTATTTTTAAATAAAATCCGAATGAAAACTTCGGACAGGAAGTGTGGTTTATGACATTAATTTTACTAGATGATGTGTATCCCTCGTAGAATATCACAGAAATTCGTCTATTTAGCATTTATAGTTAAAACATAAATGAATTAGAAAGATGACATTGTGATAAGAAGTATGGAAATTAATGTATCATAAAATCGTCAAAATCGTCAAAAAAATTATCGTTATTAACATGTGTAAATAGTATTATAGAACAAAATACTATTATATCTATATAAAAATGAATTATTAATCTTTTGACATGAACATAATTTTAATGATAGACGCTATAATACTAAGCAGGGAGTTAGAATTGGCAGGTACTTCAGAGCCTAACTAAAATTTTAAGAAAATATTATGTACTTAAAAAATATAAAGTATAATATATACCCAAACTACATGACGAGAGTAGAACTTGTGTTTGTTCATTCAGAAATTATCTATACAGATTACTGATACTTTAGTATTTGATTAATATTCATATTAATATATTACAAGACACGAGTATTTAAATTCGAATTTATATTTCTCATTATCATACAAAAACGTTTGATATATTCAACAGTGCAATCATTCTTTTAAATAAGATAATACATTTTAGATTATTTATGAAAATACATAAAGTATTTAATTCCATAAATGTCCGATGCGTAATTTTCTTTTAAATATGTTAACAAACATTCAAATCGTATGTTTACAAAAAATCGAGGCGGCGGTCAACATAATATTATATTCTATACCCACAATTTTTTTTTTAAACTTATAATAATTATTAGAAGATAAGTGTGTTCTTATTATTGTATTTTTATTGTAATCCTTACAAACATGGTCGTTAAAATAATGTATTATAAATGTGTATAGGGATGTTTATGCTTGTTTACATTGAGTCTGTAGTCAACTTAGAATATTACACTCATCTAATACTATAACAAGACAACAATCACAAGTCACAAACTCACAACCATAACAATTAACAACTAACGAATAAATAATATGTTTATATTTTATCTATATACATGTATTATTATTAATGTATATGTTATTACCACAGTACGACGAAGTACTAATTTGCATTTTTATCAAATATAAGATTCGTAATATTAAAGAATGAATAGTAAATTGTACACTACATTAGTTCCTTTTACACTGTTTCTTAGCAAATTCCATTCGAATGAATTTTGGTGTAAATTAATTTTGATATTAATATATTAAAAACACAAAAAGAGCAATTGTATTAAAGTCATATTGCTTTCAGTTCAACTATACAAAGAATTCGCTTTCCTCCTATTCATACTTTGTGTCACGTTTAGATGAATTTGTGGATGTAAAAACAATACAAATTAAATAAAAGTACACAATAAAATAGGAATTAATTAATATAACTTAAATTCAAGTCGTAATTATAGTTTAAGTCTATTTTGTTTTCTATACACTGCATATCAATTTCAATAGTTTTTTTCTACCGGATATGTATCATGATATATAATGCTAAAAACAGTGGTATTCTTATGAAAATTTGTGAGAAACGAATTACGTGTTTATACGAGGGTATAAAGTTATAACAGTCTCACTTTAACATATCATAAATGTTATCAAATTTATCATGCCTAATGTAGTAGTAAAAAAAAAAATTAAATAAATTAAATGTTATTATAACATTGGAAATACTTAAATATCATTGTCCGGGTGCAGATATTAATATAATACTGGCTGAATTATACCAATCACTATTGTTATATACAAAAAATAGCTGAATAATTGTAAAATGTATACATAATATAAATAATTATACAAATGAACAGTAACAATAATTTTTGTTATTTGTTTAGAATTACATAAAATGAAAAGTTATTGAGCAACTACAGTTTTCATAACAATTATTGATATCGGGAACTCAGCAAATATTACACCTGAATTGTTAACAAATTAAAATTAAAATTAATTTGGATGCCAAATTGTTAATAGAAAACCCATGTTAGGTTAGATCTGACAACCTCAGAGCAGTAGACATAGTATATTATGAACATATGTGTATTTACACACAGCAAATGACGCTTATTGCTATGTAACTACACATGAAATTAAATATTTCCAAAAACTATTTAATTAATACATTTTCGGAACTTTTCTCATTATATGTCTCCTCTGCACACTGACTATAGAGTACTATTTTCTAAAAAAAAATCATGCAGTTCGGTCCGGGGAACTTTGGATACAATAGGTACTGTCCAAATAAATCGCCTCATGTTTTAAAAATACATATAGATTATTATTATAAATGCCAGACACGTTTGATAAAATTCATTATATTTAATATTATTAATTTATGAAAACATAATATGAAGGATGACGCTGCGTCTGTACATAATAAATTAATAACAAATGATCGATTAAATTGCTTTATGACATCGTTGCGATTCGCGAGTATAAATAAAATATTATTTCTGAGCCAACCTGTTGCTTAAAATATATTAGAAAAGCCATACATTTATATACACATTACCTACATGGGTACAACAAGTGCTATATTATATACTATTATACAATGATCTATCGCGCGATGAACTTCACTAACTTGTGAGAATGTGAAATGGTAATCGGTTTGCGACGATACAATATAATTACCCGTAAAATGGTTATACGCTTAACGGTTAATTTTGGATTCGGTGAGCTTTTAACCTAAATTTTCCCCTCTAAGAAACAAATTTACGTCTCGGCGGAATAAAAAAAATACGTGCCAAATGTACATCGTTCATCAGCAGACTATTATAATATATAATAAAGCGTTTATGTTTTTGCCAACATTCCGTCTGTCGTCCACCGTAAGACCTAAAATAAAATATAAAGTTATGGGTATTTAAATATCCGCGGATGCAATTTTCATCCGTCGACACCCACGTCCTCAAAACCTATTCACGGCCGAACATAGCAACCATCATCACTTGAGTGTCAGAACAACATCCACGTATCAGTAATAATATCTTATATGATTTTACGTGTGGTAAATATATCTTAAATATTAATGTAAATTTTAATACATTTTCTAATACAAAATGTATAGCTAGATAGATGTAAAACGTTTAAACAAAATATTGTTATTTGCTAAAACAAATAATTATCAAGTTAGGTAAGCACGATCTAAATATAACAATTAAATATATACACTTATAATATATTATTCTTTAAGGTCGATTCATATACTTTTTACATTAAATTTTAAATTACTGAGATGTATATTATCTAATAAATATATACGTAACAACGAATCTTTGTGCTCTGACCGAGTAAATTTTCAATTCCTAAAAGTCAATACTCAATGGCAGATTCTACAGGAACTATATAATATTTATACTGTTTAATGCACATTGGCGTATTTATTGGTGATGTAGGGATTGATATATAGGTGATCTGCAACACAATTGAAAGTAGGACCTTGATTTTTTTTTGGTATCTATAATAATTATGGCTATATATAATTATAATTATTGTATTTAAAACAATAAAATTGTCAAATTAGCATTAAAAGGACGCCACACCCCAAAGTTGTTGTTTCCGTCTTGCTTAGTGCGTTTAATATGGAAGAACGCGTTCGCTCAGAAGTTTACATTTAGCTTTCTTAATTTAAAGATTAAAATACATTTGTATATATCATTTAACTTATAGATTACATTTTTGTTTTTAAAATTATATTTACTGCGATAAATAAATACATTTTTAAGTGAATTATGCGTATGTAAAATATTAAATTTTAAAATTACTATAGCTAACTCATAGTTGATCAACTCATACAAATGTGGGTATAGCAAACTTACTCTAAACTATAAAATAAAAAAAAAATTAATATTAATATTAAAAACAAATTAAAAAAGTTGAAGACCTTCTACCCTTCGTATCAAAAATATTTATATGCAAATAATTTATTCTCCCTAGGCTTAGTCGAGCTGCAGGTACGTCATTGGTGATAGGTATTATAATAATATTATGTACGCTGTAGAGACTACGTCATTGGTATAGTATAAAGCAATAATTTTATTTCTGCAATCACGCGTTGAATATTCATTCCCAAAAAAATATTTTCAACATATTATAGATTTCTGTAGAAATAAAATTACCATACAATATAATGGACAACGCAACTTCCCGTTACACTTAAAACGCGAATATACACATCAGCGCATCGGGGCTAACGAGATTATAATGTTATGGTTACTGTGATATTAAATATACAGATGACGATAATATGTAGGTAATGTATGCCATTTGGATGATTATACACGTACAAGTAGGTATATAATAAGACAATATATAATGATACACACGCCATATTATTGACTCCAAATATGAGATTGTCGATCGAAAACAATGATTGATAAATAATAATATATATATATGTATATACATATACGTTGATTGGGTACAAAATATGTGATGATATTCGCAGCAATCGCTGTGTACACAATATTTATACTTTGTCCGAAGATCACAACCACATAATACAGACTGATTCACCAAGTATGATCGCCTCCGTTTTTCAATTAATAATGAATTAATTTAATTTATTCTTGTGTCCTATGGCAAAACAAACTTCTGTTTTTCAAATGACAATCCACTTTTTACAAAAAATTATTTAGTGGATTACTTTGAAAAAAAAATGTATGAATCTAATTTAAAATTGAACGCGTTGTTTTTCATCTATTAAAATGTTTAAATTATAAGATACAAGTTTTTAAAAATAGTCTTAAAAAATATAAAATAGATATAAATAATAGGTATTGAATCTACAGTTATTATTCTATAAACAAACATCTTTATAAATTATTAAAATATTTAAATTATCATAGCCACCAAATCTTTCAAACCCATTATATCATGGACCTATACATTTTAGTATACAAATTTAAATAATACTAAAAAACTATTCGTTCAAATTTTGATTTTGATACGTAAAATTTCCATTCAAATTATCTGTAAAATAAATCACAGTAGACAAAGAAAATTGTAATTTGAAAAATAGAAGTTTGTGTTTCCACAGAACACTCCTTAAGTAGTACAAACAATTTTCAAAGATTCAAATGTATAGTATTAAGTAGGTATATTTAAAAATTCCAAATATCAGATTTTGAATAACTGCATTATTCAAAAAAATAATAATAATAAGGGTGAGCTACTTGGCGAAGCGCCCTGTATAGTATATAGAGTTTTTGTGAACTTGAACACAACCTTGAATTATTTGACAGATTGCTAATACACGATATTATTATTAGTATTATTATTATATACCGCCTGTAGATTATCGATTGTGATGGTAATGGTTTTGGACCACAGCGCAGTCGACGACGACTATTTAAATTTAAAAGCGTCGGTTATTTCGATCTATGCGTGTGTGTTTATCAGTGTTAAACGTTCAGAATTTAGTTATAGGTTTTTATGTCTAATATGTGTCTATATGTTTTTTTCGAACCATTATTAAATCATTTTTGACCGGTCACAAATTCTTTGAAATTAAAATGTAAATTGCTTTCATATTTTCATAAGTTTCAATGTGTAGCTCATTTCAACGCGTAGGTGTATCGAAATGCAAGAGTCTATATATCTGTTGATAAAAATATTTTTTTTTCAAAATCGAGTGTTTTTACCTTACACAGTAAACGCAATCCAAAACATAATCAATTTTAAGACAGATAAGTGCTAAGGTATCCATTTTGCAATTTTAAACATATGATGAATAAAACGACAGCAATTATATGTACGCACACATTTGGATTTCGTCTTTGCTATTCTTTGAAACGTATAATATAGATGATAATTTGATGCTTTTTAATAAAACTACTACTCACCACAAAGCACGCATTTTCACAATGCGGGTATATATTATACACACCAATTTCTTTATAATTTATCGCCGCTGTCAATGAAAATCGCACGTTTTAAGCATTATTATAATTTATTATAAAATCATATTCATATCGTACAAGAATTTCATTTGCTGTCTACAGTACCAACTGCGTAGTGCGTTATTCATTATTATAATATTCGATTTAGCCTTTATCCGATTTATATACCAATTTAAAGGCATATCATATTATGCGCAAGATAACGAAATGTAATTTTATTATAAAGTGTAGTGAAAAAGAAATAAATTGATATACATGCAGTGGTTTAACTCTCTAACAGCCAACAGGTGATTTGACGTGGGTGCGACCGAGTAATAATCGTATTACTATTATTATTACGCACATCATATTATACGATATTATTATAATGTCGTTTTACAAACGTTACTTTTAGCACACACACATTATATGCAACTAATGTGCATGTCGTTATATTAATGTGTCGAATTGACGATTGTGTTTTAACGAGCCGTCAAGAAGCACCAATTGCGACAACGGTATAATTATCAATAATTACTAACTAATTGTAATGGGTGCCGCGTTGGTAGAAAATAATAATATAATTAATATAATAATAAAAAAATATATTGTTTACAAGAATGAACGAGGATAATAATATAATAAATGTATTATTATTATTCGCCTACTTCGGTACTACTGCTGTTTACCATAATCTTTATATTATACATGTTTATAATATCGTATTATATCATTTGTATCATCGTTAAACATTCATGTTAACATAACTCCATACATATTTGATATTTTGAAAAACTCATTAAAAAAGTACAATGTTATGTTGTAAATTGTGATAGGTGTTATTTGCACATCATAATAAAGCTCAACAATTATCAAAATATATTATTATATTAGTATGTAATGTGTATATAGATAATATATAAAAGCATGTATATAGTACACGATGATAATTTTATCGTACATATGGGAAAATCTTGGTAAATATAAAAATATAGTTGTATTTTTAAGAACATGATGCCTAATTCAATTTTTTCAAATTATAATATCAGTTGGTGAAATTTAAAAAAAAAACATCATACCATTTTCCTAGAATATTGCTGGCATGTTAGGGAAAAAACAACACTGTATAATATAATAGTGCATTGTTCTAAAGCAACCAAGTATACATTGCGAACTACACTATGCACAATAATAATTGTCAATACGTGATAATTATGTACGAGTATATAGCCCTTTGGAAACGTGCCAGTCAGGGCAATATGGTCGCTTTAAATACTACGGCTTACCCACGTGAATTTTTTTACATTCACGACATCAACCGTACACACGCTCGCGTCCTGGTATGCACACGATACCAGCTGTTAAGTCAATATCATAGTATATTATCATTAAAATATTATATATACCAATACCATACAGCATACACCATCAGACGTATCTCATGAAATTATTTTACGGTAAAGTTTTTCTATTTTAATTTTACTACGATGACGCTGTTGCTAATGACTTAATATTTCAATATAATTTATTTGACGTCTCAGTGTTCCTATGCCTAGATATAAAAGTATAATACTATAATATAATATACAATTTGATTTATCAAGTGGATACTGACCTCTATTTTTAATTGAATAATACGAGTAAATTAATTAAAAATTTGATTTATAGAATTTTTAAGTATACCTACCATATTTTAAAATATCAGAAACTTTTCAAATTACTTATAAGGAGTGTTATTTGGAGACAATTATTTAATGAATATTTTTTTTCTGAAATTTTTGACTTATCAAAATCAAAGTTGAGTAATTGTTGAGTTATTTAACTTTGAAGGTTTGGATTTGGAAGACATGGGGATTATGGTAATTTGAAAATTATAATTTTTTTATAATCTATTTTAAGGGCTATTATTCTGCAATTGAAGGATGATTTTTGTTTCGATCAATTGACGGGATATAATTATCCTTAATACAGACATTTTAATAACTGAGAAACCATTCAATTGAATTTTGAATTAGGAACATAAAAACTTTCAAAAATCTTGGTGATTTGAATAAAATAATTATTAAATAAAAAATGAGGGTGAGCATGTTTGATGAATCAACCACTCTGTATAAATCGTATAAGCAGCGTGCATGAAAGCCTTCAAGAAAAAATACGTCAGTTGCACGCGTTTGGTCGTTTATCCAGTGCGAGATTAGTGATCATTTCATTCTTGCGTACCTATCTGTTGTAGGCTATTATAGGCAGGTATTACCTTCGAGCTTACTATTATTTTCTGTTTCCGTCGCGATTTACGCCGTGTAAAACGCAACGATGTTACTACCCCATCGATTTCATTTTAAGCTGCATTATACGGGAATATCTATTTATAATAATTTTTAACGAATGATAGGATTATTATGAGGTAACAATGATCGACGTTTAACACTAAAGAGACGCTACACTAATAAAATGCGTCAATAATAGTAAAAATTCATTATAGGTAATATAATAATAGATCATAAGATTATTTTTATTTTGATAAATTCACAGATGACCAATTTTGCACACATGATTATTAGCTCGCGATAAATATTAAATTCACTAGATACCATTTATATTTATAACGATAAAAACCACAAATATCGACAGACAAAAACAAATAATCTATATGATTTATATTTATAAGTAAAATATTAGTAAACTATAATATTATGAGATTAATCTAAATATTTAAACACCAGTTCATAAGGTGTTTATACAACGTTTTTATTTTTAAAATACCATGTAAACAGAAATATAGTATGGTTCGCTGACCGCTGTTAATATTATATATACCAATATCTATATAATTCTAGTAAACTTATTAAACATTTAAGTCGTTTTAAATTTTACAAAAATATAGTTTTATTATTTTTAATATTTTGACCTAATACTGCAATAATTATTATAAACAATAGTTCTTCACTAGTATCAGTATAATATATTGCGTTATATTAAAAACGATCTAAACGTATTTTTATTATTTTGGAATTTTAAAAAATGTAAAGCAACCGTTCATTAAGTTTAAAAATATAAACCAAAATTCGTGTAACACAATCGATACATACCCAAAATACGAAAATATGTGTGTGTGTGTGTGTGTGTGTATATATATATACCTACATTAAAAATAAGGGGATATGAGTATTAGACATATTTTGGGAATCGGCCAAAAATATCACTTATATTTAAAGAATAATAAAAAACGAGAGTTAATGCTTTAGCTATAGGCATAAATTCCACAAATTTTAATCTCGTTGAGCCAACAACATATCAAAATGGTTATACTTATATAGGTTTATGTTTGTGTAACATAATACGTAACAAACGGAAAATATATTGTTTATAATAAAGACATCAACTTTGGACTTTTTTAATGCGCACTACACGGAGTGTTAAAATACGAGGAACTTAAAGTGTTCTCCACGTCATAACATTATATTTATTTACAAATACCTAATTATTATAAAAGCAAACTTCATTGAATTTACGTATTTATCTGCGTATGGGTATATTGTATACTTATCGTTTAAAGTCTGCGGTTTTTTTTAGTCAAAGTTTGAATTTACAACGCAGTTTCGAATATAATAAATGCGATGCAAATAAACACATTCTTCAATGAACACACGGACGTCATATTTTTCGTTATAAAATGAAAATTTGACGGGTTGAAAAACTTACTCGATTCAAAAGTTTTACGACACGAAGATTTATCAAAATAACATTATCGGAACAAGTAGTTTTGTAAACAATAACAGACGGCCGGTTTGATCCCGAAACAAAATTCCCCGTGAGAATAATATTAATATTATATATTTTACCTATATATGCCTCCATAAAAGGTACCTATATCTCTTATGTAACATTAAAAAAGCAATTCTTGTAGCTATGAAACTATTTGTTTACGCGGCGCTTAAATATTACATAATTTTATATTATACTTGTTTATGATCGAATCGCTATTTAACTATTATATAATACTATAAGTAGTTGTTTTGACAGTCTTTAACGAAAACCTTTACAGTTTACACATATTATTTATGTCAACTCATTCAACATTGAGCGCTTATGGAATAGACAGAAAGTATCATTCTGACAACAATTTGAATAATAATACGTTTTGTTGCAAAAGTTTTTTTTTTTACGGTAACACATTAAACAAATACCGTATATAATATTAAGTTGTGATTGATTCGGCGGAACGAAATTAAATCTTTTATAGTTAACGGACATTATGTGCGTTTCGATATATTTTACTTGTTGTCAGCAATTTTTAATATAATCATTTTCTTATTTTCATTATATTATTATGCTCTACACACCACTTCTATAAATTATTAAGTATTTACCGTAACTAATTATTGTTGTTAAACAATTTTCGTAATAAATAATAAATTATTTTGTGTCTTGTTATAATAGTAAAATTCAAATTTTTTTTTCGGTTTATTATGGTTTATTTTTGGACCCATTCTTTGGCACACACAGTTTTATTAATGCGGTCGGACCAAATGATACTGGAAACATAAACTAAAAATAACCGATCTTCCTCCCCCTACATTGAGTCGGTGAGACAATGTTTGGCAGAATATTTAGCGTGGTGCCGTGTGCACTTGTGGTGACGAAATGGTTGATATTTTTCACTGTTTTTCTTTCATAAATTCAGCGAATAGATCATCGAGAAAACATATTATTTTAATTTTCTATTTTTAAAATTTATTACGTACACTGATGATAACGATATTAACGTCCATATATTGTGCAATTTGTAATTTACACTATTTTAACGCTTGGTCAATTAAACGATGAAAAAGGTAAAACTTATCCAAATATTTAAGTAAAATAATATATTAGTATCAATAATGGGCGTTACTTTTTTTTTTAAATTTTACTTAAACGTATAAAAACAATATACATACCTATTATAACGAATAGCCTATGTTAAACTTAAACCAAGTATATATGATTCAAATATTTTCAAAAAAAAGTACATTATTGTACTATTGAACTCATAATTTTTAAGCCCAATAATAATGTCTTAATTACTAAGAAAATAATTCTATTAGCAATGTTTATAGGTTACAATACCTTTATGTATGGTGTGTATTATCATAATATTAATTTTAAATTGTATATTAAGCGTTTTACTGTCCAAATGGATATTATTATTTTATCCTTGAGTATGATTTAAACTCAATGTTGGTCTCTTAAAATTACACCATATTATTATATACTTTATCAAGGCGTGATAATTTAAATTGCATAAAATAGTCAAATAAGTCTAATGATACTGTCACCTATTATTCGACTTATTACTATACGATGCGTGTACTACGAACTTATCACAATAATGTGTAGACACCGTGTAAGAAATATCATTATATCGTAACGATGTAACCATGTCGTGTTGTGAAGGACTAATAAACAAATAGTAAAAATTTTGTATTTTCCAATTAGATATTAGATACCTACTAAAGTAACCTTATAAAATATATAATATCGTTGAAATATATATAGATACACGCATTAAACGAATTCGTACTTCTTTATTTTAGTCAAACATAAAATAATAATTTAAAAAAACATCATAGATAAATAATAGTGAAAACAAACGTATATCTAATACTCGTTATTCTAGTCCGTAGAGCTATGTACGACGTACGTGTATGTCACTTACACAATAGATATATATCATGTGGTTCGTTGTGTATACATGGTTCCATATTAAGTATACTTATTTTTTACTCTGTAATAAATTTAAAATATATTGCATAGATATACTATTTAATATTTTCCGTAGCTAAGACGTCACAACAATGAACGATGGCAATATCATATGGAAATAATATTGAGTAGTACATACCTATAATTATTATAAAATGATATTTGAATATTTTAAGACGTATGCACCATATGTCCGTATAGGTATCGGAAGAGTGTATAAGTATTTGTCAATGCCATGTAATTTTCATGGTACAACAGACAGAGAGCGTTGATTATCTGCAGACCCGTGGAACGAAATGACTGTGCAACGAAATAAAAATACCGTCTATGGTCAACTTAAACGCGACTGGAAAAGACCACATAAACGCAATATGTCGTAAACGTACTCTATATAGTCAATGATAATTAAACTTAATGTTACGGACTTACAATCATGTAATATATTCTACTGATTCGTTTATTGTTAAAATCTATATTACTATTGATAATCTGGATCTCTTAATTATAAGAAGTATTATGAATCGATCGTATTCAAAACAGATTTGTTGGTTTAATCTAAAATATATGCACCGCCCAAAACACGTATATCTACCCAAAATCAACGAGAGGCGATTTAGAAATAAGATATTAATGATCAAAGCTGTAATTTACAGACATTATAGAACCAATAACACACCTCTAGATGACTTTATATTTACCTACCCACGATTAAAATATTGATTTTGTCGAGGAAAAAATATCCTCTAATTATACTAATAAAATATCTCAATTCCAGCCCTTAGTCATTCAAATATTATACAAAATAAATTATTTTACTATATTATTATTATAATATATTATATTGTATTACATATTATTAAAATTGTATGTTTAATATTGTAGCTACTAGCTAGGTACTTAATGTTAAACTACTAATCAAAATAGTTGCATGTAATATAATAATTCAAAGTCGAAAAAATAAAAGGTACCATAAATTGTATGCATTATTTAATGCACATTAACGTGGAACAGTGGGATTTGGCCCTTAATATATTAGATACCATAATATTTAACGATATATTTTGTACTGTATTCTCGTATTCATGTAATACCTACGTATATTACACACAGATTTATTTAAAAATGTATGCACGTTTGCGCCTTTCGGTATGCATTTCGGCATATTGTACCTATTATACTGTTTATCCTCCGCACACTGTACAATAAGCAATAATACTCGCAGCCCGCCGCTAATTGGAGCATATCTCTGCAGTGGTGGTCACGAATCCAACAAATGATTGCGCAGGCGTGCACTTGGAACATTAATGGTCTATGATCAAGGGTGCCAAAGGCATTGATCTAGACGTATAACGGCGAGTCTTTAAATATCCGTTTGCATTTCGTTCTATTAAATTCCTGCGCGTATTTATTATTATACTATATTTCGATGACGATGATAACGTATACACGCTCGACTTTGCAAATCTCCCCTTGGCGTATAAATTCAGAAACAGAGATTGGCAACGGTCTGGAGCACATGGCCAATTCGCATATTATAACCAATTATTTTATTACGATAGTAATGATCTTGCGTGAATAAAATACTTAAGACAGAAAAATCCCAAGTAAATAAATTACATCGACCATTTGTGTATTATCATGCGGTCGGGATAAATTGGACGGCGCGCGGGTAAAAACATATAAGTTAAAAATCACCACTTTTTAAAAACATGGATAGAAACGTCTTATTTATGTAATATTATAATAAGCAGTAATGGACTTTTCATTTATTATTAAATAGCTAATTTAAGAGGACGCCACAGGCTCACAGCGGATGTGTTTTCGCCTTTTTACAAACATAGTTCATTGCATAGCAAATCGTGTTTAGTAGAACCAATGGGTTTATTAATTTAACAAATTTCTTTACTCTCAATATTGAAGCTAACAACACAAAATTTGTTCTGCTGTTGCGCGATTATAAGATGGATAATAGATGCGGATTTGACATCCTTTTTTAAAATGCAAGAAATAATACAACAACCACTTATATTTTTTTTAATAGGCATATGATAAAATAAGTGTGGTTTCTTCTTCTAAAATAATCGAAAAGGGAAAATAATTGACATAATCCTTCATATCCGTAAACCGTGCAATTTATTGTGGACAATTTTTTGAACCTGACAATGTCAATACCAAATTATAAATTCCAATTCATACGCCACATAAATCCATAATTCATAATATGGTAATCAGATTTTTCATGACAATTCTATAAACTTTATATCGGCTAATAAAATCATAAGTTTTATTACCCCTTGTATCATGTTCTGTAATTATTAAGATTTACTGTTGTAAATTGTGTATGAAGCCAAGATTTAAATTTTATTATTACAATTATTATAGGTAAGTAAATTTTCATGTAAAACATCGTACGCATATTAAAGTAAATATTTATATATTTATAAAAAATAAAGTGAATAATTATGTTATATATTATTATGCGAGCAACTTAGTAGTATAGATATGCGGTATTAATCGAGAAAAATGTTTTGTTATAGGGCCGAAAAACAATTTATAATTATGTGATGACATTTTGGTTTTTGGACACGATAAAATTTCGTTACAATTATATGTTTACGCCGTGTGCAAGTTTTATTTACAGTGTCTCGGCCTGACCAAGGCCAACGCCACGCCGTCGCCGCTGGGGCCACAGCAGTCGCATTGTGGTCCCGTCCGATTGTCTGGCGCCCCGTGACTTGGATTAAAATGTGATTTATACACTGCCGTGCCGAGACGTGAATTACCTCTAATCTGTACATCTCGGCGTTCAAATGTCACGTAACACGTACAGTATTATTTCTTGGCAATGGGTCCAGCAGTTCGGTTGCACCAAAGGCGCAAATAGAGCTCTAATTCTGGGGGGGGGGCTAATTTTATAAATGAAACAGAGACAAGTAGGTAAACTGTTTTCGAAATTAATTTTAATATGCTAGAATACGTTTAAAAAACTGGTGGCTAAGTCTCCCCCCCTTAATTACACCTATGGGCTGCACGACAATTATCGTGTGTATGTGTGTGTGTGTGTGTATGCACGATTGTGTTAATTAATAAACAAACATCTCGTGCAATGACGGTTCGTTTTATTTCGTTAGTACATCACGCACTCGTCTACTTATTGACATATTATTATGATAAAAGACGACTACCATACTGTAGTGCAATGTGTTTTTTTCAAGAGAACGTTTCATTGGTGTTTAATATTTATTAAGGTTTTTTAATATATTATACATATATATAAGTGATTTTAATATTTTATTATTAATTAATAATGATTCAAAGTATTTTACTAGTGACGGCGGTGGTCCCACGTCATTCTCTTTTCATTATGATTGTTGCATAATGAATATACAACTACGAGTATATAAGTATAATATAATAGTTAAGTTGTTTTAAAAACTACTACTATAGTTTAATTACGTAGATTGACTTTTACCGACTTTTTGCGTGCAATTTTAGAGCTGAAATTACTGTGCACTTACAAGTTGACTCCTAAGTACCCGTACCTAAATCTAAGTCGGTGAATTGATTTTGGGGAAATTAAAAAGTACCTATGTAGATTTAAGGTATGAATTAATTATTTTTTTGTTCCAGTTAACATTGGAAAATGAGGAAACTAAGTATTTATGAGGAACAACATGTAACAATAACAATAAAAAAAAATGTTGAGAGACTTTTTAGCCAGCCTCATCGTTGTTTCTTTTGTAACATTTTTAGGCTAAAATTTAGAAATGAACTATATTATATGTGGTGGACGCTGGGAATCAATTGATACGTCTCTCTAATGTACTCGAGAACAAACTCATTCACCAATACTTACTCGTAATTAATATGAAATCCAAAAGGATTAGGTATATTTTGAAAAAATATAAATTTATAACTATAAAAATATAATATTATATTATGTATTTATTTTCCAATATTGAAAATAATATTGACGGGCGTTTACAAGTTGTTCTTTCCAGACATTAGATTTTAGAGCATATTATGTGATTTTAATTAATCTAAATTATTTTTATTTAAAAAATGTATAACTCATGCTTATGACTCGAGATCATATTATAATACTAACTACTAACTATTATTGATTAATAATAGAATAATATTATTTATATTCTATAATCAATGATACTACCAAAAATTGCTATAACAAACAATATATTAATCAATGTATGTATTTAATAAATAGATAAAAAAAAAGTATAAAACCTAAGCTTATTGTAGGCTTGAATATATTCTATAAAATAAACTATTAATTATAACAAAGTCTGGTTTTATATATAATATATATATATATATATATATAAAATTAACAATAAACCAGTTTGTAAAACCCTGAAAATCAATTCATTCATTAGAATATCGTAATTGAATATACTTCCGAGGACGTAAAAAAAAAAACAAATTTTTAATTATTAATCAAATAATAAATAATAATTTTTCAAGTCCAAAATAATTAAAATTATGATGATATTGTGTAATATATACGGCACAAAAGTATTTATTATATTAAGCATATATTCTTATAAACAGTGACCCAACGGCGACTACCCACGTGGGTATGTCAATTTTTTATTATATCTATGTGTATATAATTAAATAAGAATTATTGTATCCAATATAATATAGAAATACATTATTATTATACGTGTGAGCTATAGCTATAATAATTATAAAATAAAATATTTAGCATAGAGATGATTAACCGGATACTTTGACATAATATAAAATGAAATATTATATAATTAGGTACCTCATTCAATATACCTTAATGGTATTTTCAAAATTTATCTAAACCGAGTTCAGCAGTCATGGTGTTAAATTATTGGAATACAATATTTATTTATAAACATCTAGCCGTCATTGACGATATGACAATTTATCCCAAATGATTGGTTAAAACTATTTAGTAACAATTGAATGACGGTAATTCTATAATGTCTGAAATTAATTATTTTTTAACGCTTTCGAAAAAATCTTAATAATGTCGACAAATAGCATACTGTATACGTTTAATTAATACAAAGCTTATCCACAATCGATGTAAATTTTCTCTCTCTCTCTCTCTCTGGCCCTCTCACTTACTACGAATTTTTGTCACCGCAACCTTATGTCCGTCACACAAATACGAAACAAGAACGTATACGTTCCGGATAATTTGAATCGGGTTTACAAAATGTCAGGCGAAAGTAACGCGACGCGAGTATTAATAAGACAGTTATTACAGGCTATATGTCGCTGCAATTGACGGCGATTCGTTGGCCAATACAAATCTATACATGTACTTTATCACAGTGTTTCCCAACATGTTTTAGTAATGGAACCTTTTTAGGAACTTGAACAATTTGCGGAACCTTAATTTATTCGGTTCTAACGAAAGAGGAACAGCTTTCATTCATTATCCGAATCATAATTCAAATCGAAAATGTTGTTTACTAATTTATTTTTTATTAAATTTTTCACAGAACCTTTGCCTTTGGCTCACTGAACCTTAGGTTCCGTGGAACACCAGTAGAAAAACACTTTTTTATCGTTATCAATATATGTTCATATTTCGCGTAAATCTCGAAGTATATGAATGACATGATTTCAATGTTAGTTAAGCTTATGATTGAGAATATGGTTTAGAGATTTTTATTGAGGCCAGATGATACAAATTAAAAAAAAAAAATTGAACTGCCTTTTAATAAATTGCAATAATAATTTATTATGTTTAACAAAAAAAATAATTTTTAAAAAATATTTTTTTAATAATACGACATCAAATGGAAAAAAAACATTATTTTAGTTAAATAAATTTTTAAATTATAAGTTATTGTTAAATTATAAGTTTTTTTAATTAATCGAAGAACGATCCTAATATAGGTATCAATAATCTCATCGTTCATCGTTGTTTATTAATTTAATGACATCTTCTTTAATAAACAGATAAATTTATAGTTTATTTGTTATTATTATTATTTTTTTTTTTTGTAGAATCCAGATGATGGCTTATCAAAAGTTTTAATTTATTTTTACAATACTTTAACACTTAAATTGTGTGCACGGAAGTATACAATCATATTTGAAATATACACAATGTGTCGAATAATGACTATCATTAGTTTAAAAAAACTAAAAAAGAATTTAAAATAGTCATGTCACAACTCATAAGTGATTTAAATACAAATTTTTCAATTTGGCTATAGAACCCCCAATATTGAAAATTTCTAAGGACACCTGACAATCATTACGGGTAAATATATATATATATATATATCCAGTGTTTCTTAAGGATTTGCCCATTGCAATATCTCCTGCAATAATGGATATACCTATCATAACTCTGGGTTTTTAATAAAATTCACAAGGACAAGAACTACAAATATTTCATGTTTTAATTTAATATTTGGTAAAAAAGTTAAAATATATATTTTTTTATTTAATTATTTCAAAAAAAATAAAGATAGTCATTACAGTGAACTCTACTGTAAAATATTGACATCTCGACATTTTAATTTCATTAATCTCTTGATATTTAATATTTTTCTAGATTCGAGAAAAACACTAAAAGCGTTCGCCGACCGTACGAGCACACAGGCCACATGTTTGATACAATGATACCAATAATATCGTACAAAATAATTCGCAGCTTTTTTAGAAACTAGAAAAAATATTAAAAATCAGGATATTAATGAAATTAAAATGTTGAAACATAAATATTATTTAACGAACATATTTTAATGAACTCTACAAAATGGATATTTTTGATTTTTTTGAAAATAATTAAATGAAAACATATATTTTTTAACTTTTTTACCAAAATATTAATATGAAATATTTATAGTTCTTAACCCTGTGAAGATTATTAAAAAAACAGAATTATGATATCTCCATTATTTCAGGAGATATCGGAATTGGTAAATCCTCATGGGACACTCCTCTGTATAGCACCTTAAGTACCTTTTACATATACATTAAATTATTTTCGTAGGTTGATTTAAGGGAAATAGTCAATTACGGCTATATATAACATTTTTGGACTTCTGCCAATATTGTTATGTTAACTTACTGTTAAGTATTTTAATAACTTAACCATAGGCAATAATATTATTAAATAACACATATAATATTATATAGTGGACAGAAGTGGCTAGCAAGCCGTGAATCATTGAGCACAACCTATTGGCGAGCAACATACGTTGAAACAGACCGCAAAAAAATCAACAGCAGATGGCGCCGAAGTTCGCGTAGGAACATATTATTTCCTTTCTTATTTAATATTCGATTATTTGATTTACCAATTATTAGTACAATTGTCAATCAGTAATAATATGTTACACACAAGCTTAATCCTTAATGGTTGGTTCAAAGGAGGAAGCTGTGTATTAAACGTGGGTACAAACCCAAATTGACTGCAATAGGTATGCAGTTATAAACTTATTGGACTGGTCCGCTGACCTGATGGCCCAAGTCCAAGGACCATTGACGGTCAACTGGACACGTAACTTAAAATTAAAAACTACCAAATTACATCCAACACAATTTCTGGACACTAGGGGCTTAAATGTTTAACTATTTTACCTTGAATAACTACCCATTTTAATAAATCATCATTCAATTATTTTTTTTATATGTATTGTTGATTCAACCCAAGTGATTGAAAACATGTTAACTCCAACCCCGACTAAGTAAAATACATCTTTAATTTTATAAACCATCGAAATTTGTTTAAAATAAAATGTAATTTTTCAAATTATATTGTTATATTGTTATAATCGGTGTAGAATGTGTAGATAATTATTATTATAGTAATTATTATTATTATAGTTCCTTTTAAAATATTATGATACACTTTGTGTCTAATATTTATCGATTTATATATAAAAAAAAGGCTCAAATATATTAATGAAAAAATATTTAATTACCTATACAGTTATTGTAAATTAATATAACTTACTACTTAGTATGTATGTATAATAAATATTGAGATAAACATTCAACAAAGTAAAATTATTTTACTATATTATAATATGTATGTATACGTACAACATTTTTATTATTACCTACTTATAAAAACTATCTAATTACAAGAAACTCAGTAATCCACGGTTTTCCACAAAACCGAATTTTTATTAAATTATTACATACAAATTATGAAGGTATACGTATATTATGCAGTATGCACGATTACAACACCACACATGTTTATTGTATATATATATAATATTGTAATCATTTTATATTAATAAAATGGGTTAAAAGTACTTTTTTTATAATTTTCTGCCTTTTTCATCTTATTTCCTATGCCACAGATATTCATAATTTTTTATAAATTTTATATTATTAATAAATTATAATTAATTTTATTTTTAATCAGTTTTTTTTTATAAATATTTTTAATTTTTTGGAGTTTACAAACAATTTCCGATTATATTTAGATCATCTTTTGTATATGAAAGGTAACGTTATAGACTTTCATTTATCTAATAAATATATTATCGTTAAAGCTCGAACTCCATTATTTAATAATTTAATGAACTGTTAATAGTTAAAGTATTAACATTAAAATTGAATTAATACTATGATAAGTAATTCTTAACAATCCCCAATTGCGAATTATTAAAGTTTATAAATCATTAACTAGTTATCAGTTGAAGATTAAACATAAAATTTTATTTTGATATTTTATACTTGAAATATTTTTACATACATTTAGGGAAAAATATAAATTGAACAAATTCAAAAAATTTTTTGATAATTTTAGTATGAATAAACATAAACAAATAAACAATGTATAACAATTTTTATTTACAATAAATTTAAAAATTAAGTAAATTTATTTATTAATTTCCTAAATTTGAAATTTGAAATATCTACTAATTATTATTACAAGATGGTCATTGGTAACATTTTAAATTACAAAATGCACCGTTCTTTAATATAATAGTATTTTGGACGTGAATAGAGGTGAGATTTGTATACGTTAGTTATGATTACAGTGATTACACCAATATAATATATACGCGTATCGGTGCAAAAATATTGAAGAACTATCTGACTGCGTATCATTGATGTTATTATTTATCAATTTAATCATCATCGATAATGAACACGACACCACTACACCAGCTAGTTTAAACGCAGCAGAAATCTTATTTTTCCTACCTCCAATGTACAGAAAATAACTGAACAATCACGAGGAATAGTTATCGCCTAGTGTTTATCTTTATTTGATTAGTGTATAACGTAGGTAGATATTTCACAAAATCACACCACTTCATACTTTAACGCTAACAAATATAATTTTGTTGTTGTTACACTATAATATAATATTTATTACTGGTATAAGATTATAATCCTTACCTCATCGCAAGCCGAACACCTTGGTTTGAATTGTTGTGCATAATGGCGTTCGCAATACAAATGATCTTCATATAGACAGTAAGTTAAATCGACAAGTAGCTCTTGGCATTCGGTACAAGTGAAACATGTCGGATGCCATAAAACTGTATCGCCAAATTTAGACGCGAATACTCCTATTTCACCTGGTTCAACATTTTTCTTGCATTTCGGACATTCCTAAACATAATACGGTATTCTTATAAATCACAATTTAATTTCTGTAATATATAATATAAATAGTTACAATTTTTAGATTAAATTAATATGAAGATAATAATATTATAACAAATTTAATTTTGAAACAATATTATTGTTTTTATTGCTAAATTATAAATATTATATGACTTAATACTATAATTTAAAATATCTTATTTGATTTATGTACTTTGTGAATGGCAAACGACTATCATAATTTTAAAAATAAATTGTTCAAAATTCAAAATAATATTTTTAAAACATAGATTAGGAAAAGGAGATGCAAGTTATAGTAAATCCTATGAATACTTAATATACCTAGTTACCTATTAATATATTAAAGAACGAGTAGCAATCGTCTACAAAATCAGTTAATGGTCCCTAGGCAATGCAAATAAATCTTGCAGTATTTTATTCCATAATTTATCATTAAAATAGTGTTTACAATAATATTTAAGGCTGCAATTGCAATTTTAACGTTGGAGCTTATTTGGTATTCTTTGAATAATATTCTTTGAATAAAATATAAAAAAATACAATTTAAGTAAACTATAATTCATAAAAACTATATTAGATAATGCCACACCCAAGAGTCAAGAGATACAATTCAAAGACTTATGACTACTCAAAATATATAAACATTTAAATATTTAATACATTATTACAAAGTAGATAACATTTTTTTTCAATATGCATTTATCATAAAACAACTAACCACGTGATAAGTACATTCTCTAGCATATCCGATATCTAACGCTATCTCGTTTCTAGCATTTATGAAGTCTTCGTAGCTCTGATGATGCCTCTGTTCCACATGTTTACAATAAGTCAGGGCTAAGTCTTGTTTCGGTAGTTGTACGACTACCTGCTTGTCTCTGTACTTCTCGCCAGATGTGCCCAGTTTAGGAACTTTGTTAGACGGTAAACTGTTAAAGTATTTCTCTACCTGTAATATAATATAACAATTAAATTAACAACCGTTAGTGAATGAATACAGATAATAATATTCTAATATACAATCACATACACAGAAAATAATAACCCTAACAAAATTGTAATATAATATTATGTACCTTGTGACTAGGCAACCCAGGAGGAACCCATGAGTACCCTTGGCTGTAAGACCTCTCCTTCGACACTCTCTTGTCCGGGTCTTGCACGGGCTTGAAACCAAGCCGGTCGCGTACGTTAACCCACTCCTCGTGCAGCACATCGTGCGAGTCTTTTGTGCATTTACAGCTACCACATGTCTTCCTAAAACGTGATTAAGAACATTTAAATTTAGGAAATAAAAAATTGCCGGTAAACCGCGTGCGTCGTTCGTGTGAGTTAACGGTCCACTAAACGTACATGCTGTTTTTTCTTACCAAATGATTCATATATAATGGTATATTACACTATATCGTAGGCCGTTTGAGAAATTTAATTTTTTGCGAGTAAAAAAACAAGACCTTTTGTGACAAGTACACCGTTTTGAGTTGTTTATATTTTTCTCCCGAAGGTCGGCCGATTTTAAAGCTTAATAATATTGTATGTACTTATATGGTGACCTAAAATGATATATCTATACAGGCTTTTTGAGAATAAACATAAAATACTTAGAACTCAAAACGGTCAACTTAGTCACAAAGGCCACGGCTCTTACGCAAAAATACCATTTTTTCAGATGGCCTACGACATACTGTGTATGAGTACGGATCAGCCGCATACTCATAAACATGATGCATTATGTGTGTATAATATGGGTTCCAGCCGAATTACCTAATAATAAGTTCGCAAAGCTCTTCCTGCCCAAAGACTTTGCCGTAAAGTTCAAGTATTCGGACGCACGCGAACTTGAGCCCCGGCCAAGGGATTAGCGGCGAATCCAGTCCACTGTAAAGTGGACAACAGTGAGCTTTTAGGTCTAGCATATCCTTCGGCACCGGTCCTGCGGGAAATTATCTAACTCAAAACGCAGTACAACCACTGCCGTTACTCAAGGTGTCGGCAACACAATGTATCGAGATAATACTCGACAAACGTATATATAGGCATATCGTTATTATTTGGGATGAACAATACAAATTATGCGTTTCCGAACGTTTTCAGACGAACTTTTATAAAATAAAAAAAACAATAAATTTTCCTAAAGAAGGAATTACTTAAGAAAGCACATTTTACGAGCGTACTGACTTCTCGGTTTCTATTTTACAAAATTCAAAATTAACTTAAAAATGAAATATTATAATTTTATACTGTCATGTTGTACTGGACTAAATTCAATACACGCCTAAATGACAAAGTACAACTACAATTGGTGTTAAAAACCAAGCTATACATACAATATATCAATGGTTAATTGCCGCATTTATGTGTCATAAATTTAAAAAATACACATTTATGCATTTTTTAGGAACCACATTTGACATTATATATGAATTGGTACAACACTAAATATTCTAAGTTCAGTGGATAATTATTTAAAAAAAATTGTATATAATATGCCTAATTCAAAATTCGGACGAGTATTTTTCAGTTATTAAAATGTTTATACTAAAGGATTACCTTTAATAGTCTTTAAAAATGGTTTTACAAAAATATAAAATAGATTTAATGTCAGACATAGATAGAATCATAAAAATTACTAAAATTTTCAAATTACCATAGTGTCCATAGCCACCATATCCATTATCGTGGACCTATTATTTTTATTACACAAAGTTAAATAACTAAAAAACCTCTTGTTTGAGTTTAGATTTTGTCAGAATAAATATCAGCTACATAATATATTGTTAAAAGAGGGGGCATGATATTTGAAAAACAAAGTTAATATCTCCACATGACACTCCTAAGTATATTTTAAAATCAGATTTTAAGTAACTGCGCTATTGGAGAAGAAAAAGGGAGTGATCATGCTTGACAAATCACACTGTTTACCTATACGGTAGTGAGACAAAAACATGTCTAATATTATTCATTATTATATTATTGTACTTGTACACTGAAAATGACAAATAATTGCAAACCAGTTAGCGTATCGTCGTGCCGTCGCTGTGAAGACGATAATTATTGTGGAAACGCAACAAAAAGACACAACGATAAAACGATTTCCTGTTATTATACACATAGAATATAAGAGAATAAACAAAATAACATTTGTCTGTTGTACGGGAAATTGTCGAAAAAGCGTAGACCGTCTTTCAATGCAGTCAGACAGTTTCCGCCGCGGAGTTTCGAAAAAAAAATCGACGGCTCTTTTGCGAGACACGATCTCATGATATTATTATTGTTTTATGAATGCGTCGTCGCCGACACGATTAGGATATACTTGTATAATCATGACTATACGGTGCGGTGACGATGATGATAATAATATTATTAAACGGAGGTGGCGACGTCACTGTACAGACAAATTTATCGTTATTGCATTCGGCGGCGGCAGACTCATCTCAGATTGTTAATTGATTGCTTGTCGCAAATCATCAAAACACGACATTAAATTATCGCGTGTGTATGTATGTGTGTGTGTACTGTGTATCATATACTCTAAACAGTCTAAACACTTGTCCGATTTGATGTAGTTGCGCCCGCACTCGTACGAAATGATAAACGACGAATATTAATAACCGAATCATCGCTACTGTAAAACACGATGCACTAGACTTCTCGAGCAAAAGGCGGCGACTTGAGTGTTTAGTTTTTTTTTTTTATGATAGGTATGTCCAATAATTTATTCGTTATTTTCACCACTACCATCGTTTGTAAAAATAGTAACACAATTCTTATTTAGATTGCTTACGTGTTCTTGTGTAAAAATAAAAAATTAATGAAATATTCGACCAGAATCATTTTTAATATGCATATAAATACTATTACATGCATTTTTTTTTACTCATTTTATACGATTTCAAAACTTATCGGATTATCCCAATTTTTTTTCGGTTGAAAAAATTCATTTTTAATCATGTTTTACGATGACATTAGTTGTAAGTACATTGTTATTCGAATAATTTCCATTTACTATACAGACATATTGACAAATATAATATTGACCGGTTGTATATACATGTTACAGTTTAGACTTTAGAAACCAATAAATACTCATTGTAATCTTTCGTAAATACAAATAATATATAATAATAGTATATGTGACACCCACCCATGATTATAATATGCTTATCGTTAAAACAATAATATACACATTGCACTCGATAATAACTTGTATAGTTGTTTATAACAGCTAGAATATCAAGGGGAATAAAAATAATTTCGACTTAAGTATTTTTTGACCTTAAATTTTTGACCTTAAATTGGTACATCAAACACAACTTATACGTATACACTTCGAGGTACTAAAAAAATTCGCGTTTTGAAGTTTTTTGAATTATTGATACTTGAGTTATCGCGACTCGACTGTTTACTATTTATAAGTATATAATTAATACACAGGCGTACGCTATATTAGAACAAATATTTATTTTTTTTTAATGTAGGTAATCATCAAATACTCAAAAACGATTCAGTGATATAACAGCGATATAAGAGTAATAATAGTGCACGATTTAATTTATGTTTATGAAAATATTCAGTCGGGACATTTTGTAATAATTATCATACTACACATCAGCATTTAGCCTACACCGCGTCAAAACCTAGTTTTATAATGCCAAACGTCATTGATTAAACATTAAACAGGTGGGTGGTGCTAAATGCTAAAGTGTATGGTTATGGTATAATACTCTAATAAAGTTTCGACGAAAATAAAGCTATTAAGAGAACATGTGTTGATTTACGTTCAGTAGAACACATATTTATTTTCAGAACTTATTAGCTTATGAGTTATGAGTATGTCAAATATTAAGTTTGAAAATTATCATAACTCGCTTAAAAATCAAAATATTGTAAAAAGAAATAACGTACAAATACTAATAATATTCTTATCTTTGAGTTTGATAATAGGTCAATTCACTTTAATATTATTAATATTAAAGATAATTACACAAAGTTGGAATACAAATTTGCTATATTTTATACAATTGTTAAATAGTCTATAAGCAGCTAAAATGTCTCGACTTTCTCGAGATTGTGTAGGCAATATATTAGTATGAAATCCAAGACATACATAGTATTAAAAAAACAAAATAAAGTATATAATATCGTTTATATGTATAAGGAGTAATATACGTTATTATTTATTAGGTATTCAAATAGTAATGTATTCTAATAAAGTCTTATAGTTACAATGTAAAATGGGTATCTTTTAAACATTGCAGTGGTTTTGTTCTAGTTTCGAGTAAAGCTATCACATGTTTTTTTTTTTTTAATGATGAAATGACGAGTAAAACTGGAATTATTCGATTTACGCGACTTATTATTACCACGGGGGAGCGAAAATGTGAAATGAATTCGCCTTTTATATATATACAATATTATTATATACGATCGTAACGATATACAGAAACATGGTGCCGGTTGGAAAATACCTACTCAATATTCGGAAAAAAACATGAAAATCCTTTCTCGAGCCACAACTGTGTACAAAAAAAACAAGCGTGTAATCCGGTCAAGGTCCGAATCTGCGTTTATTTACCCTGGCAAATTATTATTTTTATTTTATCAAAATTAAATGAATATATAACTACATCGTATTGTCGCTAATAATGTTATTATTGCTTTAATACAACGACACATCATGACGTGTATCACGCAGTCGAATAATAGAAGTAATAATAATTATTATTATTATAATTATAATCATAACGACCACCGGAGTACACGGCCTGCAGTGTCAGACATATAATATAAATGAGTAAATGGGCTCCTGCAGAGTAAAAATATAAGTCCACCGGTCGTGGCAACATATTGAAAACGTTATTATTTTCTACGATTTAGAGGAGATCCATGACAATGTATAAAGTAAAAAAAAAAATTAAAAATTTCGAAATATCGTCGGCGCTCGACGTATACAGGCAATACAGCAGTTTATCGAGTTATCACGTCGCGACCGGTGGAGTTGCAACACACTCACTATATGCGCGCGACTCAATAGAACGGTTTTTAGTGTTTTCAGTTTTTCACGGCAAAAAAAAAACTCGACCAATCGACTGAATAATAAGACGTATAACAATAATCGTAATGCGATTGAACGCCACACATCACGCGCCCGCGCTCCGCACGCTAATCGAAAACTGTCGCAAGTGGCCGCCAAATAAGATTTGAACAACACAGTACGACATACGTTATTGGTACTATACACTTTTACTGTAATAATTATATTGTATAGGACGTATACATACAGGCAATATTATATCATTTACATATATATATATATATAAATATAACACGGCGACGGCGGAATTTATTGGCCCGCGGGCCGCACAAAATGTTATATTATGGTAGTGGATCTACTTTTTTTCTATATTTAAGAATATAACACAAATATACACATCAGATCTATAAAAAAATTAAATGGTTATTCGTTTGAAAAAAAGCAAGTATGACAAAATTAAAATTATTAAAGACATTTGCTTACTCAACAATGATATTATTGTCAAACAACTGTGTCTAGTAGGGTAAGGTAAATTGAACAATTTTTTTGTTTTTTAAATTGATGAAATGATAAAACTCGACCACGATTAAAATGATATTACTAATTAGTAATTACTATACGCGCGTACTCTCGAAATCACGGTCGTCGATTCTCCTGCTTCAGTCGTATCTATATTGACACCGTTAAACAATGGTCACACACTATACGAAAAACAACGAATTATATCAAACGATTGCGTTTACATTACATTATGTTATAAAAAAAAAAATAAAAAAATATCTACAGAATAAACTGGTACAGAAATGTTATTATTGTGGCAAATGGAAAAATCAAGAGGTTTTCACGCGTACACATACTGCAGTCGTCCGCAATTGACTGCTCAGCATAGCCATCACGAGACGTCTCCGACACACACGCGCAACGCTTATTGTCGTCACACTGAACATCGTTCGTTTATCATTTACGATAATAGTAATAATAATGGTAAAACTGTGTACACATCATACACACACACACACACACACACACACACACACACACACACACACACACACACACACACACACACTACGCGCGGATGATAACGTTTCGTCTTCGGGTGTCTATCTCTCTCACACACTCTTTCACTGTACTTCCCTCTCTATCTCAACGAGACACTTAATAGTACATTAATGGTACTTAATAACTGTAGTATATTAATATTATATTATTATACCCGTCACTAGCGATTAGGTAAATAAATTATAATACACCACCTCTAGGCACTAACGTCGTTATCGCGTTTCTTTAATATTATTATATCACAGTACAAAATATTATTAATGATAGAAATTAATCACATAGGTATTGTATTTCCGTTAAATATCGGGAAATTCTCAAAACTAAATTTAAAATCAAAATCCATTAAATGACTCACTACATATTAATAACTTATACAAAGTGTACCGTGAGGATTTATTCATTGTGATATTTCCTGAAATAATGGAGACTTGGAGACATCAGTTAGGTTTTAATTTAATTTAATGTTTTGGTAAAAAAGTTTAAAAAAAAAATTAATTATTTTCAAAAAAATTGAAGATAGCCATTTTGTAGTTTATTCATCTGAAAATTTTGACGTTTCAACATTTTATTTTTATTAGCATCGTAATTTTTAATATTTTTTTTAATTTTGAGAAGATTTTTGTATTATTTTACGAGGACACTGGTACTTAATTTAGATTAAATAATTTACAATTTTTCTCGAAACTAGAAAAAGTATTAATATATCATGAGATTAATGAACATAAAACTACGTTGTAGAAACGTTAATAGACTACAAAATGACTATTTTCAATATTTTTTTTAAACAATTATTTTTTTAAACTTTTATACCAAAACATTAACTAAAATTAAAATATGTATACTTTTAATCATATGAACTTTAAAAACTACTATCAAAAACCAATACACAAAATTACAAACATTCTCCGCATTTCTTTACACCTGGGTGTAAGGTAAGACCAGTCGCTAAAATAAAGTAAACGAGTCATACATCTCTAAAACCATTATATTCTCTCAGTTAAAATGTCTTCTAGCACACTTCATAGAAATCCCATACATATAATAGCTGTATACAATATTTAATTAAAAAAATTGTTATTGTGTTACCTTATAATTCATAAGTAATTATTCATTAATATGTAACGTTGGAGTACTTATCACTGGATCAACATTGGATGGTCTTTTCATGCCCACACGCCAAATGATATTATACATATTATAATTAAGTAATAAAGTTGTCACTTGCAATTGTAATTATTTGTGTACAAATATGCTATTTTACTCATCACACTACCGGGTTAAAATTTACAGATAAATAAATAATCAAAAATAAAAATATTAGTAGAAATGTTTACGGAATCTACAACGTGATTCATAATATTATAGCATACCTATACAAACAGTCTGTAAATAATTATTACACACATTTTTAATAGACGATTGCTTGAACTGAACCACAGTAATGACTACTACAATAAACGACATGTCGCGGTAGTTTGCGATAAAGTTGTTGTCGACGATAGGTTATTCTATAACAGATAAATATATAATATAAAAATACTATAATAGATCGAACATAAGGAATATATTTTAATACTGCCCTTTAGAAATTATTTTTAATTTAGTTCTAGGAAACAAATCAAAATCCATATGTACACTGCTTAGTGCTTACGGTAGATTGCTGTCCACTGCCCGAATGACCACGAAAACAAGAGCGCTTTTCCTCGAAAAGTTCGCAGTCAAACGCTTCCCCGTTCAATAGATTAGGTTATGACGTTATATTAATATATTTTACATAATATTGATATAATATATCAATTTTATATTATAATCTCGTAAATTTAAATTTTAAAACAATTCTATACTACGTTCATATTAAAATTATCATATTCTGTTATAGAAGACGCTAACCTGCAGTATTTGTTGTCTCCGTCTTTCAAGTGGGTAACATTGAAAATCCACCCTCAGCAGTTCACGTTTAGCTTCATTAGCTTTCATAGTAAAGTGATTTGACCTATTATTATAAAAGTTGTTTTGGTAAGAATTTTATCTGTGTTTGTATGTTGGTTTTCTACGATAGTTCTATTTTTAAACAAGTTATGATTATTTAACTGCGCCATTTTATTTGCGCTAGTCAATGAAAAATTGAATTATTGCAAAAAACCAACATACGAACACAGATGAAGTTCTTAAAATTTATTTTCACAATAGGTCAATTTATTCTTATATTAAAGCTAACGAAGTTAAACGTGAATTGCTGAGCATAGATTTACCATGTTACGCTATTGTAAGGCGGAGACAATGAATTCGGGTGTAGAGTCCTCCTAAGTCCCGATCGACTAATCGGGGCACTCGGCACAATATCAAGATTTTCAACAATCATTATTGTATTTTTGTAATTATCTTATGATATTTCGTATACAAATATACTCCACAGGCCATAGCATTATTATTTCTCGTTAACTTGTCATTACATTATTTACGATTTCCATATTGTATAGATGATGACGTATAATGTATTATGATTGTATAGTTTGTTTACTATTATTCTTAAGTACTATATTAATAATTACTTTTTTGTTGATTTTATTTAAATGTTATCATTTAAAAATCCGAGTAATATATCACTTGCTACTATATATATAAAATACACAAAAGACATTTCCAAGCCATTTAAATACAGATATGAATAATGAATATACTAGGTATATAAATATTAAATAATAATCTAATATCTATGTAACCGTAATGGCGCATGAGGTAAAAACTAAAGGGTGTGGTCAATTCTCGTAGTTTGTAAACACATAAATAAATATAATATTAAGATCGTCGTATCCGTATATCGTGTGTCAAATCAGATAATTGATTATCGATTTGTAGAAAAAAAGTAGGTGTTCAAACGAAAATGTGCGAATGTGTGTGACGTGCGAAACGTATAATATTATGTTAAGCAGACACATCGATAAGTATCACTATATACAGAGTGATTTACCTAACATACTCGCCCTTATTTTTTCCTTTAATAATTAATTCGTTTAAATTCTGATTTTTGAGATTTTTTTTAATTACTTAAGCTTACTTAACTAAGTCTACTTAAGAAGTGACCTGGAGATACAACATACAAATTTCTGTTTTTCAAACAAGAACCTAGGTTCCTAACCTAATCTAACTGTTTATTATTTTGCGTCAAAATGTTCAGAAAAGGTATTAGCTAAATAATTTAAAGTAGAGAATATTACTTTTCGTAATAAAACAAAAGTAATATCCCCACAGAATACTCTTCAAGTAAGACAAAAAAATTTCAAGAATTTAAAAAATTCCAAAAATTGGATTTTGAATAGCTGCATTATTGAAGAAATAAAGGAATGAGCATTATGTTTGGTGAATCATCCTGTATAAGTGTCATGTATATCTTATACTTCTAGCAATCACTCATATGTACAACATACATCGGTTTGAGGAGGATATAGGAATATTAATTTAGTAGATTAGATTTTCTGAATATTTAATAGTTTCAACTTTTCTTTAGTAATAATATTATCTGATATATTAATAAAATGAAAAATTTTACAGAACGTTCGATGCAAAAACGTATTGACAGGATGTTTAGAAAAGTACTTTCCGACAACTTATGTAAATATTACTACAAATCACCTTGACTAACTTCCTATTCGCTTAACCACAAGTATAGTTGTATGATCAGTATGAGCTTATTTACCACACAAAACGTGACGCAATGACGTGATTAATAAATTAGTACATTACCGATATAGTATTATAATGCCACCCATACTTAAAAAAAAAATAAATCAATACAATCAAGGCACCAATAAATTATTATCTTAATGAATAATGGAATTGTAATGTAGATAATTAGTGTCTTTGTCCATTAAAAGTGATGAAATCGTTAAAATATTTACTACTGATAAAACGGGTAGGTATACAACGTTTACAAAAAGCCCTGTGTATAATATATAATATAAACATGATTGTATAAAATATTTTAATCTCAGTGAGGAATTTGGAAGTATATTATTTTATTTTTCAAATATCTTCATTTCAAAAAACCTAAAATCTAAATGCACGACGTAAACTATATATAATAGTTACAATATTTCAATATTTGATTGACTACAGGCTATATAATTTTACTCACGACAGTTGTAGTCGTGGCCTTTTTATATCATATTATGAGAAATGGTATATATGAAACCCATAAAATAATATAGATAAATAATATACAATACATAACTGAATGACATTTTTTTTTTTGTGCGAGGATGGCTAATATGATAAAAAATAAAACGAACTGTTTTGTTTACGTCATGTTTAATGAAAATAAAGTGCGATGAATTCAAAAAATCCGCCCTCCACCCATACATAATATGAATATCATAACGACTGCACCCATGGCTTTCAACATATTAGAAAAATAAATGTTTACACTTTTTTTAAATATAAGTGTATACGACATACTAGATTAAAAAGTATTACGATAATACAATTTCTACACGAATAACGGTTGACGCGAACAAACTTGCATATAATAATGCACGTATTAAAAAATAATATATAAGTAGGCGACAACAATTTATATAAACAATAAAATGTTTAATTAAATTAACAATATAGTATAATATAAAATCACCTAGGTTTACTTAATTATCTATACATGTTGTAATATATAAGTAAGCAAATAGTAATTTTACCAATGAAAGGATAGTTTGAGTTTAGATATTAATATATTATTAGTTAACGCGTTTACTGTGATCGGATATTATTGTGACACAATGGTGTTTATAAACATATATAATAATTATATTAAAAATCAAAAAGATAAAGTTAGAAAAAATGCGTCTGAACTCATCTTCCGGATGAGTAATTGGCGAAATGTTTTATTGGTTGGTTTGCGGTTCACACGAATTTATTGAAATTAAAACGGTGTTTTATTTTGTTTTTTTACGCAACAGCAGTATAATATTTATATAGAAAGCGAGAAACGACTGACTAAAGACTACGTAGTGAGTTATGCGGTTATTTATCACTACCTATCGCCAATAACTAGCCGCCTTGATCCCCAAATGGCATACCGAACTAATGGAATTGTTTGCTATCGTCGTGTACTCTACTACTCTGACACCGCCTTTAATATCGTTATAGGCTAAAGTAGTAAAAAAAAATAAATAAAAAATATTAAAACAAATAATAATAGTAAAAATAAAAATGGCTCCATTCGTAGTACTTATAGTATAGTTAGTAACATAGGTAGGTACTACACACTATTTATACGGCTTATACTTGTGGAAAAATTATATCTACACTATAGTATTATAAATTTACATCTTTAATATATACTTTCCCTTTCTAAACTAGTAAGAGTAAAGATTTATTATTTTGTTAAAACCATTAAATTTCCTACACTAAAAAATGTACATGTTCATGTAATTGTAAAAAATGTAGGTATATATGGTTCTTTAAAAGCATTTGTAAATTTAATTAATTTAAAAAAAATGTAATTCATAAAAATAGCGCAATCACCCATAGTTGAAGTCAACAATAAGCCTTTGATATCTCTAGGGTCTTTAGTCATTGCAATAAGACCTCCCTTAATATTGTTTTGATTATGAAAATAGTATTATATTAATTATATAAAATAAAACCAGCACAACCAGTAGTTTTAAAATACTTTTATGAACAAATTTATGTTTACCTAATTACCTACACTTAATTATATAGATGACTCACTTGGATTTCATAAAAATTGTGTTGTGGTATTGATTTTTTAGTCGATAATATGATGATAATATTGAGCATCAAGTATTTCTGTCCAAAATAGATCGAGCAAGAATCAAAAAACTTTATAGAATATAAACTTATTTCAAACTAAATCGACAATATAAAATATAAAAATATGTTTTTGGATGCATCAAGTACAGCAATAATGTATAGGAAATGTTCAAAGTAATCTTTTCAGTGCGAATACGAATAAAAATAGAATAGATAATAATCATTTAATAATCATTGGTGTTAAATACAATTTCGTAAAGACTGTGAAAGTAAGCATATTTAGTAGTTTATTTATTTTTTATGTTTTGAGTATAATGATTACAGTAGCATTTTTATTTATTTTTTAATTCAAGAAAGTAGAACATATTATATTTTAATGAACTTACACGATAGGTACTAGGTGCACAAAAAAAAAATATATATAATATAATGTGAAATATCAACTCGACAGAAAGTATATAATATGGTGTAGCTGAATAGGTAAATATTTTTTTAACAATAATATACTTATTTCTACCTATACTAATGTCGAAACTCATCTATAGTTATAATTCATCTAGTACAAACAACTTACAGAATTTATATTATTGCGTCCATCATGGTTGCGAATTGAGAAAACTGCATTTTTAATTTGGCTAAAATCGAATTAGCGTGAGTATTAATTTGTTTATAAAGTATAATCTTAACGGGACTTGACGGTTTAAAAATAAATTCACGGAGAGTAAAAGAATATGTTAGCATCATTTTTCTAAGATTTACTTAAACTTAAGAATAGTTTTCTGACTCGTGTTTTTAAACTTATATTAGAACACCTATACGGATATACACTCAACACTGTATGTAATGCATGTATACACTATACATAGATTGCGATGTATATACATAAGCAACTGTAAATATATGTCGGAATATATTATTAAAATGTATATGTAAAAAAAGTCTCGTGCCAATTTTAAATTAAACATAAATCACAACAACATACAAAGATGCGTTTTAATTAAATCGTTTATACTAAGGTTACATATGATCATATTATATTATAATGCTTACGTTTAATAGGAATTAGTGTTCAGAGAGAGTTTTTGATCTATAAAATGTTTATAAAACGAAAAGATTGATGAGGTTTTAGCGACGAACTATATAATGTATGTTATTATGTGTTTTCGACCCGCGAAACACATTTAGTAGCGAGTTAATCATCTCAAGAGCATTCCACGCGTTGTCAAGAATTATAAGAACAAATCATTGGTCAACATAAAACATATAATACTGGATTATCCACTTTTAAGAACTTTCCACAAAGATTTTCAACTGACCTTTATTTTTTATTGAGACAAATTTTAATATTATAAACACCTACCAAAGTATTACCTACTGTATAATATGTGTGTTTAATGTTTAAACAAAATGAATAATTTTTAATCATTATAATACTAATGATATATTAATTATAAAAATAGTATTATTACATACTCAGTTAATTACATATTTTGTCAGTTATTTGTGTTACACTCTTTGACATTATGTGATTATAATATACTATTATAATGTTTATTGTTGTTATATATCTTGTTATTTAAATCAAACGACAAAAACAAATCTACCAACTACCCGAATTGCCTACGAGTATAATATTATGTACAAAATTAAAATGTTAATCATGACAAGTCATTTTTTTCGATAAAATGAGATACCATATTCCTCTACTGTTTATTATCAAAAATAAATTAATTACTCTCGACCATTTTCCTCCATTATCAAAATAAGAAATTATCACTCTATTATTAATTTAAAAAGATAACTATCATTTATTAGACTAGAGTATTATTAAATATTATTGTTATGCATAGCTTAACATAAAATCTAAAATTAATTAAAATTAAAAATTATTACGATAAAATATTATTTTTTATAATTTAAAAAATAAAATTATACAAATTACTGGCAATTTTTTAATTACCGATTAATTATTAATATTCAAAGTAATATAAACCCTGATACCTATGAATACAAATTAATTAACTGGCGTCATGTCTAACAAATTAAATAAATAATTTAAATATTTAAAAAGTTAATAAGTATGTTATTATCTCAACATTTAGAACAAAATAGACATAATTCTAGTTGAAAAAAATATGTGGAAAAAAACAGAAAATATTTTTTATTTTTTGAAGGGAAATTAAAAAGTGGAAGAAAATGTTACCTTATTTTTGAAGGAATATAATCTCGTTATCATAATTATTATATCTTAATAAATGCAATCACAATATTATTATAATGGGCGACGCATTAGTTATATTTTATATGTATTCTTTTAATTATAAATCACCTAGATATACCTCCAATAAGTATAATAAATAAATGCATTTAATACAGAATAATAATATTACCATATTAATCATATTATTCGAAAACCTAACAATAAATACAATTTTAGTGGTCTTGTGCCGACTGTAAGTGTAGTACATACCGACCGCCAATTTGACTCAATTTTTTTTACACGAACGAGATTTTGTCGTCACCTTCTGTGGTTTATAGCGTCCTATGCACATGTATATATAATGTGCACGTAGGTGTACAATTATACTTGGGGGGTAAGGTTTACGAATAAATGTATCACTGTAAAAGTTGAGAAAAGTCGCGACTGTTGTCGGGCATCAAATGCGCGGACGGCTTTTATACCCCGTCACGTGGGAGCAGCAGAGTGCGGAGCGCCCTGTCAAAACCACCGGAGGCGCTTTGCAAAACGTTTTGAAAACAAATATTTCCCCATCCTGCACCGGAGTGAAAACTAATGCATTTCCTTTTTACAGTCAATCTATCATTTATTGTAATAATGGCGCAATATAACTGAGATCCATAAAAAAAAAAAATAATAATAATAATAATAATACGGCGTAATATACTCTGCAACACCTCGACCCTTTCTTTTTGAAAAATCGATCATTTAATCTGAATGTCATTTTTTTCATTTTATTGAATTCGTGTCATGTTTCTCAATATTTTTCATATTTTTTTCCCACGGTTCGATAATAATAAGATAGATATTAACAACAACAAGTCGTTTATGTCACAATAAGATTTAAAATATGTATATATTCCTTGTATGACGCACTTGAAATAATTTTCAATTGCATTCATTGTAATTATATATCAAAATGCACGTTAAGACATTGAATTAAAAAATCTTAACATTATAATTTTTATTAGCGAGTATAATTTTAACATTTTAGTTTTTATTTTTTTGAGAAATTAGTCATCAACAATATCGCAACAATTACACAACTATTAGTATAAAATGTATAAACATAATAATATATTATATATTAGCATGGAAGTTTAAAAATATAATTCTCAATTTTTAAATAAAAATGATAAAATCGTGTTATCTAATATACATCAATAGTAGTAGTAGATATAAGTCAATAGATAACAGTAGGTAAAAACCTACTGTTATTTTAATATAAAATATGATTATTGTCTGAAAATTGTGACTGTAATAAAATAAATAATAATATAATTTTTATATCGTTTTTTATTTATTCTGAAATGTATTATAGGTTCAATGACGCTAAATTAAAATTCTACTGAACAGTTTATAAGTTAATCATTTCAAATCTATATATATAATTATAAATATTATCTATTGGTTACTGTAATGTTACAAAATCAATTTTAATTTTAAATACTATAATAATATACTTAGTAAAATATAATAATTACCTACCTTTATGGTTAATTATAAATTGGTTAATGTATAATGCATATTATTTATGTTAATACGTGCCTATCAGTATACACATTTAAATATATTAAAACTAAGTTATTATATTTCAAGAGCTTTCTCACTAATTAAAGTTAAGTTTTTGAATTACTATTATACAACGAAAGTTATAGTAACTATAATAATTATAGTTGAACTATGAACTAATAATACAATTTAATTATATCCAAAAAAATCTCGCTGTATCTTAAATTTAAAATTAATTTCAAGCATCGTTTTAAAGTAGATAATTGAAAATAATTATACTTTAATTTATGTTCTCAATAACTACTTAAAAAATTTATTTATAATAAAATATAGTTATGTTTACCTAACCTCAATACGATATACAATAAAATATTTTTTAAATTTTTCGTTGCCATTTATTTATTTTTTTATCTTTAAACTATTTATTATTTCACTTTCCAATAACTTATAAAAAAGTCGAAAATTTACGAATAACATTTTAAAATATTAATCAATAAAATATTGTATACATTCAGTTTTAACGATTGTTAAATTATGTATAACTTTTACTGTGTGTTGAAAGCCAAATATTAAATATCTATTTGGGTAAAAGAACGACATTTTTATTACCCAAGTGTTAATGTTAACATGTTTTTTTTTTTAATAACACCTATTAAACATTTCTAATGTACTATCGTAAATAATATTTTCAAAAATGATATATTTGTGGTTGCATAATTTTAAAACATCAAAAGCAAAAATGTATAATCTGGGGTGGACATTAAACCACGATCTACCAGGAATTATTAAACGAGCAATTTCAAAAGGAACTTAAAATCATAAAATTAAAAATAGTTATTATGAAATCAAAAATTCAACAAGTGAATCAAACAAGTGGTCAGAAAAAGTCATAAAACTATAAAACTATAAAAGTTTATTGTATCTGAATAAAATTGGCCTGCACTCGTCACATCTAGATCTTCATTTCCTACACCAAACCCTTCTAAATCGAAGAACGACGATACGCGTCAGCAGATAATAAATTGTTATATTGATAAGACATGTACATCGACACTATAGTATTTTTAATAATCTGTTTAATATATATGTAAGACAATGTATATGGTTGTAAGGTTTATAAACTCAAGCATTATACTCAGCAGATTTTGACTGAAATTTCACAGATTATTAAATACCAGGAAAGTTTAGTCTTTTAGAGGGTAGATTAAACCATGTCCGATTAATGGTGCTAAAAACATTTTTTTATGTTAAAACCTATACAGCCATATCGGTAAAACTATATACACGACCAATGCCAAGTAATATAGCTATTTGGTACGCCATGGGTTTACAATTTAGCTTAATTACGGACTACGATAAAAAATAATCTAAATCTGCACACTAAAACTTTTAACTAATTTTAGCAAGTAGCCGAATCATATTTAGCATTTATCAGTTTATGATGAATGGCAATAATATTTACCTACGTAACTCAAAAACGAACTTCATCAAAATAATAATTATTCACAACTAACATTATGCTATATGTATGACCTTAATACAACATCATATTTGATTATTTTTTTTTTTTTGATAGACAGAATTTAATCAATTCAATTTACCAGTAATAATACTATAAAGATAATATATATAAGATTTACAATGAATTGACACATAAATTTCTCCTTCATACTTAAATATCTACAAAATTTATAATAATATAATAAATATGTATATATATATATAGTATAGATATTAGGTATACAAAATCGTTGGTAGTTGACACTTAAAACGATTTTGTTGAATAAGTGAAAGTAATTGAAATTGAAAATTTTTTACCATAATGATATTTTGTCACAATAAGTGACATATATTTTATAAGTTTTAAATGTTAGATTCGTATGTTCTACATTATGAAAATGTGTACAATTTTTTTTTTTAATGTTTATTGTTTCTTATTATCGTATTATTATGAAATTTACGAAAATAATTTAATATTATCCACAAACCGTATGTTAAAAATATTTACTATTTGTAATCAGTTTCCATAAGTAAAATCTTATAAACGCAATAATTACCTACACAATTTGTATACAAATACCTTATACGGTCAATCTTAATGTTAAATGCTTCAATATGCAGTGTTTCTTAAAATGACTTCAAACACGCCCACAAATGTGTTGTTTCAGTATTAAAACTGTACAGAAACAATATGCCAAATTTGAGTTCAGGAATATCCATTTGATAATTCGAATTAATTTTAATATTATAATAAATTAGGTTTTTATCAAAATTGAAGTTTAAAATATCATCTAAAAGGAATTTGGTATGCTATTTAATTAATACCTATTTAATTATTATAGTGATTTATAGGTATAATTATGTAAAACTATAAAATTTAAAAATCTTTACAACTTGCTTTGGAGTTAAAACATTAATAAAAGCCTTCCTACTAGCTTTAGTTAATATTAAGACGTCTAAATTGTACATAAGGATTTCTTTATATTTAACACATGAAAAACAAAACAAAACACATGAATTGGATTCTGCTGAACAAAAATTCGCTGCTATGAGTTTGTAAGACGAAGATAATATACATACGGCTATAATGCTTTTTTTAAAAGTTCTTACTGGCGGATTACAAACAGAACATCATCATTGTATAATATAAATATAATATAATAGGTACCTTGGTAATATATCGTCATCAAAATTTGAAAATTCTTTAATATTAGAAATTAATTACAGTCATAATATGATATCTCATATGTCTCATACTTTGTATACAATATTTTGAGCTTTATAATATTACATATTATAATAGTACCTACATAATTACGCTTAACATGAAAATATTATTTTGGAAAACGAAAATTGTATATGACGATATAAAAAAAATAACCGTACGACAGCGCAACATAGAAAAAATAATTATAAATCATACATAATATAATATCTAATGTTTTCTCACAAAAAGCACGGTCAACTGCGCGTGACTGAAATAAATAATAATAGCGAAAAGCTTCGGGCGTGTGTTGCTGCAGGTCTCCGGCGGAAAAGAAAGACATGAGGCATTTACGCGCAAATATATATTATTTTTATAAATATATATGTGTACAGAATATTCCATATATAAGTCACATGCAATTAGGCGGGAATGATAAAATTATATAGACGGAGAGAGAACAGACGGCAGAGTAAGTGAAATAAAGTGAGAGGGAGGAAGAGGGCGGTGATAGAGAGTGAGTGAAAGAGCGGACCGTAGGTATTAGGTGTGCGTTATTTTTTTTTCTGCTCACGAGTGCCAAATTTGTTCCGGTTTGCTCAATCCGGCCGAACGACTCGCCGCGCGATACCGAGTGCCTGCAGTATACATTATTAAAAATTGCGTGGCGCAATTTGCGTAGCATTGCGCCAGAAAAGCGGCGGAAAAACAGCCGGATCAAATTTATCACAGTTCGACGGTGCGGGACCCCGCGCGCATAAACGCACGCTTTACATGCCTGTCAGAAGCCGTTAAATCGCTCGTGGACTTGTCTGCACAACCCTTTCCCCCTTCCACGTTTTAATGATATTTATACTCGCCCGAATTTCCCCTGCCACAGGGTTTTCGTGCCCTCTAAAGAAAACAGTTTTATTATACATACATCGAGTACAATGTACATAATATTATAATACGTATACCTGAATATATATTACCTGTACTATTACCTGTCGTATGTATGTATGTATGTGTGAGTGTATGTATTTATATTATTCGTTCGAAGTCGCCTGTCTGTGTACTCGCGAGCGTTAGGTAACCTGACCTTCGGTTAAGGTCAAATTTCAAATTTTTTTATATTTTTGTTTTCACTGGACGTTCACGTTTTATGACGCCGTGTTTTTTATGTATAATATAATATTGAGTACACAACTCGTACGACACGGATATGCAAAACGGCATAATTTATCGAAATATACTTTATTTTAACACCCTTGTAACGACAACGCACTCGTGGACGGGTGTATGTGCGTGTTAGGTGATTTGTAATTGTTATATTTTACTAAAATGATAATACAAATAATAATAATATTTACTTATATCTGTTTAATCATTGTTATTATTGGTGAAATAAAATTATTATTACTATTAATATGGGTATTTGAGTGGCCCAATGGTCATAAAATATTCTTTTATGATAGCACCATTTTTAATAAGTCCTTGCAGGAGAAACAAAAACTAATAAACAGCTGAAGATTATAACTATAGAATGTATTTTCGAAATCATATTCAAATGAATGATATTATGAATGATATACCACATATTGAGAATTTGAGAAATAAAATTTTAAATTTGTTTTTTCACTTTGACAATTTATTAGTTAATACTGACAAAATATTATTCTTCAAGCAAAAATACACCTATAACATTTATTATTAAATCCCACTTATATGACTAGGCTCTGCCACCGACTTTGGTGGCACTCCGTCAGTGATCAAATATTTTAGTTTTAAAAAAAAATAAAAAAGGATATTAACCACCATTTTAATGTAAATCGAGATATTCAAAAGTCTTTTAAAGTTTTTAACTAAATTAAAAATATCATAAATATATATATTTTACAAAGATATAAGTATTATAAAATATAAATACGTTGGAGGTGCTGATTAGTAAATAACTATTCTCTGTACTTTATTATAAGTTTTTAGCATTTATATTGTGTTACTGATTACTCCAATACCTACCATCATTATTAAATACTACATGTAGTTTCGAAGGAAATCGACAAATATTTCGGAGATTTAATTTCAACACTCGCAATATTTCCGTCTCCGAACGGTTATTTTAAACAATAATAGTTCAATATATATACTGTTTTTACAGACGACCGTATGACCTATAGATACATATGTTTTATTATTACCTTAAAAATAACCGTGCACTTTTGTTATGCGTGGAAAGTTTTGGTATAAAAAAAACCACTTTTTAGTGCTTTTGTAAATTTAATAATAACATTATTATATTACATACTATAATATTACAAGGTAAACGGACCTTTATTAAAAACAAGTAGTTTGATAGAGTAAACACGTTTATGTGCGTGCATTATGTATAATGTTCTATATATGCAGCGTTATAGAAATATAAAATTATGGGTATATAAACGCTGGTGCGCAAAGGCTTGTTAAGAATTTAGAAACCGTCTATAGAAAGGTTTTAATTTCAACAGGCCGTGGCTTGTCAATTTACTAACGTGTACCTATATAACCAAAATCGATCCGAAGCGAAGGGTATTATTATAGGTATACACATAAAAATGTATATTGTGTTGATCTAAGACGTCACGCCCTATGCACGGCCGCGAGCACCCGGGCAAGCGGCTCGGTATCGAAATGACTATTTTTACAACCCTGCCAATGCAAACAACGTGACCGATTGGCGCAGTCCAATTAATTAAGTTAAAGGTCAACGGTATAGTATATGCTTTCTTTTTAACTCACCCCTAAGACCATTCTAGTTTTATGATTAATCAACGCCCGGCGAGCTCGTCAGTTCAAAGACGACGGTGATTTATCGAAACAGCACCGCGCATAATCACGATAATAACAATACATAAGCATACCTAATATAATATATATTATATACTTCACGAGACTGCGTGTAATATAAACAATATTACGGCCAATAATGTTCTATATGTATAAAAGCTGCTATACAATCATCAAACCGATAAAATGCCATAGTATTATATTAGTTTTGATTGACTGTGTAACAGATTGAATAATATTTAATTAGAAATACGCGAACACTGACTTTCTTTTTGTCTTGCATACATATACAATATTTATACCTTAGTATTACTCTTAGTCCTTTTGACATTTCGGGTTATTCAGAAAATGGCGTCGGTGATTTAATTTTTCACGTCAAAAAAGACCTTTTGCTGAAATTCCCTCCGGACTATATTATTACTGACTGCTGTTAAAATGTCAGAGTCAAAAGGTTACGCGCGTTTTTTTTTTTTTTATATTTGTTGAAGACAAATAAGCGTCGAGTTGGTCGGTTAATTAACTAATATATACCTGTTGACTGTTACTACAATGTCATCGGAATTTGTCGAAATATTATTATAATTAATTACGTAATATTGTAACAATAATTTGTAACTATTTAACTATGACCTATATTTTATAAACATATATAACAATATATTACTGGACTATATAATCCATACCCTATTCAATTTGTTATTAGCAGTGACTTTTTTTTGTAATTGTTAGTATTCTTAATTCTACAACCTTTTCAATACATTACACGGACTCGTTGTGATCACACATCGTTCTTACGATTGTTTATATAAGTAAAAGATATAGTTTAAGATAAAGTATAGTAAATTGTAGAACTTCCGCTCCAATTAATCTAAACTTCGTTGAATCAAAATAAATCTAAGTTCATATGTTAATACTACGATAATGAACGAAAAACGATCATAATTAAAATAAAAATTGATTTAAAAATCATTAAAATTAGTGATATTTTATAGATTAATTTGTAAAGTACCTAAAGCCAAATTAGGCTCTATATGATTTTTACATTTTAGAAAATATGGCTTATAATCAATAGTAATAGGATATTATTTCAAGTCCCTACCAGAAACCTGAACCAAAATATTTATTTCAGGAAATAACATAGCTATCAATTGGGACTGAAAAAAAATATATCGCCTTGAAACTTACAAACCTCCTTTATTAGAATGTAAACAACGTTAACGTTGTTTAAAAAATAACATGGTTAGTTGATAAACATTATTTTCATCTTGTAATTTACCCTTATTATTGGCAAACTATACTAATAATTAAAAAATAAATTAAAAATGTAGCGGATGTTTACAATTTAACTGTAAAAAAAATATGATTATATAAAAATAATTGAAAACATTATTAACGAAGTTTAAAGATACATAATTATATTGTGTTTCAAAAATATATAGTTATACTGATGACTTTTTTGCGTTTGTTTTAAAATTTTATTCGCGTCCAAATGGAAGAAACACGCGCATAATTTAATATAAAATATAACGAAGTAATTATTAAAAAGAAAAATAATACAATTTTATTTCACTACAATTAATTTTTAATCAAAATATACTAACTTCTAATAAATAATTTACATTTCGTTTGTAAAGTATTGTTACAAAATTATGAAAAATTTTAATATTATTATATAATATTTAAATACTACGAATACTATAGGTACGATAATTCTTTGTTCTATTATATCAAAAAATAGGTGTAATGATTATAATATTATGTAATTATATATTAGCTTATTATCATTTATGTAGAATTATTAAGGAAAAGAAACTAGGTAAATATATCTAATGTTATTAGTATTTGTAATTGTTTATAATTGACCTTTTTTATGACATCTTAGTTTGTACATTAAACTATATAGTATATATATTTAATCTAAGAAAAAAAATACAAACTATGTATAATAGTAATACTAGTAAGAAATAATTGAGTGTAGGCTTATATATATTATACTAAAATAATAACTTTTTGATGTTCAGCATACCTAAACATAATTGTTGGACTTCTTGTATAAGTTATTATGATATAATATAATATGCGTTAACGTACTATTATATACATGCATTAATCAGTCAACCGTTAAATATTTTAGGATAGAAATACAACTTACAAGCGTTTTGGTTATTGAGAAACGACACGTCATTAACATGGAACGAACAACAAATATATTATTATTATTATTATTATATGACATTTTGATTCGTGATGAAAAACACTATTACTTAAGTATGTAGGTAATTTAATTTTTACGACGACAAAAATATATTAAGTATACAATATAATAACTACTGATGTATAAATTAAGATTTATATAACACACATGTCAAAATATAGCGACAACAAAATGTTAAATAGAATAACTACATTATTATAGCATTATAAATTATAACACTTTTAAAAAATTGTTCAATTTGTGAAAGAAAAAAAATGAATAGAATTGTATAGAACTGTAATGTTTAATATTCGGCAAGAAATCAAATGAAAATTTGAATAGTTTCATTTCAGCTAGGAGTTGAATAAATTATTAATTTACTTCTGCAGTTTATGTACATTAATACTTTATACTAATGATGTATGTATTTAAGTATAAAACCATGCATAAACATTTATTTTAGTATATATAATAAGATTAAAAAAAAAATACAATTATATTTTGCATTTAATTTTTTTTTTTTTTGGTTATTTATTGAGAGTAATGCAGGTTTGTAAAATTAATTTTGTTTTTAAATATGAATCTAAATTATAATATAATATAATAGCCAATTAGCAGGAATTAACACTAATTATACATATTAAAATTGAATTTATAGAATTCCAAATAAAGAGGTTAGGTTAGTATTTATAACATTTTAAAGCATAATTAATACATTTTCACCGTTGCGATTCGATTTTATTTTCATAATTTGTTATTTGTTTAGTTAAATCATTTTCTACATTATTATACCATATTAGTTGTTTATACAGAATAATAATATACCTATCTAGTATGAAATATGTACCTACTTAGGTTACTTATCTATAGTTAATAATTATATTGTAAACTAATTTATTAATACTTATTTTTTATGTTCACGGTAGCTTAGTTGTACATGCATATATTAAATAATATAGAATAAGTTAAGTTTTCAAATAATGTTTTGCAGACATATTAAATAGATTCTTTTAAATTGTGTTTAACAAAAATGATGGGAATAGCATATACGATTTTACAAAATTCTTATAATTCTTGTCACAATAATTTGAAAGATCCTGTATGTATATAAATACTGTATGAGACATGCACTAAGCAAAAAATTAACACGTGTTATGGTAAAGCTTGATTAAGCTATATATTAAAATTGGTATAATAATATAATATATAAAATAAAATAACTGTATATCTACGAGACGTTTGAAATCGAATACATCCCAAATCGCTCTTCAAGTTTGAAATATCACATTATAAACATTATATTTATTACTAAATCGTGTACTACAGAGAAGAATCTTTGGCTATGACTTATCGTATACTTTTCAAAATAATATAAATAATATTTAATTTAATATTCCACGATATTATGGTAAACATAATATGCCTATAATATAAAAATAATATTAATACAAGAGTTTGAAAAATTGGCACGTTCAGGTCCGCCGGCCTGGCAATCGTGCTCCGTGTTATCTAGTATCCTACGCTTAATATATTTTATTCGTACGATTTTTCGCCGTTGTTCGTCACGTCAGTTCTTGGCCTTTCCGCACACCAGAACGAATAAAATTATATAGAAAGCATCAGACCGTATACACTATACACTTACATTGTTGATTTTACATGTCGATCGCAATTTGTTTTTAAAGTTTCCCTTAAAAATTATAATACGGGTGTAGCGCACTTATACATAATAAACTCACGATTATGTAACGCTGTAGATTATCATTATAATATGTCCCTGAATTGATTACCAATTTTAGTTCAACAACTATCGCTCCGGATACTCTAAATATTATTATTTGGATTATAAATAATGTATTCAATACGAGCATAATACATTAATCCGATGGATTGATTTTTGGATACCTTCCTTCAAACTCTAGTATAAATATTTACAACAGGCGCTTAACATACAGTAGGACTTAAAAAGACGTAAATATTGAAACCTAAAATATATATTATACGTGGAAATAATATATTAAAGTCAGTTAATTCTAAGTTTTTTAAATTTAAGTGATATTTTATTTATGTCAGTAATAAAGCTCATGAAACAGTAGAGCCCTTTCAATTAAGTACATAATATATCAAACTCCATTTATGCACGTGAATAAGATTTAATTCACATCTTCACTAATCATCGTCAAAAGACAAAAAGATTTTGATCATTAAAGTTCTATAATTTCAAAACAGCTCATCAATGCATTATCATCACAATCACTACTGGACAACTCAGAAAAACGGTTTAAACTAAAATGGAGCAAACTATCATAGAAAAATAGTTTATTCTTATTTATTTATTTTTTAAAACGGGAAAGACGCTTTTGAAAATTTTATCTTTGTTCTGGACAACATTCATTCAAGACAACCGTGTGACTTGCCCCTTAAGCACTTTCACCATTATATACCTATTCTAATTTTATTGTTATAATATTATACTTCTAATGTATAAACTATGAATAAACTGATATTAAACTTAGAAAAATTAAAATGTCTTTTAAAATATTGTTTTTGTACATAATTCTCGTCAATGATAAACTATGAGCGTGGATAAAGCGTATATTAAATATTTTAAAAGTAATATATTTCTATCCATTCGAATCAAAGTTACACGCATGTGTTCACGTGTGAATATACGTGTAACGTGTATTATTACTAATGGCACAAATAGAATAGATCAAAAGTAGTGACTGTTTGGTATGGAAATGTTGGCAGTTTAATTTAAAAGCAGTAATTATAATGACTTTCAAAAAACGATTGCCTACAAATAAAGTTGATTGCGCGTTCAGTTATGTATATGACGTGTGTCGTACTATGATCAAACGTGCAGAGCATTATCATTGAGGAGTGAATTTTAATTATGGACATAGAATTATAATCGGCGCCGAATCTACAACAATAACCAAAAACGAATGCGTTGGTAAAGTGTATTAAAAACCTTTTATCGGAATAATAAAGGTGTACTGACGCGTATACAATGGAATGTGAGTCTTTTTACAACATTATCGCGTGAAACAATTTTCAGCGCGGAAAAGAAAAATTTAATAAATACAATAAAAAAATTTAAATCGCGTAACAAACGATCGACTGTACGCATATATAATACAACAACAGCGGACGGCAACAAATTTCTCGCCACAATGAAAACTATACACGGATCCGCGCTTGCGTATAGAGAATATTATATCGATGCCGCACAGAATCAGATTTATAGCTGGCGAGTATGAGGAAATGCCTCCCCCACCCCATTGTTACAGTATTAGCAGTAGGCAAAATATAATAATATAGGTACCAAATAAGTCACCAATTTACTTTCTTTTTTTACAACGGTCGTTGAGAAAAATTATAAGATCGATCATATTAAATATCCATATAGTTTGAGAACCGTCAAAGTTGCATAACTATGGTGTTATATCTAAAATACATGGTGTAAAATATTTTAACAATATATTTTCAAGAATGTATACACTAAGTTAACAGTTCAGTTGGTTATTATCGATATTGTATTTTTTGATTTGCATTAATTTTTAGAGATTTTGCAAAAATGTTACTTATAACTTATAAGCAAGTTTTTAATTAATTTATCAACGATGATAATATATGATAAAAATAAATTATTGTAAGCATTGTTTACATTTAAGTAACTAACCTTATAAAATTTAGTGTTTACACCATTTAAACTCATAAAAAGTCCAGATTGTAATGTCTTTATTGACACCAAATTTACAATAATTAGATAATACGAATAAAAAAATACTGTAAAAGTATTGTTGAATTTACTGTGGTTAATATATGTTTTTCGTAGAAAAAGCTAAAATTCATAAAAACATTCGAAAAGATAATTGATAACAACAACATGCTGTGAATAAAACAAATAAAACAATTGAATAAATCAAATCAACTAAACTCCACTAAAATTGTTTTTTACATTAAACGATATACCTACATATATGATTTTTAACACTCGAAAATATAATTTTACTTCATCCATTAAAAAATACATTCATTGGATGGAGTAATGTTTAATATAACGTTGTCTGCGAACCATTTACGCAGTATTTATTTGTGTAGGAAATGGGATGCATGCACCTGAACAAATATCTTTGCACTGCAGATGAAGGTGTAGCGTCTATCTGAATCGATAAAAAAAAAAAATCATTCACGAGATCCGTGAAAAAATATCTAGAGATAAAATATGGTAAACACGAATAATAGATAAAAAAAATCTGCAGGTAAACAAATATCTGAAAATAAATTACCCCAGCAAATATTAATAGACGTGTTTTTGTTGGTTCACCAAAGACGCACAAACCATAACAATGTTTTTAAATTAAATTGTTTAATTTTATTTAAGTTTCTAAATTTTAAATTGTATTCATGATAACGTAGTGTTTTTTTATTAAATAATGATTATCGATCATATACTATGTAAGTACAACACATATTAAACAGACTAGGTACCTATAGATGTAATGTTTTTGGTTCAGATTTTCAGTTTTTTAACATTTATACATTTGAGTATTATTTTACCCAATATGAACAAATATAATATAATATTTCGTAAATATATCAATGTGTCTAGATTTTAATGTTCCTCAATTCACTGGCTAATCGGTCCCGGTTTACCTACCTCACTTTGTCAATTAATTCGACTAAGATGTGCAATCCTAACCTAACCTAACTCGTAACAGAATAGATAAAGCACTCGGTATATTTTCAAACGAGGTTTAAACTATTCTCTAGGCTTTTCTGATATTTCTAAGAATAATATTTGAAACTTTTGTCAAAATCGGATGAATATTTTTAAGTATTAAAACTACAAATACAAAGATTGCATTTTGTTTTACATTTGAATAATAAACAATATTATTAAATAATAATATATTTAATTTATTTAAAAAAATCCTATAGCAACGCATAGTGAGTGGAATAATCTACACCATTTTTTTTTTACAATTTTATTTCTGTAACTCATTGTAACCATACACACAATTTAAACAAAAAATTATTCGATTTTCGTGAACAAAAACTAAAATTACGTGTGAGCCACTTCATACCAACCCTTAGGCGTAGAAACAATATAAGCTTAAAACACTACCTACCCGATCTTCAAGAAATCAATTGATATAAATTGTATTGAAATCGATATAGCAGTTTCTGAGATTAGCGCATCCAAATATGCAAACTCTTCAGCTGTATAATATTAAGTATTTTTTTTCTGGCGTAACTGCCACGGCGCGTTGACCCACATCTCCGCCGAGAAAACACTGTGGCGATGTGAAAACCGTTTACACGCCGACCTTGGCATTCGAGTGCCCTGTCGCCGTCTCCCCGTTTCCCCAGTGGTAGTGTATTACGTCGTCGGTGTCGCGTGTCCAATTCGGGAAAACGTGTCTCGGGAAATGACCAGCTGCGGAGGTGGTGGTAGAGACCTACACGACGTGGGGGACGTTTGAAAAATGTATAAAATCCCAGGCCGGGACTTGTATGTTATCAGTGTTCGATAGTTCGGGTCTCAACAACTATTATTCAAAACAATAATATATAATAATATTAATATATCGCATATATTATAACAAAGTATTTTACTATACGTTTCATTGCGACTACAGCGCACAACTGTGAAACTCATCGTCATACACTATCACAGTATCACCGCATCTACACCATGAGGTCGTGTCAAGTGAGTAAACTTTTATCGTAATTTGTTATATCAGTGCTTGGTACTCAATAAACTCGATAATATTTTTATTGGTAGTCACTACTATACAAAAAAAGTATGATTTTATACTAGTGATTTCAAGATGTCTGGATTTCGGATTCAAGTGTTTTTTTTCTGTGAAATTCGTTTGCCTCGTTGCACATGTTATAACCTTTATTTAGAATATTCTAAATAGTTCATAAAAATTAAATATTTGTATAAAATCATCATATATTTATATTTTTTCGATGCATGATATTTAAATTTTCTAAATTTTCTACTTTTTTTAAGTGTTTACATAAAAAAACAAATATTTCTTTGAATGTCAATAAGGAAATATATTTTCTATTTTTTCTGATGTTATTATTTTAAAAAGAAAAAAATCAAAAAAAATCATATTTTACATATTTTTACAGCTTTCATTATTTCATACTATTTATAATAATATTATTCAATGGAGTATTTCTCTTTTTTTTGTAAACATATTTAAATGATTTTTTTTTAAAGGCCCCTATAGTACCAAGTCCTGAATTCTGATAATTATGTATAATATTGTTATGGTATCTCGTCATCTTCCGATGTTTGTTTCAAAGTCGTGTTAATATACTGAAACCGTCGTCGTATATCTGCGGCGTGCGTGTTTGTTTTTTAGATATTAGCTGCACTGAGCGTGATGACAGCATGCACCATGGCCATACCAATTTTCGTCGAAGGAGGACCCCGATCCCAGAGCTCAGAATCTGCCGAAAATTACGTGAGTAGACGATCTTGTACATTTATTTTAATTATTTGAAACGCGATCCCGTCCACTTGTTACATCATTATTGTCAATTAGTTTAAAGTAGTTGTGACCAAATTTGAAAATGGAACTTGAATCCGTACTTCTTCATACACACAAAAAATTGTCATAACTTCTTATCATAACTCATTTTTAAGGACATCATAATTTTTAAATACCTGTGAAACTTAATTTTTTATTTGAGATTGAGGTATACGCCTTATTTTAAGAGTTTAAAATCTTGAATCATATATTCCTTTCTCACTTAAATTAAATAACTATAACAGTATATTATTATCATCTATTTGTGATGTGAATAGGTTGTATTATTATTTTATTCTTCGCAAAACATCTACATATGGGGGCGGTTATCCTAATTTGGTGGCCTAGAGCTCTGTCGGTATTTACCGCTAAAACTACTAATAAAGATCAAAAGTTAAAGATTTGTAATGCATGACAAAGGCTGTAAGCACGCTAAACGTTTTATTTAATATAAATGTTTTTTCTGCTAATAACGGCTAAACTAAGTTTGCAATTTTTCACTCGCGATAACCAATTTTGTTTGTTCAATTTCAATACGACATAATATCATTTTTTCACACGACATTCCATCGTATTGTTATGGTACCCCCGCCCTGTATCGGTTACACATGGCAACGACCTGTACGACAGCTCGTTTTCGGTTAAATCGACTAAAAATTACATTACACGATCACCCAGTCGGGTAAATAACTCAAAATATAACAACAATGTCATACACGATAACGTATAAATAAGTACGCAGTTTTCCTAACGGACCGGAACAGCTGGTAAAGTGCTATGGTTAAGCAACACCGTCGTCACATTATAAACCCACGCCAGCGAATAGCTATTGCGGCAGTAATAATAATATTGTCTGGTCGGAGAATAATAATATTTTATAATCGTATACCGGCCGTAACCGTCTTGAATACAATACGGTATATTGTACGCGCGATCTCGCTCATTTCTTTCATTGTTATCGCCGTTATCACTATCTTCAACGGTCCAGTAAGCACTCACACACCATCGGCCATTCTTGTTATTTTACTTTACTATGATAGCGGTACGAGTTTAGCGTAATGTTTTCGTTCGATTTGTCTACCAACGTTTGATCGAGTTCAGCGATAAACGCAATTTAATCCGTCGCCATATTCGTTAAATGTGATAAATAATTACATATGCTGTAATAGTTATAAGAATGACGACATTTTTTATAATATCGAGAAGATAACTCAAATAACAGACAACGACACTCGTGTGTTTTGTATGACAGGCACCCAAAGCGTACAAGTTCGATTACGCGGTTCATGATCCGGAAACGTACGACGTGAAGAGCCAATGGGAAGCACGTGAGGGTGATGTGGTCAAGGGAGCGTACAGCGTACTGGAACCCGATGGCGCCATGAGGCTGGTCGAGTACACCGCCGACCCGGAAACAGGTTTCAACGCAGTGGTTAGCCGGTCCGACAGCGGAAACACAGGCTACAGGAAGCCCAGCAACGATGCGTTCGACTTCTAAATCGGCGTCCGCAAAGCCGGCGACCCTACACCACCGCTGGGGCATCCGATTTCCGGTGCACGGCGGTACCGACAACGACGACGATGATAACATATTATTATAAATTTAATATTATATTATCATAATAATGTTGTCGTATTGCTACACCGTGCACCGTCGTCGTCGCCCGGTCATAATACATAATATAATACAATTATTAATATTATATATATATACGTTATTTCCCTTTCCTTCCTCAACAGCACGCGTAGACTCTTATTTTAATAAAAAATCATATAATTATATTTTTATACTTTATTATAATATAATAAATACTGCAGGTACATGACGTGTGTACTCGGACTACGCGTGGTGTGTATACCCATATAATATGTATGTACATTTTTAATCACCTCCATTGTTAATCATTTGTATTGTTATTAGTATTATTTTATATCGGTTTGTTTTTATAATGAATAAAGTATACATATTTAAAAAAAATGTAAAGTCCAACAGTTTTTCGTATTTTCACACGTTAACCGTTATATTATAGGTATAAACGCAAAATTCACAATATACAATAGTCGCACTACCATAATATAAATAATAAAGAAATGTATATAGAACATTTTCATAATATAAATGAGCATTATGTAAGTAAGGCTTTTGGCCGAAATTGTAGAAACTAATATAATTTCACTATATGGTTTATGGCTATAGGCTACTGTGGTAAAATGTCGTGATGCACTTCACAAATTTTTTAAATGCAATTATAGAATATGTAGCTGCGATGTCCCATCCTTTTTTTATTATCATTGATTTACAGTATGGTACAGGCTGATTATTTTGTCACTATATTATAATACATAATTTTTTGATAAAATTGTTGTTTTAGTTAGTCATTCAAATATATAGTTTTTGAAAAACAAAAACGATATATTTATTTAAAAATATTTTTAAAAAATACATATTTTTAATATTATTCTTTATTAATATTTTACTTTTTTATAGCATATCGCACATTTTTAATTTAAAATTCTGAATTCTTAGTAGGTAATATATTTTTGAAAATTTTGAAGTAAAAATCAAATGTCCATATAGGTCCACAAATTTACAAGTATTTCAAACTTAGTTAATAAAAACATAAATATTTTCAAAACCATAAAGAGATCGAAATAATGAGACTGTGCAGTGATAATAGAATCATCCAATATAAAATGAAGGTAGATATATTATAATATTTATAATATTATATAGTTGATTTCAACATTCTAGAACATCACACTTAATCGGTTTCGCGACTCTCGTTTGTGTATATTATAAATTTATAACTATATAGTATTCGTATATTATATGGTATTATTAGGTACTAAGCGTGTTGATATGACTTCCGAAATTATAATGTGAAATACAATTATTAGTCGACTGTAAAGTTGATGTACGTTTATATATCTACATATATAGGAGACATAGGTATACCTAAGGACTTTTTTCGATGATCACTTTGAAACGAAACAATAGGTATAATATTATTGTACGGATTACACTCGCCAAACCTACTGTATAAGTTCTGTGTAAGTATATGCCATATTAATATATCATAATGTTAAAGACATTATGATGCAGTATAAGGTCGACCGTTGTAATTACATTTAACTTTCGACATTTTCTTGAAATAACTCGGTTGTGTGCGTTAAAAACGCGATGTACCGGTTTCTCTCGGTTTCTCGGTTTTCTCTGTATATAATACAAAACCTCGATGAACCACATTCGATCAATGCTATACTCCTGAAGGACGGATCGCAATGATTTTTTATTATTATTTTAACACTCGGACACACGCTTTGTTTTGTCTTCGTTGTCTTTATTCGACATCGTATGAACCGCATACATTTATGGCCTACATCACTCGTCGTCGCGTATATAAAATAAACCGTGAAATAAAATAATAGCAGAAACACAAATCTAAATTAAGAAATATCTGTTGTATATTATATGTATGTATATGTATATATATATTATATTGTATGTATATGTGGTTAATATAATTAGTAAACTCAATATCGCCAGAACGTATTTAAATTTTTAAATCGTTGTTTACGATTCCAACCGTATACAAAGTCGCACATTATAATATTACAAACTAAATTGTGTGGCATCACGAGACGACGATAGAAGTTAGGCATTATTTTTTTTATGTACTTAAAAATGTAGATATCTATAACAATAAATCTGTCAAATTTGAGCATTTAATTAAACACAAACGAATATTAACGAATATTATGAACTATTTAGAAAAAAAATTCAATAAGGTTATTAATGTGATTTGTTGGAGGAACTCTCATCCAAGCGAATTTGTTGTGTTAGAACAATTCATACAATTCTATAAATAGTGGTACCACACAATCGAACTTTGGATACGCCACTAACTGCTGATGAGTTATTATTCAAATTTTTTATACTTGCAATATTTTTATGTCATCTAGACGTTAGAACCATAAACTTATCTAAGGTTAAAATTTCGTATAAGGTTAGTTCCGCGTTATCTTAAAATAAATGTTAGGGTTCAACTACTCTCCTATAGTCCTATACATACCATTACAAATTTTAGATTTTATTTTAAGGCGATATGAAAAATGCATTAGTTTTATAAGAAACTGTTTAATTTTTGTGTTTGGGGCAGCAGGAAGTATTGGAAGATAGCTAATCCTAGAAATTGTATACCCAAAATGCAATTATATACATCCATCATTATTATTTTTAAAGTTTTATTTTAACATTAATAAGTAATACTAAAATGTATTAGCTGTAACATGAAAATAACAAAAAAATATTTTTAATAGACTTTTAATCAACTATTTAGGTTAATTATTTTAATATTGGAAGGAGGAGGATTAAGTAGTTTTTTTTAGTTACGCCACTCACATGTAGAATATTGTAGATATGTACTATAGTAGGCATATAATGTTCATCGCTGTTTTTTTTATTTATATAATTCATGAGTATCTACACTATATAGTATAATGCCCATACGTGACGCATTTTATTTTCTCATCGTAATATTATATTATAATAAAATAATTATAATGTTATATATATAATAAACTCGAGGTTGTATAATATTTTATAGCCATTTCATCCATTCTCAGGTCATAAACTTCGCATAAAAATTCGAAACGCCATAATATGTAGGGCTTGGTTCAATATCCGATCCAATTATATAATATTACTATTATTATTAATATATAGTGTACATAGGTCTTAACTTACAATATATCCACATCACATAAGCATGGCGTATGCCATATACCGTCTCGCAGTTATCCGTTAAATGATAGAGATATTAATGTATCATCGACTTGTTTCGTCGAGGCCGTAGAATGACAAGAACATGCCTACTGCAGCTTATACCGATTGATATCTATATAACTATGTACAATCTGTCTAGTGTCCGCCGTGTTTATATAGATAATATTAATACTCTCTCGCATCGAGTACTATTGTAAATTTGTAAATATATAATCAATATTATCTCAGTTTTACATAGACAATAATAATAATAATTTATTTATTTATTGTAATCAAAACATATATACAAGTTATAAGTAAACAAATAGCAAATTTAAGCTCAGTTAAAAATTAGAATTTTAACATTTGAAAAACGGAATTACACATCAAATTCAGCCGCCTCTTCACTTCATATCTAATTGCACCAATGAATAAAAATCTGGTATTAGGTATAGGTATGCAATACTTCATGTGATTATAAAAAAAAGCATCTTTACGACTATATTATCTTTGCCTAGATTGGTCACATTAATACGAAACAGAAAAACAGCTATAAGTAATTTTATATTGGTGTGAAACTATATTATTGAATTTGTAGATAAGTGCGTATATACAAAAATTAACTATGATAAAAACTTGTGAACTTAACTTTTTGTGATCGTCTCGGACTGACCTAGTAGAAACTTCACTCGAAATCGTATTACAATAATTTTACCTACTAATGGCAAATCAATGTATATTAAACCTGTTATAGTTTCGCATGTTGAGCATAATTACTAACTGATAAGTTTCGAAGTTAAAAAAATAATCAACAATAAAGCCAATACTAATTACTGAATATAGAACAAATCTTAAATGCATTTATTATTTTTTTGATAACCGCCTATTTATTAAAACAGTCAAAACACTCAAACTGCAGTCTATTACGTCACATATAGGGTCAAATAGGTAAGAAGGTATGAACTTAATTTAAATTTTATGAATGGAAATAATATCGTCTGAAAACGTTCGACGAATTGCGTTCGTGGAAAACGAACGAATGAGAGATTTATGGTGGTCGTAACCGGAAGGAGGGATACTGATCGGTCGTCTTACCTGTTGGCTGGCTAATATTATAACATTATGTAACCGACACACCAAGATGTATACAACTCATATTGTCACATTACACAGTGGTGACGATGAAAACGAAATGCGACAATTATATACACGGCGGCGTCAGCGATGACGAAGTTTTTGTAACAATATCACAATATAGTCAAGTCTTGCAGTAGAGTTGTTAAAATCACGTCGCGGCGCACTATTAGAACTTCGCGACCTCAAGTAATACAACATAAAATCCCATGATTTATATTATTGTGTAAGTATGTACGTTATACCTAACTTATAATAATAATATATAACTTCGGACATACGTGTAACGGCGGCACCGGACTATAATATGATATTATTTAGTATTTACCGCGTCAGCTCGGCTCGGCCGGCCACCGTCGTTTATTTTTGTACGCGCTCGCCGTCGACGCCGAGTGCCAACTGCAAACGCGACCAACATGGAATATAAAATAAAACAGCTTGCGTTGCCGCCGTCGTTGTCGTCGGCACAGGTTTTCTACATCTTGTTAGGTATATACGCGCATATTGTGCGTGTGTGCCGTGTGGCTATGCGTGTGTCCATACGGGTAATCGCTGGGCGGCGAAAACAGTTCCGTAAACGGTTATTTACGAGACCGGATGCGACCGGAAGTGCGCGTATACCGCCGGTCAGACCGGGGTGGGGGCGGTGCGCTTCCGGTGCAATCCACGCGCGCGAATTCGCTCCGGGCCGTTTGCGCGCCACGTGGCCGATGGCCAACACACTGAACGATGGTAGCAATAATAATAACAATATTTTGCCAGAGGTAGGTACGTCACACCGCACACGACAGTAATAATAATAATACATCGTATAGCGTTAAATTATACATATTATTGTATTATTATAAACAGAGGGACGCTGCGTACCTGCCAACGATTCGTGTCACTATTTCTGAAATTTCTGTAATATTTAAATTTTATTTTAATACAAACACTCGGGCAAGATATATTTTTAGGCCAACGCAATTTTATTTTTGAATGCATGCAAAATCCACAGTACTTTATTCGAAGTTATTATATTATGTAGTTATACGCGTACTTGGACAAAACACAGACGTCGTCGGTTCGCTAGTTAGGCGTTTGACTAAAACGCCATAATCATTACATAATTTTATTATACCATCTACGTCGATTTTGGTTGATTACACCCACCACACCCACACGTCAGGTTAAAACTTCTTTCATGGCTATATTAAATATGCCTAAGATATGCTGCCTCGGTACCAGGTGACTGCAGTCAAATCGCGGGAACAACCCGGGAACGTTCGAGACGTTTCAGAAATAATTAGGCCATAATTATATAGCAAATGTATACACTATATAGTATATTATAATTTATAATAATATGACTGGTTAATTCAATAAAGGGGTTAAGTAAAAGATAAAATTATTTTTGTCTAATTGTAACAGTATTAAATACTTTCAAATTATAAAAAAAATATATAACTCACTCTAAAAATTGAAATATGAAAAAGAACTGAACAGATTGCACAGATAATATTATCGTCTTTAAGATTGTTACATGCTTCATTTATTATTTTACTCTTATATTATTAGCGACAAAACCGAATTGGAAATATTGAATGTAAATTTAAAATGATATGTGTACCTAATAAGACACTAAGACAGAGACAACGAGAATGTGGACATATAGCGTCGAGATTATTATACATACAAGTCTGGTGTATTAAAACTTAAAAGAGGCGTTAAAATAAAAATCTCCCTGCAGTTCACAACCTCTTAATATTTTCAGCTATAATATGTTTGTGTTGTATGGTAATAATATACTAAACGGTATAATAATATAACGACGTGGAAAATATCACTTAGGTAATAGCTTATAAATTATATTGTATACGATACCTTAAATAGATAGGTATCTCTATGGTTTGTTTGTACAATGTATAAATGTATAATAATATATTAATGTATCATAGTCGTGCAACATTATTTTACACTACCCACCCACCTTGACTTTTAATTGTATATAAATATATATAATAATAAAATTATCAAATTTACATTAAACAAAATAAAAATTGAATATTACCAATAAAAATATCAAAAAAGTAATTAATTTAAAACTTCAAGACGAAACTCTCCGTAACAAATCGTAATATTTCAATCATCATTCCCCTTCTCATTACCGTGCTTCAAACACTCCACAGACAAGGTGTCCCCCACCCTATCACAATTTAGTATATAATTTGATGCAACATGTAATTATTATTTATTATCACTATAATACTCCATAGAAGTTTTTTTTATGAAAGAAAACACGATCGAAAACATGATTTACACTCAGTCTCGTGTTCATTGATTGACGCTCGTTCAACGTCATTGCTATTACCCGTGGTCGTGGTTCAATTAGGCCCGTTCGGTTAAAGTTTTAATAATTATTAGCAAATATATTAATAACCGAATAATGCTGTATAGATTATAAACTGATGGTGATTTTGTAAATTAATTCTTTGCCTTATTTATTTGATAGAATACAACAAAATATTTTAAACGATTCATATTGATGGTAATTAAAAGGCTTGACTAAACAAGAAAATCAAAACGTTCCGCTGTCTAATGTTTGCGTGAATGATAGGTAAATTATTTATCGTAAATAGAAGTTAATTTTACATCCTTTTATAGAGTTCATAAACAAAATAACCGAAACGTGCAAGATGCGAATAACGAAATTGTTTATTTCATCGTCATACTAATTATAATATTTCATACATGATATTATGCTTATTATTATGTGTGATAAATCATTAATTCAAAACAAACCAAACAGTCAGCACTCATAATGCCTAAACTTAGTCAGGGTAACTCATATATGACTTTCAAAAAGCTAAACGACTGATAAAGTTTTAAATTATTTTTAGAACAAAAAGTTGGTAATCTCTAAGTGTAGATTTACTATAGGTATCCAATATAATTATAAACTTTTTGTAATATTTAAAATTGTGAATTAAACTACATATTATATAATTCGACCATTCTGCAATCAAAGAGTATTACATAAAAAAATAATTATTTTAATGAACTTCAAAGAAATTTACACTAAGTGTATTCAGGCATATGGTCATTGGCCAGATATCGATAAAAATGTGAAATTTGCTATATTATCAAAATGGATTAAAACAATAACTAAATATAATTTCTTGTCTTCTAATGTTGACATAATAATCTATGTATGTGTTTTTATAATAGCATGTTATCATGGAATTAATGCAGTAGATTTTTACGGTGATAATATTATTCATTGTAATAGGTTTGTCGGTGATTTTTCGTTTAATTTATATTAATTTTAAATGATAAAACAATAATAATAAAATTAAAAAATTTCAATGAAAAGATAACACTATTGCCACTTTCAATCTATTAATAATTGTATACTGCGAATGTAAAAATGTGTGAAGCTACTATGGAAAACTAAAGCTATTAAACGGAATCTATTATCTGTACCTACATATACTATTGATATAATTATTTTTTTTTTTAGTTCTCGATGATTTTTTCTATTCAGAAAACCACTTAGATGACAGACAATAAATTAGAAAGTTAAGTAGTATAAGATTTACTATTATAGTTATTGTAGTATATTTTTAAATTATAACAATATAACTTTATTCAAACATTAAAATAAAATTATAAAATACAATATGTAGATACAATATAGAACTAAACCGTCAGACTCACATAGTCGCTGGATATTAGTAACCTCAAAATCTTATAATAATAAGAATGTTAACAACAGTATAATATAAATTAAATTTTTAATACACGTTATACACATTAACAGTTTACTTTAATAGTAATAATTCAGTTTTTTTTTCTTAATTTCCAGTCAATATGTGAACCTGATATTCTTGAACATTATGAGTAATAATTATCATCTCCCAGTTTCAATCTGACTAGTTTTTTTGGGAATTCAACATTGTTGATTAAATAATTTAAAACAATAAGGGTAATCGCCAATCGACCTGCCCCTTATCTATACTATACCTAACCTATGTATGTCTGTATCTCACTTTCGTGTCCTTTTGATTTAATTTACCATTCGGTGGAACCCAATATATGTATCCAACATTTATATACACCATCTACCATGCATGTAGCAATGCTACATTGTAGCACTTTACACACGGACCTAGCCGTATTTATGTAATATATATATATATATTTTACCTCCATGGGTGTGGCGCGAATCCTGCGCAGTTGTCATGGCATTCCAGACATGGTCTTCCTTCATACACCTCTTCAGCTACAGCTCCCTGAAACGGAAACAAAACAGAACATGTAAAAAAACGTGGTACTATGCATATATTGAATCATCAAGTATAATCACTCCATTTAATTCGTTATGAATTGAAAATGATTTATGACCGAAACATTTATTTAAAATTTAATTTTATATCTAAAGATAGTATTCCCTAATACCTAAATACAATTTAAGATAGATGCCAAATATATTATCACAGACATTTAATTACAACTACTCGTACGAATTATTTAGAATACTAAGATCCTTAAAAAGACATTTACTTAACAATTTTAATAAAAAAGAGCAGGACTCAGTTGAACAATTTTATATAGCCACAGGTCACTCAAATAGAAAACAAAATACAAGTTTGAAAATGTAAAATGATCTAATTGAAGATTTCGGCAGTATCCTATCATGGTATAATAAGTACCAGCGGTGACACTTTGGCACGTGATACAGCAATGACGTCACCGCATTCGGTTGGACACCGACGACCGTATATGGGCATGGTTCGATCTCTTCGGTGGATATAGGTATACATATTTGTAGTATATATAGTGAATGAGCGCGCGAGAGAAATGAAAAAGAGAGATAGATGGAGAGAAAGAGAGTGAGAACAATTTTTGTTCAGGTTTGGTGCAAGGACAACCTTTTACTCTAATGGCGATCCACCACGTCCGTGAAAATACGAATATGAAATATATAATAATATTATATTTATACAAATGATATTATAGGACAATTCTTTCAACGTATATTAGTTAAGCAGTATACATTTAAATTTAGATTTATAATCTATCATAATGATTTTATTTATTTGTTTGTACTTAAAATAAAAATGGTTTGTAAAGACTTAAAACTTTTTGCCATAATATATATTATTATTACTTATTCATCAAATAACGTTCTACAATAAGTCGGTATAAAGTATTGATTTAAAAGTTATTAACAGTTAATAATTTTGTATGAAAAAATATAGTAAATACATTTTTTTGGCAAAAATTAGTTCAACCTATCATAGAACTTTTTGAAAAATAACTAATAGAAATATGGATAAAATATCTTTAAAAATAAAGACTAATTGCAGTCTCCAAGATCAAAATCGATTTTTGTATACAATGTGTCGTAAAATTCATATTACAGTAGAAATATACTTTTTTATAATTGGTTTATCGTATAATATAGATAATTTATTATAATATTTCAGTCAATTTTTCTAACGAAAAATAGATTTCTTTTTTAATTTTCAAGAGTTATTTGTACAAAAATGCAGCTATTCGAAAATTATTTTGAAAATATCATGAAATTCGAGTTACAACCATAATCGTTAATAAAGATGAAAATATATATTATTATTAACATGAATATCATTGACATAAACGTATTATTATGTTTATACACAATATATTTTTTTTTTTATATAATTGAAACTACACGTCCAGTCCACCGGTGGTCTGTCGAGGTACTACAGATATTACGCAGCGTCTCTCTAGTTGGTTGTCTCTATAAATACGCCTCATTTTGAAAACGGAATTTATTTCAAGCACGTCATCGTCCAACGCTTAAAATTCGCAGAATTATAATTTTACTGAGTAGTGTTTTCACTGTGTCAGCGATTATAATATGCTTACGGTTTTAATATTATATGATTATTAATGGACAGTTGACTAGTATAATATCAATGCTTGACGTTCCTATTTAATTTATATTACAATTATTATATATTTTCATTATAATATATACATGTGAGTAATTTAAACAAAAATATGGTTTTTCAATACTATAGTATATATACATTTTTTAATACAAAAAAAATAAACAAAATATTTTTATTTCATTGATGAAGTAAAAAGTAATTCTTTACAAAACCTGCAAGTAGTGCAAACATTAAAGAAACTATCTCGTAAAAAATTGTCTTTTCTTTTTCGAACCGACGAAAAAGTATAAAATTAGCCTTTAGTCTTCCAGAAATATAATAAAGGAACAATATTGGCGCAATTACATATTAATGAAATTTGTTTAAAATTTAAATCAAGCTACTTCCGTTTTGACGTTGTAGTCTTGCACATTAGCACACATTATACATTTGTTCATTGGCGAGAAATAAACCATTATCTAGAGGGAAAAATGTATAATTTATTATACCTAAAGTAGATATATTATATTGTAGGCATTAGGAGTGAAAACAATAAAGGTTTTCGGAGAAAACGGTGAACTCTATATAATATATTATAAATTTTATACTATACACACACCCATTAGATTGTGTTCGCTTGAGACGCGAGTCTACGCAAATACACATGACTCATTGTCCATTGTTTTCAGAGAGGTATTTATATTATGTTCCCACTTATCAGAGAATCCAACTGGTGGTAATTTAGAAATAAGTTATAACTCATATTATGTATTTAAATATTTTAACTTGTCCTCTGTTGTATGACTTTAAGAAAGTAATTAATATGCACAGTCTATAAGGAGATAATATTTTATAATAAGCCTTATAAAACAAATGTTTTGACTGATGATTAATCAGGAAATATAGTTTTATAAACCTACCTCATTTCTACAGGCTACATTATAAAATTATATAAATAATTTACAACATTATATTGCAAGTTAATAAGCTTTAAGGATTCTACCTATACTTATTTAAAATGTAAAATATCTTTATAAACTTTACATCATCTGTAATACACGTGTTAAAACACTACTTGATACGAAAAACCGGGAAAATTGCCTTACTGTGCTAAAGGAGAATCCTAGAAAAAAACACCCTCAGAAAAATTCACCTAGGAAAAAAACCTACGAAAAAATATCCACCAAAAAAAAATTTAAATTATATGGGCTTTACATTTTATTTGTGTTCTTATTTGTTTATTGAAATGAGACTAGAAGTTGTTGTAGATGATAATTGATTATTTTATGAACTAACGAAAAGTGGCCGACGAGTGACAAAGTCACGTACCTAGGTATCACGATTATTATTGTTATGACTATGATTATTATCCGTTATCTATATTATTGTAATATTACAGTAGGTACCTTTAATCAACAAAATATTAAACAGAACAATTATTTGAACCTTGCAGACATTTATTTCCGGGGTGAGTTTATTTTTTTTCTTTGGTCATTTTTTCTTATAATTAGAAGGTTTTGGATATACCTCGTTATTGAGTAGGTCACTATAATGGATTTTAAAACAATAATAATTTTTTTTGTATTGATGATATGAAAAAAAATAAAAACACTACGACATAGCAAATATTGTCTTATTTATTGTGTATAAATTTGGTTGTTTAACTTAAGTGGTTTTTTTCCGCGAAACCATTTTTATATATTATCTCATAGTCACCTAACAAAAATAACAATGGTACGGACATGGGACCACAAAAAGTTATAATTTTAATTTGTCAATAAGTAAAGTAATATGTTTATAATAAATTTATTGTGATTTTATTTTGTATTCAATATAAATCAATGTAGGTGTATAATATACGAATATACACAGTATATTAAATTTATCTCTGCATTCGTTGGTACTGAAATTTATTCTGATTCCTTCCTCCCACGGGAAAATCCTTAGTATACCACTTGAAATAAATATAACAGAATATTAAAAAAATTGAATTTATTTTAACTAAAAAAATTACATCAACAAAATGTTTGGTACTGATGTAGGGTATATTATAATAGTTGAAGCAAAAATAATCAAACAATTGGGTAATATATAAATCCTTTTTTAACTAATATTTTTGAGAGTAATGAATTTGAAATGAAAAAAATTAAAACTTAATCTTAAAAAACCAAATCTACAAATACGAATACTATCTCATATTTTTATGGGTTTATGTATATAGCAAATCAAGACTTAATGAGAACAAAAATATAGTAGAACACATAAGTATTTAATGAAAAATAACAATTATATACCAACAAAAAAAGTCAGAATAATGTATATTTATTTGTAATAAAAAATTTTAATTGCACGACATATTACTATAGGCACTAATAATCATTTTAAATTCTTAAGGATTCAAAAACGAAAATCTGGCCTAAAACTAAACCCGAGAATCTAAAATTTAAAAGTGGACTTGTAAATAAAATATAAAATTAAAGTAAAACCAATATATTATATTATTATATTATACTCATTAGATGTTTCTTTGATTCCAACGATAAGATTAGATGAAAGAGAAATAATCAGTTAATTTTCTACTTGCGTATGTAGTAAACGATTGGAGACATTTTTAGTACAAGTATACTATAATAATCGTGTAAACGGGTTCCTATACAATATATACACGGCTGAACCTACTCTGTTACAGATACCTTATATTATATAGAATACTATAACAAATAATCGTTTCAAGGGAATCAGTAAGTGATTAATAATAAAAAAAAAACTTTTTGAACCAATTACTTTTATTAATAAAGTACTATAATAAAATATTTAAATTATATTTTATTGGTAACTATTTGTTGAAGTATCCTGTGATGATTTACTAATTAAATTTGTGTGATAATAGAATGTATATTTACTCAACACTTTAATTAAAAAATAAAACATTGTGAAATTCAATACGTCATATACAAATATGATGTATAAATAATTTTTTAAATATATGACGTATATATAATATAGTAAATTTTATTTTTTTAAATAAAATAAAATAAAAATATTTTATTTATTAAATTAAATCAAGTAACCTAATGGATGGATCAGCACTAAGGAAATTCATGCTGCATATTTTAAGTATAATATTATTACTACAATATTACACCTAGGTAGGTCAAATAGGTGTCAAACGATTTAATGTTATTACACAATAATACAATACAAAAGTATTGTAAAATAAGTACTATTATAGTACTTAGACAATCAGATGCAGTAATAACGATCAAATACTTAGTGTATATATGAAAATATAAGTAGCTTAGATATATCCAATATCCCGATGAAACTTTAAAAAAATAAGTACCAAATCCAACCTGACAATAAATAAAAATATATTTCGTTAGCCACTTTCGGTTTAATTTATTAATCCTTATAATATCATCCATCATATTTTAAGTGCACGTAAACACTTGATATAGAAGAGCGTAAAAGACACTAAGTACGTGTAAAGATAAATGATCACCACGATCGCTCATAACAATCATGCGCACATCTTGAATAACGAACTCTACGAAACATATTATTTTACACAGTAGTTATGTTACATCGAATGCCAGTTTTTTGGACATTCCTTTGCAAATAATATAATACAACATATGCATTATAATTATGTATACATACCTAATACATAATATATGACGTCACAGACGGTGAGCACTGCGACAGCATATACACATAATAATATATATATTATATATAGCGGACTTCCGAGCGGAATTCATTAAAGAAAGCATTTTTTTCTTCAATAATGTAGGGAGTAATTAAAAATCTGATCTTTCGAATTTTTAAAATATACTTATTAAGTAATTAATAATAATTTATAATAAAAAAAGGGAATTATCATTTAAAAATAGATGTTTGTATCATCTGCAAAAGACACTCTTTAACTCGCTAGTTATAAAGATACTTACCTATAAGTAGTAAAGATTCAAAAAATTGAATATGTGGTGTTTGGATATATTTTAAAATTCCAAGAACTTGATTGAATTGGGGATGAACACGATTGATGAAGCACTTAATATAAGAATATATTAATAAATATTTTCCTATAAATTCAGTTATTACGTGCAGAGCCGTGCCGTACGGATGCCAAGGTGGCTTTACCCCGGGCGCAAATTTTAAGGGGGCGCCAAAAAGTTAGGCTAGACAATGGAGAGGGCGAATATTTTTAATTTTGCTCCGGGCGCCAAATTATGACGCTACGTCTCTGATCACGTGGTAACTACAAAGACGGTAAGCTGTAAATTTATGATTTTACAATTAAAACAACAATTTAAATGAACAATACCGTCAAATCCACCGGGTACACATTATATATACGTATACAAGTTAACAGTATATTTATACTATTCGTAGTAGCGCGAACGTGGTTGATTAAAAAAAAATTACCAACGACACAGCATCACATAAAAATTATGCGGATTTCTCGGCTGAACACGTAGGTATCACCGTATATAATACGTCTACATACGTTTACACGTATATGTTTGCAACACGTCACGTAACGACCAAGGAGATCGTCAACCGACTCATGAATTCGTTTCGATTTCCCAGCGTACACACACTCACACACAGGTATGAAGTACAACTCATCCGTTCAAGGTCAGACGCCCACCACACTGACGACGCGTGTATTTTGATAATAACTTTATACATTATAATGTGCGAGGTGCAATGCCGATACGGTCCGACAGACGGTCTGGTCAGCAGCGGCGTCAGGAGATCGCGCGTGTCCACCCCTCCCACCACAACACACACACACACATGAGTGCGCGTCCGGCCTTAACCCGAAAAATCCCATTACATTATATATCATGTACATACGTGTTTCATAATAAATAGTACATAGGTAGAAATGGTCACGCGTACTTACTTCTGATACAGATTTATCTGACATAAGCACAACTAAATACGTTATAAATAGGTACCTATATTATATTCAAGCATCCCCTGCTAAACCTTAATTTAAAAACAGAAAATGATTCGATAATATCATATTATATTGACATATAATTATAATATTATCGTTGTCTACAGACAGATAACATTTAGGTCCAGTCGCGCTTGTAATGCTTGCATTTCAGAACGAAATCTGACGACGATAAGAACCCGCAACGCTGCATATACGTATATTTACAAGTTAACAGTGGCTGAAGAGGACAATTAAATTTTTTAAAGGGTAGGTTGATTTTGGCCAATGGGTGATAATTTAGTGTTAATTACTGTAATTTAGTAATAACTACGAGAGGTAGTTGCAAATATGATATTTGTGAATGTCTTTATAGGGTCTGGGTGCTACAGAGCATGGGTATATTATATTATAGTCTAATCTATGAAAAATGTCAAATTCACCACGCCGCTGCAAATAAAGGAAACAAGCGTAGGTATAAACTATAAGAGAATTCTTACCTCATCTGTCATATTTTTGGGATAGCGCAACAGCTGCAGCAGCGAACACGTAACACGGCACGCGCGAAAGTCGGACGTCGGCAAAGAGTACGGAAATCGCTCAAGACACGCGCTATTTATAGGTGGTTCGTTTCGTCTTGTTTTTTCATCAAGGTATCCAAACACTACCTGGAACCTACCGCTGCAGTTAGGGCACTAATCGGGGGTGGTGGATATACTATTTATACACATATAATTCGTATAGTTACCCTTCTGATAGTATAATATCACCGTTACACAAAATTCTCGTGGAGACGGATACGGTGCCGCTTGTTTCGTTTAGTTTTAATGTCCCGTTCGTGTTCGCGAATTTTCGCTTTGCGCCGAGGTCGGTCTTATCGAGGTGCGATATTCCGCACTGGTACATCGCGCGCGTCAACGTCGTTTATTTCATTATATTATTATAAAAAGAAACGTGTAATAAATAGCACTTGATAACAAATTTGGCGAAATCGTAAAACGGGCGTGTCGTCGCAAGTGTTATATTTCTCACGTTAACGCGAACTTTGCGCGGAAGAAATAAAAGCGACAAAAGTCGAACACATTGCACGCTACACCGCTCGCCCTTGTAAATGTATCGACAATTTATACAAACATACGTTGTTGTAATATTAATTTATTTTTTTATCATAAACAGCTGTTGTACAGTTGTAACTTGTAGGTAGGTATATAAAATAATATATATTAAATGCTATTATCAAACACACGTCAGCGGTACCCACGCGCCACTTCGAAGGCGTGCGTGGCTATATAAACCGGGGACCCCTACGAATCGTCGTCATTATCGTATCGTTTACAATGTTATATTTTATTATTATAACTACTATTATATCGCACACACGCTTACGTGTCTTTGGTTCAGTGACGTAATTTTTGGTGGGGTAGTAGGTGGGCATGTGCCCCCGTCTAATTCTAAAAGAATCCCGACTGATAGTTGCCTGCAGTGCGATCAGCCTAAATTACTATAGATATCAGGTTTTTTTATGAAACGAACATTTTTGTAAGATTTTTTAGATTTTTTTAACTGTTTATAGGGTTCTATAATAAAATTTTTAATTATTTTTTTTATAAATTTATCTTATATTAGATCTATACACATTATAATTGAAGATGAGCCTCGACGCATGAATACATATGTACTCAACGTGTTATACGTATTGCTTTTCTATATTAGTTAAATGAGGAAATCACGGTGGACCAAGACTGCACTATTTTATAGACGCGCTGTAAAACATCACGTTACACCCAACACGGACGGACCACGTTTTAACGTGCGCAGGCTGCTGTATAACTATAATAATATTATAATAAACACGTTCGGTCGACGGTTATGTTATAGCCGTATATAGGTACATATTTATACCCCCACATATAGGTATAAATATATATGACAGTGTGGGGGAACGAGGATCCTCGGAAACTCTGAAAGTGTTTACATCACGCGGGTAAACACGCCACAGCGGCTAAGACTATATGGATAAAAACTTTTTTTTCACTTACCGACCATTGCCGGGTGTCGTGATGAATATAACTACATCACTCGAATCATTTACCGCCGATGCAACGCTATTACAATAACAATAATAATATATCTAACGATGTCGTTAAACTACTATTTTATTTTACGGTTTCCTTCGTAAATATACATTATACATAGGAAAGAGCCCGCGAAACCGACAAAACGTATCAACGATGCACCATATGCGTGTCGGTTTTGTTATAAGGTGTATATTAAGACGAGGAGAGACGATGTGTTCGGTGATTCGGACAGCGTGTCCAGCAGATTATACATTATTATTGTTATGTATGTATATATAATACGTACGAACTCCGTGCGTTACCGGTCGTTCAGTTCACTGACCACCACTCGAGTAGAGTTCAATACCGGACGTGAAGAACTACTATACAAATTGTACAATATAATAATGTCGACTCACGTGAAAGATCGTTAAAAAAGAAACTATTTGTTCTTAAACGTAACAAAAATAAATCGCAGGACCATATACCATATACCATAGACCATAGACCATATACCTACATCTATTTAACGAGTTTCTTTTATAAATTGTTTGTGCTAGTAACATAATAATAATAGTCGTAAGTATCTATAAAATATATGCGTAGGGAATTCCTGAATTCGAAAGGCCCTTCTCATTAATATCGCGTGTACAGTATAAGTAGAATAAAATTATAATACCTAGGACAAGACAAGTGCGCTGTAGTCACGATAATAACAATCATAATAAGTACCTACCTGTGTTTACTACTACATAAATAGATAGAGAACATCGAGTCATCAACTATACAATTTTTAGTCGAGTTTATCGTACTACGGTATAGCGTAGTTACCGCGGTAGATTTATAATAATAATTAATCGCTTCAGTAAGCCGCTAATCCTATATACGTTGTACATCGCGGTCGGCAGTGTATACATTTTAAAGATACACTTACCCCTTCGGCAAACTGTTCCTTGGGCGTCCTGCAGTTCATGACGTCGTAGTGGTAGTCCATATCGCAGGAACAAAAGTTTCGACCGAAAAGACTTCTCCCGGGATGGACGAGTACGGTACCTGTTAAGTCCGTCGACGGCGATGGTATATATTTATAACAATCGGGCGACAAATGATGGATAGAAAACGAAGAGCGACGACGACACGAACCGGTTGCACAACGCGACGACCACCGTCCCACGACGACCGGCCGACTGTTTGCGCCGGGCCGAACTCGACGCGCGCGCGCGCACACCGTGTGCACCTTTCGCGGCCGATCGCGCGCGCACGCACGCACACTGCACTCACACTGTAACTACACCGGTTTGTCTGGTTTGCGAGCCGCAACTACTACACCGTGATACTAAAGTTAGATATAGTAAATACTAAATAGTAATAAACTAGACGCACGCTATATTTTTATTCTTATCATTAGGGAGCGGATTTGAAAATATAAAAATAAAGTTTACATTATATACATAACAATGTCTTAAAAAAAATGTATTTGTGACCTCAAAATAACGAACAATATTGCTAAAAATTTTCCTAAATCGTCAAAAAATTGAAAATTAAAACCTTGAAAAACTATATAACTATACAAGAATACATAAAATATAAATGATAGAAAACTATGAACGCGTTATTAGCGGAATCGACTAAAATAATTATATATAATGTCTGAAGTCAATAATAGTAAATTAACAATAATTTAATTTTGTATTGACATTCTTTTCATAGAATTATTTATTTTTACACATTAGTACGGCGTATTTATTATCTGACTTTTACGAATGATACAATATTTTTACTGATCATACGAGCGAACACGTATTCCGTGTACTATCCGCCATAATACAGATATATTATATATAATAATATTATACCTAACCTCACGTTAATAGTCATAATTTATTTTTAAACAGACCATAATATACACATTTTATGCCGGTATTCAGAACTTAAAAAAAAAAATTAGAACGTTTAAGACAATGAAATGACTGAACATTTATTAGAAATTACTAAAAATATATAATATGATAAGAAGCAAATACGGGAAAATATTTTAACATAAAAATTGAAAATTATGAAACACATTTTTGGTAGATACAAAATAATATACAATCATTCAGCAAATAATACATTTACAATTCAAATTGCCCTTGAAATCATATTATATTGCTGATTAGTGATTAATAGCTAACTCGATAGCTTACAGTTATTTCAGACGTTTTAATGTTGTTGATTTTAGTAATAATAAAACTTGTGTTTACGAAAAAACATTACATACAAATATAACGAACTATGATAAAAGTATAAAACAGTTTTTTTATTTATAATAAACAAACGTTCTAAGGACACAGACAGCGATCAATGAACTAATTATTATATACTTACTATAGTTATACTATTAATACTGCAGCATAATATTATGAAAAAACAGAAAAACGAAAATATATTAGTTCATCAGAGTTATTATAGTAAATAGTTGAAAGTAATTAATATGATATTGCATAAGTAAAACACTATAACACATATCACCTGTAGTAGTACTCCACATATTATTTTTATTAGGTTATTATATAGGTATCAAATGAATGTGTTAATAATATTATCATCTGACTATGGTCCAGGTGTTATGTCCTCGGCGTAACTTGTGCAGTAATTACCAAAGAGGGAAATAAAATTCGAAAACTTGAACGTCTTGAACACACGTTTAATAATAATAATAATAACAATAATAATGATATGTAATAAGTAATAACATATTATATTATTATGCCAAGTAGTTAATTGTGATTTACGATGCGGCTGTCGTCGTCGTAGTCGACAGTAGCAGCGACGAATGACAAAAGTATATTTTTTGTTTTTTACATTTTTTCTCGACACAACAGTAAAAAAAATGTTCCTTTAATAATTATATTCCCGACCTTCGTCATGGTGTGTTTCTAACGCACGACCATCGTATATAGTTGGTATTCAACGATTTAAAAACTACCGCCCGTGATGTGTACTGTTTTTCGTCTTCTTTCTATGGCAATTAAAATCGCGTTAATTAGGTATAACATTACACTCGCGCTGATTCACGCAATGCACATTGAATATTATAATGTATTTTTGCTATGAACTAAAAAAAAAAATTAAAAATATATTGTGTTTTTAGTTGTTTTTCTATATAATTGTGCATATTATTCTTTTTTGTAAATTTGATTTAGAAATTAATATGTATACTCCTATTCTTAGTAGGTATACTGTTATTAAACAGAAATGCTATGTTTTATCAAAAACAAAAATAGTTGAGAATAGTATTTATAACTTCAAACTGTTTGGGAGTATAAAGAACAGACAAAATAAAGAAATTATATTTCTTGTATAGTCAACATAAAGAGAGGACATTTTGTTGCAAGTTCAATATTTCTGCCAAAATATTATACTATTCCAGTTCATCTTAGCTCTTACAATTAAAATTTGAAACTTCCAACTATAGCATGCCAAATAATTCTAATAATAATAATAATCATCTGTAATAAACCTAAAAATATAAAATAAAATTAATATATAGGTTATACTGTTAAAGGTACGCTAAAAGTTATGACTGTTATGAGTCAGACTTATGACTAATACAAAAACAAGATTGTTATTTCTTACTACACAAAATGTTATACTTTTAAATGTTATTATAAACACTAAAACACGAAAACAATTTATTTTATATACGAAATAATTTGATTTATTTACAAAATGTACTTATATTTTTATGTAGATTTAATTAGCTCTTATTAAACAATATGACCGGGTATATAACGGTTTATTAATTAGAAGGAATCTGAAGAGAGAAAAATCAAAATAAAAATGAAAAAAATTGTACGTAAAATTACAAAGCAGAGCGTTTCACATTTTTGGCGAAAATGTGTATTTATCATCAATAATATACATTTACCTATATATAATATTAGTAAACCTATCATCTGGGCTTTTTGGACGAATGAAAGTCGAAAAAATATTATTATGTTTGTTTAACAATGAGCAGAAATAATATGGTTGTGTATTGTCGTCTATCAAAGTCATGGGTTTTCCACGCAAACATCGATAATGTCAACAATAAAAAAATAATAATAACTTAAAAACATTAACAGTTCAATAACAAAAAATTATAATAAATAAGTTTATAAGTAAACATTTACCTAGTATATTATATTCAAATAATAATGATGACGAAATATTTGCATTCAAAATTATTATTTTTATTGTAAATCCAAAAAATAATAAAGTATAGTATTAAATTAAAGTTATTGTTGATATTTTTGTCAAAATAAACTAAGTGAATCATAATTTGAAAAGAAGTCATAGGATTATTATTTCTATATTATTATAATATTTATTAGTTATTAATATTATAATATGTAATATTCAATTTTATGCTGTTAGCTTTAATATTAGTCAATTTACCTATTATCAAACTTACAGGTATAATAGGCTTTTATTAATATCTTAATATTTTTTAAATGGGTATCTTCCCACAACCATGTTATACATGAAAAATTCAACATACAAAATAAAATGTTAATATTGTTGATTTTCAAATATTTAACTATTATATTAGATACATGATTTAGATATGGTGGTCAAAAAAATCATAGGTCATATTATTATTATCATGGTGCAGTAGATTTTTTTAGACGTCTATGCTTATACTATAATAAACATATTTTGTACAAATTATTTAAACGATATATTTTTAAAGTTATTAAGTTATGACCTCGATAATCCTCAACATCAAGACTGAAAAAATGATTGATCAATAATTGACAGGATTCACCTAATCGTCCTGATCTTAATCGTTGTGGGGTTAAAAAATCTCGTTACTAAAATTACGGAGAGATTGATCGCAGGCGATAACATAATGATATAATAATTATAATATTAATTTTATTACCGTCGAAACTCAAAAATTTACTACGATATATTTTAATGCATCAGTGGCGTCGCCTAAACATCTTATCACGGCATAACAAACATCTTCATTACCGCTATGCTGTCCAAAAAACGTTTCCAAAATACGATGGTAGGCAACAGACGCCACTTGGTGATCCAACAGCGGAAAGATAATAATCGCTGACGAGCCTCGCATAACTCGTACGAGTAGCGGCACATAATATTGTACGTATTAATAATACAGTATTATAAAATTATAATCATTAGTCGCTTATCGCTTTAGTGACGGTGCATTAAAAACGTTTATTTTTACACCAACCAAGTCGCTTGGCTTATGTATAATAATTATAATATACTATACACAAAATGATTATTTTACCGTGAGCCAAGCAATATAATCATCTCAAAATATATTTAAAAAAATATATATTTTTATATATATATATCTAAATATTTAAGAATTTAATGTTTAAAATTTGTCTATTGTATAATAAGTATCCAATTTTTAAATTGAAAATTCTTTATGCTTCCTGATATATTACCGAATTCAGAATAAAATAATCACCCTATAATATATTGTACAATATACATACATATGACGACGACGGCGGCAACGATGCATCAGTTGTCGTAAGTTGATATAAATGCTCTATGCTAAATTTAACTCATTTCGCTAAATGTATAATATTATCCTATACATATATAATACCCACATAAAATAACTACCGCTGAAAAATCGAGACGCATTGTGCGCAGTAATGTTGTTGTTGTTATTGCCGGGAGGCAGTAGAAGAATCTATGAGTATATTTAAACACAACGGTCATTAATCATCACCATTACCGGCCGTGGTTCTGTGGATTATAAAATCAATTTTAGAAAACCATAATATATTTTAGCCTTTGAGTGGTTAGGTTTTTACTTAGGTTTTTTTCATTATCTAGGGAGCTGATGAGACCTGTTGCTGGGTCTCTCTGTGTATCTATTTTTGATTTTTATGAGGGAAGGAGTGTCTTACAATTTTCAAAACTAGACTAGCAAATTTTTGCGAATGACAACGAAAATCGGTTCTTCTTTGCATCTTTTCAGGACACCAAACCATTAAGAAAATTTCATTATTGTAGGATGATGTTGCATAATCGGTTCATTTACTCGTTAGACAGCATAGTATAGTATACGTCTATTATTCAGATTAAAGTAACGTTGCAAGTAGTAGTAAAAACATGTTATATTCAAGAGGACTCTACTCCTTTCTGGCTCCGTTTGCTAATCCCCACTTCACTCATAACTGAATATTTGTATTATTATTTTATTTTTCTGCCATAGAAATAGTACTTTCATAGAATAAAAGTAAATATTTCAGTACTTTATTTTTTTATGTATAATATTGTATCTGAATAAAATTATATAAATAAAATAAAATCAGCAAATCCTTAATTTTTATTTTCGTTTTTCAATTCTTACATATTATAACCTGCACTGGAAATTTAATCTTATTACACGATAGAGCAATCACGAAGGAGAGTGTATGATCGTTTATTTTTTATGTTGTACATAAACGTAATTTTGAATTAGCATTTGTTGCTAAAACTATACAAAAAGTGTAATTTTTATTAAGTATATATAATTATAGATTGATAATGTTATTAAATTATGTTTTAATTATGTATCATCATATATAATTAAATAATAAATGAAATGCTTAAAAATGTTAATTATAGAGTAATTCTAATTGAAATACAAAAATTTATATTCAAATTAATTATATGATAAGCTAATTATTATTAATAGGGAGGGAGGGGGTTATAAAGAGGTATAAAAGATATAAGGAGACAAATTATTTTAAGTTTTTATTTTTAAAAGATAATAATACAAGCAAGTTATCATTTTTTTTCGTGGCATGTAATTTTAAAATGCACATGTTATATTATTTTGCCATTTCTTCTTTAATCAAATCCTAATTACGCTATTGCAGCCAACCTGTGGTTGAATCTCAAGTAATGCACCTTGCACACACAATTCCTAGGAAATTGATAATTTCAGTAGAATCGATTATATGGATCCATTGAATGAGATTATCCACCACATAAGCAGGGATCATGTGTATAAATGTGTGGACACAGTTCGTAATTCAAGTCTTATGTATAATTATTTGTATAATATCAAATATGTATATATAGTGACACGCGCACATTTAATACTAATACACTCTAAAATCGTATAATTTAATTTTAAAAGATTTAAAATTCAAAACAATTAAACATTTTCTATATAACTTACAACCGCATCATTATATCTTGATATTAATGCATTGATATAATATATTAATTTTAATAAATAGAATATAATATAGGTAAATAGTATAATATAATAATTATAATATCTTAATTTTCGTAGATTCAGTAGTACAACACATAATATTATATTAACGTTAAGTTTATTATAAATTAAATATGATGGTAAAGTATATAAATGCCACTAGATGAGTGAAACAGCATCGCCGTACTCGTATATTATAATTATTATTGTTATAATATATATATATATATTATTGTGTTTAGTAGTTGTAATAGCGGTAGAAATCTGACAATCTATAGTACTGCGGTTCCTCTTGATAGTGGTTTAGACCCTGAAAATAATTATTCTACACAGATGTGATGATTCTATTCTGTTGTTTTTATCATACTTTGGATCCGTGTTGAGATCTCTGCTTGCGCTGAAACTCGTTATTTATGTAGAAATCTTTCGGCGACGGGGCAAGTACAACAGGGCGCTCCTCCCAGACTTCTATAGCATAACAATACAATAAATTGTATAAAATATTATTGTTGTAAGTATGGAAAATTATTTATAATAATGGGTAGTATGAAACCTAAGAAATGACACGGACTATAATATTAATAACATATTATTTTTATTATTATATTAATAAATTATTATGCATACTATGATAATATTAATGAACCAGGCGAATTATGCGACAAGATATTAATCTATAGAAAAAGAAATAGGACAATTAATGGTTGCTGATAATAATTCAAGCAAAAACATTGGTAACGTGTAACCTCGGTATCCCATTTAAGGAGAAAATCGTAATGACGCATTGAAAGTAAAAGTACGTGCAAATTATACAATATGTATGACTTTTTGAACGAACGTTTAATACGTCCATTACATTACAGGATAAAAACATTGTAAAATGTAGTGATATTTTAAGTGATTAAACACACTCACCTTGAATGTCATCTTCGTCATCTTCTTCTGGTATTTCATTTTCTTCGTATGGAATTGATTCGTGTCCATAATTTTGACCATAATTTTGAACATAACTTGGTACGGCATGTCTAAAAATATACATTATATATATTAGTAAATCGATGATTATTATTGATAAGCCAATGTTATATTATAAAAATTATATTTAGCGATTAAAAAATATAATTTACACGATCTTGTTCCCTGATTTTGGCTTAAAAATAATAATATATGTTGTTAAAAATGTTTAATAGACTTCCATACAAATAAATTTCTTTTTTTTTTAATAAACATTTTTGTAATTTATAAAGAATGGAGAATGTAACTTATTTAATTTTAATTTTCTATTATTCATTATTAAAACACGTTATATTCTTTTATTGGGCATTGTTATACTTATAATATCACTGTAGAGTTCTATAGATGCCTTGTACAAGGTCTGTAAACATAAAACGTTATGGAATATATATTGTTGTTGAAAAAAAAAATTGAGAATTTCTGCAGGATATGGCCATGAAACACTTGCAGTGTATGTATCACGCAATTCACAATAACCATGTGCAGTTAACTATATAATGTGTTATATTTTCTACATAATTTATTATAATGTAAATCTTTTTAAACATATCTGGGTAACTTTGTCAAATAAGGACGTCCCTTAATAATGTTTCAGTTTTCTATTGTAGTTGAATAATATGACCACCCGGAGTCTGTCCTTGGTAATTCATAAAACCGACAGATATAGGTTCTATACTTTATATTGTATCGATAAAATACAATTATACGATTATGATGTACAGAACTAAAACGTTAAATTCTGATAAGTTTAATTTAACATTAACAAAATAATGATTTATTATATATATATATATATTGTGTCATCAGCTTATCAATTTTATACAATTTTTAAAAACACAATACATTAATTTCAATAACGAAAAAAACTATGATGCTTAATGAAAATAATATTAAAATAGATACATGCAAAACTTGAAACTATAGTAAGTATTTTGTTTTCAAATCCAATCGAAATGTTAATGTTTAAGTTTAAATAACATTAAATTAAAATTAAAATAATATTGTAAATTTATATTCGTTTTCATTAATAATAATATTAATCATACCATATGCGAATAAATACACATGATAATACATTTAAATAAATTGTTATCAATAATTATTTATTACATACCTGGGTTTGTCTCGAGCCTTATTTGCTTCCAGGATGGACATTAACGCCAGCAATTCTTCAGGGTCGAAAGGCAAGTCGCGTTTGGCACGTCCGCTGTCCAAATATGAACCGTATGCTCTAGAACCGCTTTTAACCAAAATATTATATATGTACTTACATCAAAATTACTATAAACCATTAATAAAATCAAAAATTTCAATTGAAAAAATGTACGTGTTTTTTAGGAAAATCCTTATACTCTCTGGTATAAATAATGTGTTGTATAACAATTGGGTCTAATACAATTTTCATGAATCCTCTCTCATTCCTGTTATATTGAATGCCTCATAAATATTTGATGGCGACGTTCAATGCATAATTCAACTGTGTTATTAAGCTATTGCTATATATTCTGCTTCTTACCTTCTCTTAACCGGGGTGCCGAAATGGTAAGCGTTCCTTTTATAACGGTCATCAGCGTCTAACGATTGAAGTCCATAGGAATCTTAAACAATACAATTTGTCCCATAAATATAGTAAGCTTTATATAGTACATTTCATTAAAATGTAATATATTTTGAAATTTTAAAACATTAATTTATGTATTTGAATTGAAATAACAAGAAAACATAAAAATAATAAAATTATTAAAATATATAAATTTAATATATTGTGTACCGTATAGAAAACTTACTCGAATAATATCTTCCAAATTATACAATAATGAATAACTTTAATTAAAAATTAACCAAACAAAATATATCAGATGAAATGAACCCTTTCAAATTGGCATTTATTGAATTCAAATCATTACTTTTACTCAAACCAAAAATGTAGTCTTTATGTATATAGTTATTTCTCAGAAATCATTTCTTTTATGTTGTAACTTATTATTAGATCAGTTGAATTATTTGAATTACACCTTAATATTGTGAAGGGGGAAACTTATTGGTTACACAATGAGTGTGTATGCATTATACTTGTTTTTAGTGTTTGAAGTATGAAATATTTCTTATGAAATATTTCATAAAAACGTGAAACATTGAAATTTTTTCTATTAATATTAATGATGGTTGTTTATCAATTATTAATTATATAACCTAAAAGTTTTAGGTAAAATCATTGAAATGAGTACCGTGGTTGATATATTTATACTATATTGGGTCTTATTTTCGACTATTTATAGTATTATAGCGAAACTTGGTTTTTTTTCTAGGAAATGACTTATTGTCGATGACGTTGACAAACAATGTATCATGTATGATGGTACTATTCTTAAGAATTAAACATAAGTATAATATTTTTATTATATTGTTATTGACGGTCAATGCTTTATTATCCTAATCTAAACGTTGTAATTTAGGTATACGTTTATCTCACACCTATCGTCACACACGCTACCCGACAACCCTCCACGCCGTCTCAAAATACGATAGTATAGAGATCTCCTGAATTAATTGAGTAATCATGCTCTGAAGGGTTCTGTCAATGGATAGTCTCCCTCCTCATGTAAATAATGTCATATTTAAATTATGTTAGCCTTTGCTACTTATCACATTTGCTTATTGTATAAATGATACAAATTGTAAATATATATTTTAATAAAAAAAAAAAAAAAAGGTATACGTTTATAATTATAACAAGTAAATACACATGGACAAACGGTTTATTATTATAAAATTATAACTATTATAATTTAGAGTATGGTACGTATACAAGTTTAATATTTAGGTACTGATTTATCACAAATTGTAATATCAATTATTATTAGTCATTAGTTTAACAACGTTTATCCAGTGCTCAGTTGTAATACTGAAATATTTCGTGAAATATATCACAATTTTAAATTTCATGAAATTTACAAACACTACTTGTTTTACACAAAAAATTTTGAATATGAACTTCACTTATCTTCGCTTATATGATTTTTTTTAATGCGATAATTAGTCTCATATTTATTTTCTTCTAAGTTCTAAGTGAATATTATATATTATTTGCTATGCATTTTTTATTGAGCGATAATAAGTGATAGATATTTGGTTTCATTTGTGTGTGAATTATAATCGGGTGTATACTATATTCACATTTAAACCAAACAACAAATATAGTAAACATATTATAATATGATGTTAATTTGTAGGATTAATAATAATTTATTATCTTTGTTTGAATTTTAATTATAAAATGGAAAATTATTATAATGTTCACTTCCCTTATATACAGCTATGAAATTCATAACACAAGACTATTAAATCATCATCGTTGCATCATATATCGTAACATGCAAGAGCGTGTATAGGTTAAATTATAATATAAGGTTAAGCGCTGTATGAGTACTTTTATTAAATGTTTACTAGTAACAATATGACCGCGATATTGTTGAATTGTATTGTATCACAGTTTTTAACACTCGAAGACTAATACCCCAATAAGTGACTTTTATCATTAACATAATGTGTTTGCCGATTGGTGAAAGTCAAGTTGTAGTTTTAGTTAATTATTAATTAAATATTTTTTTCAAACATAAAAACTTTAATCGAAGCTTATACGAACATTATAATTTAAACCTTTAAGTTCAACTAAAATATTTTGAATTTATACGATATCATCAAGGGAGTTATACGACATGGTAATCAATAATCATAATACAGTCGCAATTTCAGATTGCGATAATATGATGTGTCTAATAAGCTCTATATATATAAAGCCACGTTAAAGACAAACATAAATATCTATAAATTTATATTTGAATCAAGATTGTTTGGATATACGTCCTCGAGTAAAAACGGCAGTAATAAAATTTATTTTAATTGTGATTTGTTATGTTTATTGAGAAAGTAACTTAAGAACATAACAATTATGTTTCATATATTCTTTAAGTGGTATAATAATACTATATGATACTTATTTTTAGACTAAAGCAAAAATGACAATAATATTTTTTTTGTAACACGGCGCCTTATGTATGCAATTTTAATACGACGAACCTGCTAAGCTAAAATTACCTAAGATAATTCCAAAACTTTGTTAGTTTATTATTTATTATCATCTTGTAATAAATAAAATATTATAAATATAATATTCTTTTGAGATCATTTAAATAAAATGTATAGTGAGTGTAAATATGAATATAACGACAATAAACAGAAGACATTTATTTGATGACAAACACCAGTAAATTATTGTATTTGAAGGATCATTTTCTTATTCACATGCCAAATTATTAGTGTGTGGTTTAACGTATTCCTACAGCTAATCACTTACTATATTTCATAACATCACTATGTTTAATTGGCTTATGATAAATAATAATAATAATAAGTGTCTAAATTCCACGTCTGAAAAATTATATGTAAATAAGTCATTTTAGTCGAAAATTTCTTTTTTATAATATGTTACACGATTAAACAGTTAAGAATTATATTATGTCAAAACTATATGATATCTTTTTTAAATATAAAATATTAGTGATAATTGAATATTTATAAATTACTGAACTGATTTTAAATGATTTTTATTCCAAGGTACATTAAATAGATCATTTACATTGGATTATTCCTAATTGCAATATTATTAACATTTAATACATTTTAACATAAGCTTAATCAATGCTGTATTATAATATAAATTGAATTATTACTGGTTACAATATGCGTAATTATTATAGTATCCACTCTCAAGTTATGTCAACGAAACATTTCATACTCAATACTTTCATCTCTTATTAAACGACTTGTTAGCTATTTAATACACGATTATAATTTAAATGTGTTTGTTTTATACTTCGTACTCACCAGGTAGTTAATTTTAATAATATTTAGTAAACTATTTATTAGTAGAGTTTAAATATAGAATAAAATAACAATCGTATAATTAAAGATATGAATATCCATATTATATTAATCAAATCATAATAAATTAAACACTTATTTATTCATCAAAGAATTTAATACTGCGATCGGAAGATTTAAATATATACACAATATTTTGTAAATATAAATTTATTTATAAACAAATTAAATTCTATAATATTCAATCAAAATTATGATTTATATTCAAAATAAAATAAAATATCAAACAAACCTATATAGAATATAAAATACGATGATAATTGATAAACAATAGCAACAATATCATTATGAATACAGATTATAGTTTATAAAAAAGTTTTCGCAAATGTTTGTTTTTCATTTTGAATATAAAGTTCCCTTTATAGAATTTAGGTACTGAATTCGAGCAGATTATTTTCATTGAAATATAAAAAAACTTTTTTAATTATTTGTTTGCAGCTGAACAAATATATTATGATGACCTTATCTTTTTATTTCCCATCATTCGAATCGATTATGCTATGTGCGCATGTCAACTGACTACAATATCACTTTATTCTATAACTCTTAAACTTATGACATACGTATTGATATATTTGGAAACTAATATATTTTAACAACTAAATATAAATTATTAAACGTAAATTTCGTATTATTAATGTTTAATATATTAGTCGTAAGTTCTACTTTATAGTAAATAATTATTTTATAGTTAAAACTCTGAAGTAGAACTGTACGTGGTCTTTATATTAGGGGAAAAATTTAAAGAAATAAAAAAATGAAAGATCTGTAAAAACTCGTTTTAGTAGGTTTTGGTGTTGATAAAATGTATTAACAACGCCGTTTATCCTGCATCGGAGTAACCAAATTAACCAGTACATTTTAATGACAGAACATATTAGGTGAACAGAATTTAAAGACCTTTGTTCCTTAAATCAAAATTCTCCACTCAGCGATTTTGAATAAATCTAAGTTAAAACCATGATACACGATATTTTTTAAAATGCTTTTAAAATATATTCAATAGGTTATTTTTTACAAAAAAAAAGTACTAAAATAATTTAAAAGTGATAAAAATCATATATTAATCAACTAGATTGGATTGGTCAATTCCTACAATGATATTTAATGCTTTTTTGAATAACTTTTCTTATAATCAAAAAAGTTTCGAAATAATGAATTAGAGACCTATTATACTAAGTTTTAAATACATGACTTTTGAACTATCTAGAAAAACTAATTAAATTCGTGTTTAGTACAACTAAGTATAAATTAATAATATTAGCATACGAACAATTTAGAGTTGTAAGCTCTTTAATATAGAAATTTAGAAAATTCAAAAAATAATAAATGCATTATAATTTACTATTAAATATTAAATAAGTATAAAATTTCCACTTTTTTAAATCAATATATTTTAATTAAACGATAATTTTATAAAAAGTATTGTTCATTTATGTTTGCTGATGTAAACAACGAATTCACGATTATCTGAACATTTTTATTATAGTCATAAAAATGTCAAAAAGTTTGTTTAAAAAAAATAGCATATAATATTGTGATGAAAACTGTTTTCCTTATGAGCATCATTGGCTCAGCTTGTGGTCTACTAAAGTTTACGATAAACATATTTTATGAATAATGTGCTTTATCGATATTACATTTTGACACATTAGTTTACGTGGCATTTTAATATAATATGCGTTATTTGTCATTAAGATTTACTAACAATCTTATAAAATGTCTAATTTGGCATTTTCACAGCAGCTATATTAGTGGTAAAATTGTATCAAATTATTTTTTATTTGAATAAAAATTATTAACCAATATTATTTATTAAATCTAGAAATTTTTAATCATCATCAAACCTAGACAGCGCTAAATTTGTATACATGCTTATAAGAATATTTTGTTTGACTCTATTATAAATAGAAGGTTGAGTATTGATTATATTTTTAATATTTTTAAAAATACATTTTATAATTTGATTATATAAAATAGCTCGTAATGCTCAACAAACAACTGAAAAATATTATTATTATTGGCTTTAGTTAATTTACCGTGTAATTTTTACGCTTGAATGACTATAACACTTTTACAAAGTGGTGATTAAATACTTGAAAAAAATTAATTAAATATTCACTTATTATTTTTATTATTTAATGAAAAATTCATCTAAAATATAAATATACAATTTAGTTTTTTAATTTAATTATTCGCTAAACATAATTGTTTTGTCCTTAAAATACATGTCGAGTTTCTAATATAAAATTCGAAATAATAAATTATCATATTTTTTATTTATTACGTAAGAAAGATCATACAATTTCATAAAATAATGTGATAATTGGACATTTTTGTATTTTTACTAGGATAAATTATAAAATCCAAAGAAAAATATTTTCCGTTTCCTTAAATTATTCATATTGTGAAGATATTAAATTAAAAGCTGAATAGTTTTTAATTTAATAAAACACGGTTTTAAGTTTTAACATACTATATTTTGTACCAAGTACCTGACTTATTTGGCTATACCTACACCTGTTAATTAAAATTAATGTAAAAAAAATAATTTTTTAGTAGTAGATAAGCAATACTGTAGAAGTAAATGAAGTGCATAACAATAAAATTCAATTATTTTTACGTAAAAAAATATGAAATTTAATGCGATTTGAAATGGAAAAAAAATGATAGTTAATAATTCTCATTGAAAATTCATCTCCAATTGATAAAAAAAATCAATATACGCTTTGTATGCATTATGACGTATAATAATATATGCTTATATTATTATTATTTTATGTAAATATAAATATATACTCGTAAAAATATAATTAAAAGTTTTACTTTGTTGAATGAAAATTATAATATGTATACGGAAATTTAAGTCTATAGATGTATTTCAAATAACCATTTTATTTGTCTACACATTTGATGATTTTACTAGTTTTGTTTGTGCCACCATCTTATTATATTTAGGTGTTGCTGCTTTCTACTATTTTCATCAATATCGTAGTATTAAATTTGTACTCAACTAGTTTTCTCACACCAATAGATGATTTAAATAATTTTAACAACTTACTATAGTAAAATATATTAAATACTATTATAAGAAATAACACTAGTATATTATGATTAATCTGCGTTTGAAAGGCCAGTACAGTAAATATTTTATTCGTTTTTACATCTGTCAGTGGTCAACAATGTACTATTTATTACGACTGAAACACGCGATGTTATATTTTAGATGCACTACGTTTTATGTGTACGATACATGCGATATTAATATAATATCAACGACTGCGTCAGAGATAATGATGGTGATTATAATAATATTAATATTATTAATAAAAATGAATGAATTGTATATTACCTGGGTTGTAAAAGAGGTCGGCGATCTTTTCGTGTCTAGCTGCCTGGGGATAGTGTTCAAGGGCGTTGTTCACTTCGGGCACCGGTTCTGGGTCGTGGTGATCATCAGGTGCCTCTGTAAAACGGAAGCAACAATGCATATACATATATACTTACATATATATTATATATTGCATAGCTACGTTAACAATCGATACTTCCGGCGGTAGGACGCACGATTGTTGGGGTAGGTATACGTATGATTGTAATATTATTGTTTGTTTCGACTCACGTCTCTTTTCGGCTCTGGCGTAGTTTCTGTTGTCCGCCTGCCTGTTCTGTTGGTTACCGAACTGGAGTACTTCCTGTGTCTTCTTGGCTATACACAACAAAAACAAATGCGTGTGCTCGTTTATTATCGCCAACACACACACATAAAATATACACATTGTGTACGCACGTCGTGTAGTGACACGTTTAGGAATTGTTTAAAAGGGAACTGGATGGTTGACATTTATTATGGTTTTGAAATGTCAAAAAAAATAATTTAATTATGTGTTGGTATAAGATAATAATATGGAACGGAAACTCAACAAGGCTCCTACGATTTTACTACAGGTAAAACACGCAACATGAAAATCGCATAAGTGGTCGCGTGCGTGTTTGGGTCTGGGCGAGAGGGTGTGGGACGGTTCAGCTGGTGGTCGTCAAAACTCACCTTTATTTTTGGCCATGTTTTTTTGGATCTTGGCCGCGTCCGCTTTACCGGGGGCGGGTGACCCGTACGCCATATGCGTGACGGCAACCGCCACCGCGATCGACAACACGAACGAAGTAAACAACTTCATGACGTGACGTAAGTTCGACCGTGCTTGTTTGCAGTGCAATAACGCAGTGTGCTTACTTCTCGGTGTGTAGACAGTCGCGTTCTGTCGGTGGTTTCGGCGGCGCGATGACAACACAAACACACACACACACACACACACACACACACACACACACACACACACACACACACACACACACACACACTACTACACGCTACTGCTGGCGGCGTCGGTGGTGGCGGCGCGTTCCTAGACGGTGGTGGCGACGGTATCCGCGGCTTCCACGGACATTGCGGACGATGAAGAGGAGCAGTTTTTTTCAGGCGTCGAGGATATGGGGAGTAGGTGTTTTCCGCCCGATCGATATTTCCGAGTGTGCGTCCCGGTGGCCCCTCACACTCATCCACCCACGAGAAAACGCCCGGGCCGCCACCTGTCGCGCGCGCGTGGGGTACTGCGATTTCATACCACCCACATATTCTCCTTCACCGAATCCTAGCCATTCCTCTCCACAACAACCACCATCATCAGCTCTTCAACCATTACCACCCTTTGCGAAATTTATAGTCTTCCGCCACCGAGCGGAACAACACAATTTATTTTTGTCCACAGTCAGGAGGACTTAGAAGTATAGGTTCCCGTACAATACATATATAATAAGTACTGGCAAAATAATTCATTTCAAATTTTCAAGAATAATATACATATAATATTTTTTTTTAAGTGTAAAAATTTCGATTGTATAACTTATAAGAATTCATTTTTAAATTAACAGTCAAAGTAATTCTTTCAGTTCACAATGACCCAATTATAGCCTCTGCCAACTTACAGTCTCATTTAAATTTACAATCGGAATGGTATAAAAAATGGCGCGTAAATCAGCTCATACAACTTTTACCCTTAGACACGGTTACTGTCCAAATGTCTCTAAAAAAAACATACCTATCCCACCCCTCAATGCTGTTAAATATCTAGGTTTAATTCTTGACCAAAAATTAACCTGGTGCCAACATACAAAAACTAAAAGATTGACCTTAACGCTCGATCCAGATCACTAAAAATGTTATTATCCAAAAACAAATTTACTAGCTTACAAACTAAATTACTAATTTATAAAACTCTTTTAAAACCTATATGGACATATTGGTTACAATTCTGGGGATCGGCAAAAACATTAAACTTAAACAAAATTCAAGTCTTCCAGAATATTACTTTAAGAAATATCAATAATGCTCCTTTCTATGTCTCTAATTTATCCCTCCACCAAGATTTAGGTATCCAACCTGTTATAGCTGAAGCGGAATTATTCTATAAACGGTTTTTTGCTAAACTAGAAAATCACCCCAACCCACTAATAAAAGTGTTACATATCTTCACACTTCCAGAAAATCCACAACGCAGACTCAAAAGGAAATGGTGTCGTGACCATTTAAATTAAAAATATCTCTCAACAATTTAAATATTCACCATGCTAAGTGTCACCAATAAGTGGTTTCTTATTCAAGTAATTCATGTTATGTATAGACTTTTATCTTAAATGCTTATTGTGCATTAATTTGTATAGATTGTGTTTTACTTGTGAAAAATAAAAAAATAAATAAAAATTAACAATCATCATTATAATTATTTTAAAATAAATAAAATAGGGAGTTATAGAGAGATGAATCATTGCATCACATGCTGTACTCATCATGTCTACGAAAATAATTGAAAACTAAAGTTACGCGTTTATTTCATAAAATTTAAATCGATTCAATGTTAAAACAATTTCATCGTGTACAATAAATTATACTATTGCGTTGTATGTGTCATAATAATATTATATTACTAATATATCATTAAGCCATAAATTGTTGTAGTCCAATCACGAAAGATGTGCATAATGCGTATATTATTATATTATTACCACTTTAAATTATTATTATTAGGTACTTGGCATTTTACGTCGATAGAACGTTAATAATAAATGTATAAGTAAACTTATATTATATTAATTGCCGATAAACGACATCACATTAAATCACAATAGATATTAATGAACGTTTTTTGTTTGATGGACTGTGTTTTGAATTTTAATTATTATTAACCCACGTTCTTCCGTTTATTTATCATAATAGTATATATAGTATTGTACTACGTAAATAAATATTATAAAAGTAGTGACGAGAAATTAAAAAGTGTATTCATGTTGTAAATATTATAGGAACTGTGCCATAGTTATTTCCGACGAAGGATACGACGTAATAGCATTTTTTTATTAATGAAAAATTTATTAATACTGTATATAATAATAATGAATGTCTAAGTTCCGTTCGGCGATCAATCTTTGTAGAATTAATTATTCTTTATAATCATTCATCATTTACCCTAAATCTTAAAAACATTTTTGTTTGAAACTACCTACCCGCTCAGTTTATTTTAAATTAATAACATATATAATTTTAAATTTACATAGATATATGTATATAATCATTTGGTGTCAACTTGATTGAACACAGTTAACCTTTTTAACGACCCGAATCAGTTGCCCACTGATACAATCAAACAATAGGAATCCAAAAAATATCAAAATTCAATACGATTTAGTACAGAAATACGTACAACATTGTCGTTTTTATAATTTATAAAATAAATGTGTGACGTGTGTCAATATATTATTTTACTTGGGTACTAAATACGTGTTTCTAGATTTTCATATATTATTTTATTTAATATTGTCGTTTTTGTCCTTGAAAATTATATAGAATTATTTGTTAATGTCATACAACAAATATATGTATTATGTAAATTGTATATATTATGAATAAACTACACATTTTAAAGTGTTATCCCTAAATACGTATTTCCCATTTTTAATAAATATTTAAGTAAATCACTAGAATATTTATTAATTTTGTATTCGACGTAAGCTATCATGGTTAAATTAATTTTTCGCCTAACAATAAAAATCTTATTTTTATAACTGTTAGCTTTGGTTAGATTGAATTTTTGTTATTGTTTCAGCCTGCGAGTTTCTTGTAAAAATCGAATTATCAAATGTGTACGTGAGTGATAATTGTCTAATGTTGACTATTGTGAATTGTAAGGTCTATAAAAACTATCAAATGTGTTTGTTGTTCTAAAAAAAAAATATTCTACCAATATTCAGTATTCACAAAAATTTACAATGTTGCATTCGTTCGACTGTGCTCAATCGGATTCTACCGAATCATTTTCATTGATATAAAATTTCATATTCTTAGAATTATATTTTAATCTATATTATGTTCACTGTGGGTTTATGAGTTATATATATAAATATATTATATTATATTTTTTTTAGTCGCACACATTGCAGAATGAACTATAAATCCATTTGGTATGATCTAGAATAAGTTGTTATATTTTATTTTGCATATTTTTGTAGTCTAAACTTTAAATGCATTTATTTTTATATTAACAACATATTTTTTATTTTTAAGTTTTTATAATTATTATAGGTCCTAATAAATGTTTTATACCTATATTTAAACATTTTAGGTAAACTGTATTGGAATTTACATTTCAAAGAATATTTTTTATTATTATAATTGCCAAGTAAAGGCTCACACACAATAATACTGTACAGTATACTATACTAAATTATTATTATAATCGTGTTAGATAGAGATGTTTTTACAGATATAACTCCGTAGTACTGTAGTAGCAATAGCACTTACTAGATAGGTATTATTGTTGGTATCACAATTCACGCGCTCGCTCAATAAAAACGTGTATAGTTTCTATTAAGAGTATAAAAATGTATGGTTATCTTGAATGAATATTTAATGATACAATTCTTAACACATTTTTGAATGTCATTTTTTATCATTTTAAAGCCATACATTGATTTCTTTGGGCATTTTTTAAATATAATTTTAAAGTTAAACATCACAACCCTAATGATCAATTGTATTGCTCCACGCATCATAATGACAGTGTTTTATATAATGGAGTAAAAAATAAAAAGTAAATTTAATTCAGAACAGAGAGAGTATCAATTGAGCAGATTTTTAAATTTTAACTTCATATATTAGTAATAAATTAAATTTTAACGATAGATTTTTTCCATTTTTAAGTATTTTTATAAGATAGAATATAGAATATCATTTTATTTTTGGAAAAAATTAAATCACATTTTTTTTTTTAGTAACTTTTAGAATAATATTTAAATTTAAAAAAAATATAAAAAGTTATACCAACAACACATTATAATACTTTTAAAATTTTAGATGCTTATAAAAAAACTTTGTATTAAAAGTCATTGATCGGGCTAAATAGGTTAATATAATGAGGCTACCAAATCAACTCAAATGTAACACGATAAACAATACTGGGTTTTTAAACAAAATAATAATAGTGCTCTTTGGCGTGCGGTCCTAAATATTGAAGCTGTCGACTATTTAACAAAAGCCCATTACTTAAAATTTAATTTTAGAATTATCTCACCAGTCAAATCCATTAATATCACCGTCCAAAAAATAACCGCATAGACATACAAATATTAGATACCTATATTATTTACTTACTAAAAAAATCAACTTTTTAATTATGTAATAACGTGTAATTGCCAAATTTATAATTTAATTTTTTGACGTAATATTGTTAAACTGTAATAGTTTTATAATCGAAGCTTATAAAAATAAATAATGTGATTACAATTTATTGGGTGGATAAAACAATGGTATAAGATTACAAATTTTGAATATTTTTCTTTTTTTTAATTAGTGCACACTTACAAAAAACATTTAAATTACTTTCGTATTATCATTGATTATAAATACTAGTATTTATAATCAATGGCATTATTAAAACTTTCTTTTATAAATATATATTTTACAATTTCCTAATTTACAAAACTACTCACCTTCTTTATACAGGGGCCAAGTTATATTCTAACACGTAATATTATGAGCACATAAAAAATTAAATAAAGTTTTATTGGTAGAAATAGACACTTTATCAGCCTTAAGTGTACCATGTTAGACATATTTCAAGGTCATATGTAAGATGTAACGCAGACTAATAATATTGATTTTCCCTTGTAATATATTCCACGACTGTAGGTAAATTATTTTGTATGAATACGATAGACAAAAATATTGCACAAATTCGTGGTTAAAATTATAATTTATGATTTTTTTTTTCATACAAAGAAAATACTAGAGTTTTGAAGATATAATTTTTTTACAAACATTAAAATGTGTTAATAAAACTACGAATGATAACATTTTTTTTATTTTTCTCCATAAAGCATCCAAAATTGTTTTTAGATAAAAACTACCATAGTTAATGAATTCCATGTTCGAGAAACACATTATATAGGTAAATATTATGCAAACAGTAAAGGTACTAAGTGCACAATAATCATTATGGATATTGTCAGTCAGTTTATGCTAGGTATATTATACAACTTAAACAAATATCAAAATACGTTTATCAAATCCAAGCTTAAAATTCAGTTTAAAAATCCAAGTATTTGTACATAAAGAATAAAGATATATATATATTTTTTTTTAAGTGTTAGGCACTACACTTTTGATACGATTGATTTCTAATAATTATTTTGTATTAATATACAAAATGATTTTAACGGAAAAGGTTTCTAAAAGGTCACTATAAGATCACGAAGCATTATGTTTTCTAACGTAATTTTATGTATGAGATATTAGAGAGTTTCGATGGTTATAGAGTTCGGTAAATCGCAAACAGCTACCATTAGATCATGAAATATTTTTATGACTATGATTAATTGACATTATGACATCGTTTTAATGAGATTGAATATGTCCATTATACCCATAACAGACATGATAAATTGTTCAAATAAGTTATATGTATCATATAATAATTTTTTATTGATTCTTGACTGATTAATAATGAAAAATCAGGTTATCATCTTTGTCTTTGGTTTTTGAAATTATAAATATCTATTTGTAATACACATATATATATATATATTATATATATATATAATATGTATATAACATATTAACAAACATAATTATAGTATGTTCCCATTTTAAATAAGAACTTTTTAAATGTACCGTTAATTAATTATACATTGAATTAATATAATATTTACACGGTATAATTCACATATTATTAAATTATATACATTCTGTCCTACTTTATTGTGTATGTATTTAATGTTAGTTTTTGTTTTAATTTATAGTTATCTGAAAAATATATCATTGAACTTGATATAATGAATTTGTGTTTTTATTAAAATGGTATTTAATACATTTTGATGTCTGAGGATACAACAACTTTTTAGAATAGGTACATAATTTTTTTTTTATTATTTAATCAAATATTCATACTAATTAATTATATAAATTATTGATTATATTTTAAATTGAGGTATATTTGTAATTTTAAAAATACATTTGCTTACTCTTTAAAATAGCCTCAAAGTTTTGGTGATCCTTACACAAATAATAATTTTAATTTATGATAAGACGTAATGATGTAAAATGTAAATGCTTCCATTACAACAACAACTATTAAGTATTTATGCAAAGAAAGAGTTGACTAGAATAAGTGGAACAAAAAAGCTGTATAAAATATTGCTTGCTTCTATAATCATTAGAATAAGTAATGACTACCAATAAAACTAAAATGTATATTCTGTTCAAGAGATAAATTAAATTTATTAAGGTATTTAAATTAATCATAATTATCGCAAGTTAGTGATGGGAATAGTATAAATTGTTGACAATTTTTAAATATAATTTATACGGGGCAATTAATTAAATGTATTTCATATTAAATAAAAATGTATTTATTGTTTATTTTAAATTAATAACTTTTTAATCATGTATACACTTCAATAGGACTCTGTGGATAATCTCTACTACTACAAACAATTTTGCTACAACGATTTTATTTATTAATTATAAATTAATTAATAAAATAAGCAATACGCAATTCAAATATTTATTAAGTGTCATTAAAATAAGTGAACAAAACAACGAAATCATATTAAACACTTTTAATAATTGTACTTATATTTTTTTTTTTAATTCTAGATACTCCTTAATGTTAAATTGGTCACAAGACGTGTATAATTTATAATACATTTTTTATATTCGGGGAACGTCTAATAATTATTAAAAAGAATAAATTATAAAAGTATGGTTAGTATGAAAGAGTTAAAAATTGATGTCTTCAGTTTGTGTACTATGCTGTCGTTTTAAAATTATTTATTTATTACACTTGCATAAGTTATAGGTATTAGTCGTTTAGACTCAAACATTTATCGTACAAAATATAATATTACGTAGTATATTACGTATTATGATTTACGAGTATAAGTAGTATATTAAAATTAAACAGTACATATATTTATACTATAATATATTTTAAAATATCAGTTTTCGAGTGTAGCTTACATTTCCGAGTTTTCGTACTATTAATCCCAATTTCGAATTTGACGTAAACATATTACAATCGATTCAAAGTGTTTACAGGAAATAGCTGTGGTTTCATATTATAAAATATATATTCTTCATTTCAACCCTTGTCAATGTGTAATATTTTAACAAACCCTGTGAAATATATGTCATTATATTACAGTATAACCTTAGTAATGTTGTAATAAACAAAAAAATCGATCATAAATTACAATATTTGTTTCAAAAAATAACATTTTACGGTTATTAGTTTAATTTATTTATATTATAACGTTTATAAAAAAAAAAATATTATTTTACCTTTCGGCTCCAATATAATGGCAATGGTATAAAAATAAATATCTTTAGTCCATAAAAAATCATAAAATATATTTATTCTAAGAAAAAAATTAATAAATATAATACTAAGACTATTATTCAATTTACCTTTAAAAGTATTTAAAAAGTGTGTATACGTATACATATAACTTCTTAATGAATTTACATTTTAACATGGTATCATGCTATAATTTTATAATAAATTAAACATGGTCACAATTGTCTTTATTATTTATTCATAATTATTTATCAATTTAGGTATTATAATATTATCATGGAATTAACAACACATTTTTTTTTGTAAGATTCAGGTAGTTTAGTATTTATTATTATAACACTAAAATCTATAAAATTAATAATTAATATTTAAAATTCCAAAATAAGTTGTAATAAAATTGCATATATCGGGCGCCGTGACCAACATATAAAATATAATATTATAATAATTTCAATGTCTCATAAATTGTATTTTTATATGTAGAACGCAATGTTAATAACTCGATACAATGAATTGTATAATTAAAATGTCACATGTTTATTACCTAATTAAGTGAATGATCTATGCCTCCTTAATCTCTTTTTATTTAATATTATTTAGTATTTTTCATATTATATTAAAATTACAAATCAATATTTTTTTTTCATTGAAGTTAATTTCTGATAAATAATAAATAATAATATTAAACCAAAAGGTTAAAATGAATTACATTTTGGACCAAACTTTAATAAAACATATTAAAAATACAAAATAAAAAACATGTTATAAATTATAAAACATATTTTATACATAAATAATTGCATTGTTTTCGATGTAACTTTATTTTGGAGATGAATTATTGGCATTCTTTATTCGTATCAACGAGCGTGAAAATAAATCGAAAAGTTGAAGCTCTTATGTGGATCCAACAGTCACATATAAAGTCTATTTATATTTCAGCAGCAGTACAATGGTAATAACTACCTGTATGACCATAATGCACTGTTTATATTATTAAACCTAATATATATATAAGGCAACAATTAAAACAATATAGTCTACCTGTAGCTGTCATATCATCATTAATCATTAATAATTATTGTGGAAATTTGACAGTTTAACGCCGTGGAATTAGTTCATTTTCATAGCACGTAAAATATTATCATTTGGTTGTAGAAATTGTTAAAGTTGTTACGGAGTGAAACCAGAGAAGTTCATAGTACTGCATCGTGATATATTTTATTAATATCTGTTATTTTTAGGTAATTATTTTTACGTACATGCTCAATATATAAAATACAATTTAAAAAAAAAAAATCTAGACCGAAATAATAGTGAATGCAAAGTGTGTGTTTTGGTTCTATCGTTTTGCTTTGGCACGACATATTGGAACTTTGAATTTATATTACGACGTGAAAATATAGAAAATAATGATCATGCATTAGACAACGAAGAATATATTCTATTAAACGAGCGGTAATAACAATTAACAACATATATACTGTGATTTGTCGATAAAATAATAAACAATGTCCTGTCCTCTGTGACTTGCGCTACGGTATTATTTTGAGATTACTATAATTACTGATTATAGGTAATATAGACATTCGTCTTTACAAGTACATACGTGACTTCGTGAGTTATTATTTATTTTCTATGTACATGGTCTACATGTTTGGTTACGGATTAAGCCTGTACTATCATGATATATAAGCTCAGTACCGGATAAAGATAAGTGGGGAAAAACATTAAGGAAATCAATAGTTTTCGTACTATTTATATATAAATTTATAATCTAGAGAGGCAATTTGAGTATAATATTTAAGAGTACTATAATTACCTCTCAAAAATACTTGGAGGAAATTCAAATATGAAAAAGTTCACCTGTGCCTACTGTCTAAGTTTCTGAGAAAATTCATATATGCCCTAATATTTTCTTAATTAATGTGAATTATATCAGTGCCAAAAAACGTTTATACCAAATACTAAAAACGACAATTTAATAATAATTATAGTTTCTTAACTAGATTTGTATACATTAAATAAATGAATACATGAATAAAAAAAAAAATGATGAGATAAGAAAATTAAATACAAAAAAAATATATATATACATAAACACATTTTTGAATCACGAGAGAAAATCATAAATTATTTTTTTCTTAGACTAAATTATGTAAAAATGAATAATAATCGTAAAAATAATTGAAAAAGCAATTACTGTAATATACGCCATTAAATTCGGGAGAACCAAATCGATGATAATAGAGGAATATTACACACAATTATTTAAAATAAGAATATTTTCATGCTTTGAAATAAATAATTAATAATTTATTTTTTTTAAATAATAATTAATATATTTACATATACTTGAATATTTCATATTATCACATGTTACAATTAAAAATACATATTTGTTGGTATATGTTTTATTTTTCTTAAATGTTAGGGCACGTCTTATTCATTCATTTATTAGTTCTATATTATTATTATTTTTTTTTCATAAAATTTCATTCAAATTAAATTTTTATTATTTATTATTATCTATTATTAGTTTTATAATGATTTTCAAATAGGTACTTATATTTTGAATACATATCTGCAATAATGAGCAAATTATACATGAGCAAGACGTGTGTACGTGTGTTTATTTTTACTGCATAATAATATAATATCATTTATTATGCATTTATATTATAATTTAAATACTAGTAAAATTACACATTAATGTCCATAGTAAATAATAATAAATAATATACCTATTATATATTTAATGTCACATCTGCAGTTGTTCATTGTTGTCTTCATTTTACCAGTGCAAGAACAAATTTAGTCAGTAATTTATAATTAGTTTGGTTAGTATTAATTTTATAATAAATCAACATTATAATCATATTTAAATAGTTAAATGTAACCAAATTGTCTGTGTTTTATAGGAATACGTATTTTTTCAATATTTTAATTTTTCAACGAGTTGTGGACATTTTTAAACGAGATTATTTCGATACACGTTTATTATTTTGATATATTTATTGATAGTATCTCTAAATTAAACTAATGTACTCTAAATGTTGCTTAGTATTTAGTTGATTGTCTTATTTTTTTTACCTATCAAATATTATATGTATTTTCATACATATTTTATACGAGTAATTTTGTCTATATGACTATATTTTACTCTTGACCTACCACTTGTATAAATTATTTAATTAATTAATTAATTACGTATGTAGCGGGTCCACGGATTATTATTATACTTGAACAAGTTATATACAAGTGTCTGTAATTTTGTGGTGTTTTTACTGTTACTGTAGTACTACCTTTTTAATTTTGTATTAGACATAGTCATAATTCCTCTACTTTATGTACCTAATTTTGATTTGGTAGGATAGGAGTATCGTGAGATTTTCAAAATTAGGTTTGCGTGATCACGGGAATAGCATGTTTTATAATATTTATATACACATATAAAAATATCAAAAAAGATAATTGTTAGTAATAAAGTATGGAAGTAAGACACTAAGACCTATTGTTGGCCGTTTACATGCATTTTACGTCATTCAACCGTATCTACGAGTTGTATTTGAATGAAATATTTTAGTTAAATCTTAGTTATTTCAATAAAAATTGAATTTAAAATGCTTTTTAAAATGGCTTAGATCCAGCTCTGTACAAACCATAATCACAAATCACGACGTCATGATGAGAGTGATGTAACATAGGTACTATAACTTTATATTCCCGATATCATCTGACATCTTATTAAGAACGCAAGGATAATGGATATAGTTATATGAACAGATAATATACTATCAACGGAGATTATGTTCGGAAGCAGGAAAGAATATACTCTCATCCCTAAGGTATAGATGTTTTTTTTTTCAATTTGTATGAGATGTTTTGAACATTTAATTTACAATACAATAAAATACAGTACACGACAGAGAAATCATAAGAATGAGTTTCTATTTTCGTATTCGCAATAACGATTTAGATTCTGAACCATTCGATCTCACAATATATCGAACACTATTTCTTAAGAATAATATAATTTTAAATTTTAAACTTGGTTATTTTAAAATATAACCATAAAATATAATACAAAATATGCCAAAATAGCATATACTATAATGATTATATTTTAAATAATTATTAATACATAATATATATTTTGTTATAATAATTAATAATATCTGATTAAAACTGTTTAATTGTCTATCCATAATCTATTAATAAACATAAATTTATATGTTATAATAAGCAATTTTAAGTTATAACACAAAATAGACTTGAATTTAAACCTTAATTTTTCATTAATCCCCCACCACCATCGTCAAGTTGGTTTAGAGATCAATCTTCTCTCTACAAAGTTAATTATTAATTTGACATAATAATAACAAAATACTTTTATTTATAGAAAATGTATACATAAATTATTTCAATAATTGTACATCAAAGCTTAACTCAATAAAATATGGTTAAGAAATAATAAAAATACCTAATACTTACCCAGTGACAAACTATGAAAATAATTTGGGCCGGGAAAATTATTTGACCCTCATATTTGTGTCGTCCTGATTACATTTAGATACTTTTTAAGATGTAAGAGCGTGCTTGTTTTGAAGTTTTATAGAACATTTTGCCCTCAAATTAATAATAACTAAACAATATAACTTACACTTTTCACTTAATAAAAACAAATTGTAATATTAAATTCAAAAAATATATAGATAATTTTTTATCTAATAAATCACTTCTATTTTTAACAATATTCACCAATACTATTTATTTATTTGTTGTTGTCAGACAGGAATATCTCTAATTATTAATTACAATATTAAATAATTAATAACAGCCCGACGTATAGTGCATATTACCAGCATCAATCCACCGGGAAAAGAACCGATATCCCTCCGGCAAGGCTTACCACTGTGAATACCGATTTTATATTTTTCAATTTTGAAAAAGTGATTATAAACGTAGTATTTTACATCACTGCTATAGTGGGAATACATCGATGCTTAATATGACAACACTGACAAGTGAGATATGTCCACCGTACACGATCGACAATCCTGATAATATAATAATATTATACGCGTCATACTTTGAAAACAATTAGTAATTAACATCAGTTCAAATACCACACAACCTACATAATTACCTAAAATACAAAATTATTAAAGCAGACGATGAAACCGGAAGTGCGGATATGCGGAAGTACGGTACCCAACGCAATATTCACGGGACGAACCGCGGATGCGTACCAGGGTCGTATGCACCGCACCGGTCGGTATATGAACGTCCGACGTCGAAATTTCAGTGGCGACCGTCAGACGTCGAAATTTCCACATAACGAGTCCGTCGTGTACCAGGAACCCATGAACTCGTGGCGCTTGGCTCACAACGCGGTCGCCACACAATCACCGCTCACTATATTATTATTTATTATACAACGGTTTTGAACGCAGTAATAATGCTATCCAAAAATCTAAGACATTATTATGAGTTTTAGACCGGAGCGATAAATGTATTGATTTTATATTTTTTTTTCGCGTGTCATTACCTTTTGGGACAGTAGAAATATTTCGATTTTAAACATTTAATGGTAAATTTGTACTAGTTAGTAGTTAGTATAGTTGGTATTTCAGAGGGTCAATTTTGGATAAAAAATTCCCAATAATTTTCAAATGTTTTTGGCAAAACATACACTATACCGTATTGCCCAAAATAAGTTACTTTAATAGCAATATAATTACAATAATAAATATATCATAAAAGATGACTAACAGCTGTGTTCGCTTCGAGTTGTTTTTCGTATGTAATCACTTATCATTGAATTCAAATACAAGATAACATAATATATGTATTATGTATATTACAGTGGCTTATTTTTCAATGACAAGCTACACTCGACACTTATAACACGCTATTACACGCCAGAGTGGTTTCCTACTTTCCTCATTTTTTAAATTATTATTATCATTGCGTCATCTTGATAGCATTAAGCTCAGTGCGAAAAATCACTTATGAATAAAATAATACACTGTATAATAACTTGACGAAGATGTTGTAAAATTGTAAGTACATGTGCGACGTGCGTTATTTTCTTTATAAGTTTTTTTTTCGTTTTATAAATAGAAGAGAGAATATAAATTCCATGCTAGAATTGGAAGGACGTAAGAAAATAAACCTTTGTTATTATTATTTTTTTGGTGATCGTCACTTGGTAATGACTAATGATTATTTTTATTGGGGCAAAAATACGGCAGTTAGCATACGATAGTACTATTTATATGAATTTTTTTTAATGTGCATTATTTTATTATTTTTATTTCATAATTTTTTTTTCAGAAATGGTCAAATAGTTTGATATTTACGAATTATAATATAGATAGGTACGACTATCAATCAGTGGCATGCTTAGATATTTTGAAATGAGGGTTATTTTTTACTATTCTCAGACCAAGTTATAAATATATATGTATATTTGTATTTACCTGCTACCCGTGGATGCTGGTTATTGCGAAATTATTGTCAGTTGCATCCCGCAAAAAAAGATTCAAAAATAGCCTATTTGTGTCCCGAAAATATCGATATAATCGATATCAATAATATTATATTAATAAAAAAAAACACATTGATGTTTATTTTAATTTATAATATAAAAGTGTTATACCTATCATATTGTCATTATATCATCCATATCAATATACAGAATTCATATGTTTTACATTTTGTCATGATAAAATTAATATTACAGTTCAATTTAAATATATATTATAATTTATAATTTTATAAATTTAAATGAATTTTTAACGATTTTTTTTCTGTAATCTTTTTTTGTAGTATTAATGCTATTAATTAAATAATGTACCTACCTAATTATTATGATATACCACGATTGATATAGAAATAGAATATAGATAAATTGTATCTACAAACTAAACTGTCCCCATCCCACAAATAGTGAAATTCATTAATCCATTATACAGTATAATATATAGTGTATTGATTTCATTGACACTATACTATAGATTTTACTATTTTAGTGATTTTAGTAGATAATTTTGTAATAATTATACAGCCAACTCGCGTCTCTATAACTCTCGTTATTCGATTTTTTTCGGTAAAATTTACTACCTGTAAAATATACCTTTTTTGGGACGCAAGTAACATGCAATCATATATTATTAATGGCGGTGGTGCCAAACAAAATGTTGAATGGTCTAAACAACAGCCATACTCTAATACCCTTTATTTAAATTTTACCACCCACCTCACCCCAATGATCAATATTAGTGATATTTTAGTGATTTATAGGATTAATTTTTTACCATACCTACCACATCTAAACATTTAGTTTGGTCATAACCAGGCTTCAGTCTCAAGTTCGGCGCCACTGTGCAATGGGAATATTTGTATATTATGTTTGTTATTATGTATTTCTATTTAAATTTAATAACATCTTGGTATAAATCAACCCATCTATATGACTAACATTGCTTTCATTACTTTATCACATATTTTATTGTCATCAATCAACTTATAATCTATGTATGAAAAATTAAAAATCACATAGAAAAATATATTAAATATGAATTTCTATTTTAACAATAAACACAACTAAGTCAAGAGGGCATAATATATAAGCCCATCATGAGCATGAGTAGCATGACTGTACCTATTGATTATAAATTTTCAGTAAATAATAATTGAGTATATGTAATCAGTAAGAGGTAATTCAACTCATTATGATCATAAAATTATAATTATAGCATTAGGTACACATATACCCACTGCAGTATTTATACTATTTAGAGATTCAAGACTAAGATATTTGAGTAGGTAGTTCCTTTATAAATTAAGAGTACATATTTGTAATATTAGTGTTAGTTTATTATTTCATCAACCTTGTTTTTATTATAATATAATTTGTATTGTTTAAAACCGAATTTAATAAAATAAAAATGTTATACATACAATAAAACTACATTCATTTATTTGCAGTAATGAAACTGGGTAGGTACCTAATAGTAATGTAAAGTCATCCTCATCATAGTTCAAAAATATTTATTTTAATTTATTATTGTCTATAATTGAGGACAAAAGTATTTAAAATTTAGGCATTGGTACAAGCGTGTGATCTACCGGCCATTTAGAGGTTTAATGTGTGATCTATTGAGAAAACAGTAGATAGGTAACTAATTAAAAACAATTATAACTAAATATGTAATATTATGTAATAAAAATGTAATTAAATTAAAAAAATAACTATATTTATCTAATACATTAAAGTTTTTTGTGTCTACAAAACAAATGATACAATTGTCAATTAGTATTAGTCAAAATATATAAATTATGTTCAAAATATGATAATTGTTACAATATTACATTTTATGAAACATACACTTTTTTTATATCTTCGAAAAAATATATAAATAAATTATTCCGATTCTTTATTGAGTAGTACCAACATTTAATTAAATGGCGTGTTAATAGATTTTCATTAGTCCCATGCATTTTTCTTAATATTTTAAATTTTAATATTGACAATAAACATTCTATTGTTTGCGTGTTAACCCTATTTACAGGATTCCCGAAATTTTCAGAATAATTGACAGTTAAATGATTATAATCAATATCATTTACACTGGAGTTTGATTTCCATTCATCAGACACTATGATAAAACCCGACAAAAATTATCTTTGTATGAACAGAATTCGGAATTAATGTATTTTTATCTCTTCGTTCAACAATAAAAAATCTGCGTTCTAATACATCACCATTTTTCCAGCATAAACCAAACACCCAAGGATATCTTCGATCCTACGTCCAGAATTACGGTTAGGTTACTGGTTGATTTTCTTTTTCAGAATCTGAAGTATCAGAATTATGAGAGTTAGCTGTTGTATTAGGTTTAGCGTTCACCTAGTAAAATTCGTCCTCGATTGTATATTGTATTTGTACTACCCGATAGTAGATCACGGCAGACCCGATAGATCACACTCTTTACCAATTCCAAAATTTAAAAGGCTATATCTGGTAATATTTTTTTCAGCACATATTACCTGATATTGGAATTAGGTGCCTATTTGTTTTGCGTTGTTAAGGGTTGTTTGAGAAAAAAACTTAACTTAATCCACATTCGTTAATTAAGTTTATTTTTTAAATTATTTCCAAGGCAAACATTGAATAGAATACGATACAATATTATGTTGTATTGTACTATTTGTACTCAAATTATTAATACAGAACCACTGACGTGCCAAAATGATTTTTTTGTGGAAATTTACTCAAGACCAAAATGGGTAGGTAACAGGCAATAAATTTTGCACGGTAAAAAGTTTTTAATAATAACTGCATACCGTATAAAACACATATACCAATAAAAATGTAGAATATTAAATATACCAACATACAGAACATATTTACTGAGAATATATAATGAGATGCTTACACATCATTCAAAATTCAAAAACTGTAATTTGCAATATTTGAATATGTGAGCATATTATTATTAAGGATACGTGCGAATAATTAGAAATATGGTTATTTTAAACTGCAACGAATAATAACAAAGTTCAATACAAGTCCTACATATACATACATATAATATATGCTAAGTTCTAACTAAATATTGGCACAATAAAAATTAAGAAATAAGTATTTTTAATATGTGAAGGAAGGATTTTGAGATACATGTTAACATCACCCCTATTTATTTTTTTATTTTACGCTTAATCCAAAATCATATAAATTACAAAAATTAGTATGCAAATACATGCTAAATATATATTAAGAATTGTTTTAGAAATTAAAATTTGAGGGTGGGAGATTCATAAATAAATATTACATCACCACAATACTGAGGACAGTTTTACTGCAGTGCGCATTATTATTTACAATTAGGCGAACAGGTAAATCGAATAACTGATTTGAGGTAAAGACGATTTGGTTAGTTAATTTGTACCAAAATGGGGCGTAGGCATTTTATATTCGTTTTAAAATGAACGGCACTACACTATATTTTAATAAGAAACTCATCTTTACACAATAAGTAATACAAATATAGATACATTTTTTTAATAATTATATTGGCATTTAAAGTATATTAGCATATATCATAATATAATATAAAAAGGAAAAAATATATTACATTATTTAATTTTTATTTTTTTTTAGTTACGGTTTAATCTATCTATCTATTAATACCTAAACGATTAAATTAATACAATATGTAATAATAGGTAATTGTATTAAAATAAAATGGATGGTCACTAAAGTCAAAATTGATCGCGTCGGTTAGAGTTTTAAGCGTGAGATTCATAAGACTCAATAAAAAATACTAGTTTGAAAAAAAAATGTTTATGTTTTTATTATCCTTTTCCGCCACCCATCCCCAAAGAACGGTTTTGCGACATCACATTACTTTTATATAATATTTTATTATTATGACGGTAAACACATGATATTTATTAGGACACATAAAAAGGTGGTACACCCGACGAACTGCGTCGCGAATAGTATATTATATTGCGAAATGAAAAATATAAAACATAATATTATAGACGTTCATAATAGTATAATACTGCACACGACGTCCCACACGCGTTATTATTATTATCACGGCGAACGTGAGGATATTTACGCGTCGCACAAATGCGCCAGAAACGAGGTTGTATGATAGCAACGTATCACGACGCCGCAAAAGTAATGATTTTTAAAGGTTCTATAATATTCTATTTATGGATGACTTCGACCGGAAAAAATATTGTTAATAACAGAAACGTTATAAATGTTATAATAAAAAAGTCGGATGTGAAACGTTGAGTCAATACCACGGACATTAGCCATCAGACACTCATTTCATCGTTTAGCCCAACAGTGCTGTGTTCAATAATGTATATTATAAATTAAAATATATATACCGATCGAAATTCGAAAGCAATAATTATTATTTTGAGTAGAGATACATAAAAATGCACTTGATAATATTATCTTTTTGAAAACTTCACACTGTTTTTCTAGTACAGTACGAGATATAATATCTATTTCAAAGATGATGAATGTTGAAACTGTTTGAACACCTAATTTACCACCGAAAAAGATAATCTGTTGATGATTATTTAAAAACTACAACATAAATCGAACATTATTTTTTTTTAATTTAACTAGAAAATGTTTTTCACTCATCAAATTTGATTATTTGATTGCCGTCACAGTGACAAGCGTCAAGCAACCATTGTGTTATATTGATTATTAATAAAGTGTATTAATATATTAGTATTATAGTGTACACACTATAATATTATAAAAGTTTACACGACAATCAATTACTTTGATATTTTATTTCTCAGAGAATTCGTTCGTTTTTCTAATATTATTATTAATGCTTTAAACTATTTATCAATCAAAAACATACAACAGAAAATCAATCATTTGTTTTTCGCGTTACTGTATCAGCTTCAAATCTTTCAAATGCGTCCTTATATCGGTGGTCTCTCAGGTCTCAACAACATTAAGTCAATACAAATAATATCGCCACATTCACCAGCATAGTATTGATTGCCCTTCAATACTACTTCAAAACATATCCAACTCTTTTCTCCGTAATACTCGTTAAGTGCCTTTTAGTCGCAGTTCATAGCCAATATATGATAGTATTTTTATTTGTTTTCAATTTTCAAATTATTTACCATCATGTAATACAAATCTTTTATATGTCAAGAGTTGAATTTCAACGTGAAATTTTATGCTAATTGCTGCGATCAGATAAAGATTCAGGTTTTTAATTAAACTAATGACAGAGCTATGTATGATGAGTGATACCTACTTTACACATTTAACACAGATAGTGAATAAATAATAATTTATTTAATATTTATATTTAAAACGGCGCATTGAATATACAACATAATATGATCGAGTTAATTTAAATTGCTGTTGTTATGGTTTAAAATGTAGAAAAAAAATATGAATAATTATCTAATTTGCTAATTACATTTAATACATGGTAATATTTTAAGCTTTCTAATACCGAAAACAAAAAATACGATACGTATAAATTTAATAAAATCAATATCCAATTACGAAAATAACTCGATATCGCACAGATCAATTATTATTACTGCATATAATACTATGACCACATGTACACATAATTTAATTTCAATAAATATCTATAAATATCCGTTATTTTTTTGTTTGGTTGGGGCCCATTTCGCCCAATATCAACCTTTCCCGTTTTTACCAAGGCCATTTTAATTGTTTTAAAATTAAGTTGGCAATGGTTTTTAAATAACATCATTATTATTTTTTATTAAAATGTTTGTAAAAAGTTATCGTAAAAATGTATCACTATACATCAATATTATTATGTTGTTTACAAAACTGGACAGTGTAAAATATATATGTATACTTAATATCCTCTTTATTCACCACTTTAGCATTTGAAGTGTATAATATGTAGTTAAACAAGTAAATGTCATGCATCGCCAACGAATTTCAGTCGTATACATACATTTTATGAAGCGAAATTGTACTTAAAAACCACCATACCAGGTGTACCAGGACTATTTAACAAATATAGAAACATTTGTAATGGAAGTTTGTTGAATAGTCTTGTTACACCTTATACATTTATCTCGCTTACTTTTTATCAACATAGCCATCGCTGAATATTATTGATTTAAGTAAATATTTTAAATTAAAACTGTCCAGAACTCGAAACTCGATTACTATGGTGTAGGGACTACTTATACGGCATATAGGTACCTAACTGTTATATTATTGTGGAAACTCTTTTATAATAGACGAATATCGTGTCACTAATTTTATAGCGAGATAAAAAGGTATAATATATTATATCGGGAGCCTGCAGTATGTGCAGAAAGGGACAGCTAATAATAGTCGGTATAATAAATATTGTGATTACTCGTGGTTTTCTTTGGATAAACTCTAATATTATTTAAAAAACCATTGGAAATTTAATTTTAAAACGACAAATGGCTTTGGTCGAAGCGAACCGCGCCCTTTTGTTTAATTATATTGTTTAAAAAACAAAAAAATTGAAAATTGTGATTATCAAATTAAAAACCTTTCTATCTCGTTCTGTTATATGTAAAAATATATAGCGCGTGGCGATCAAAATGCAAGTACTCGTATTATAATGACGTTTATACATTTTAAATAAATCGAAAATACTGTTGATATTATTAATAATACTTAGTATAATCCCATAAAATACGAGTATGTGGTATATCAAAATAATTTGTGTGCGGTTTTATCCCATATGCGTGTTTTAATAATTTATGCGGTAATGTGCGACGCCCATAATATCATATTAATTTCACGATGAATAAAAGGGCATTTACTTGGTGACAGTAAACCTAGACAGTCGCTGTCTTAAAACTGTTGTGATGTAAATGATTCGACAGTGACAGATATGACAGTACTACCGTGATTGAACGGCATTAGCTAACATGGACTGTCACCATGTAAACGTGCCTTAATAATAATTTTTTTAAACAAATGGCTATAGATGCCAATGTTATTTAGATCAATAAAAAAATATAAATAATAAATCTTTTGACAGAATAATTCCCGTTTAAATATAATATATGTATCACAAAAAGCACACCGGTAAAGCAAAATAGAAAGGAATTGTTGTCGTTTAAATTATAATTATACATACTAATAATAAAGCATTATGATTTATGAATTATGATTGCATACTTATAAAACATAATTAGTCAAAGCATTGTTTAGTCGACAAACTGTTGTCTCGCGAGGAGGACATAACTATTCCTATTTTATGAAATCTATTATACGATGAGTTGAAAAGGAAATTGAATATTTCACTACGTATTTCGAAATTATTATGAATGCAAATTTAAAAATTTCACACGAATGAGTATGGATACATTTGATTAAAGGTATTGTTTTAATAATATTATTACTCGTATACAATATATAAATACGTATACATGGAATACTAATCAATTTTAACTCGCTTATAATTAAATCATTTAATGATATTTTAATTAATCGTATATATTCATGTAGAAAGTTTAGGGTGATTAATAATTTCAGCTAATAAAGTTTAGCTAAGGGATTATATAATATATATGCTATAAGTAAATAAGTATTTTACATGGAAAATACAGATTTCTATAGTGACTATAGACTTATGAATTTGTTACAGTGTAATATTAATATTTAATACACAGTGTGTATTACACACATTGTGTTAACACAATGAAATGGAAATATAATAAATACAAAAAACAGTTGTGTTTATTACTTTATTATAAACGAAATAGGTTTTATTATTGCAAAATTGTCTTTGTTATCGTTATGTCTCCAGATCATTATTATTCGAATGGGAAATTGTTTTTTTTAGTTGGTTTCCACTGTATACGTAAATTGTGAATGTATAGCCTAAAAACAAGCAGTTAATAGCAACAACATAACTACTTGTATCGATGCAGTTATAAACGTTATTATTATTCAGAATATTCGATCACTACTCAAGTTATTAATACAATATATTATACTTATACATCGCTATTTATAATATAATAATAAATGTGCATGTGATTATGACGCGCGAAATTAAGCCCAACCAAACCAAATGTATGTAAATATAATATTGACAACTATAATATTATTATCGTACCTGCACACTCATTAATCACGCGTTCAACCCTCGCAATTGAATGCCAATACCTAATCGCCATCTGATAGTTTTTTTTTTTCAAAAAAAATATAACTGCATGACGACCCCGATAATACATCCGATATTATCATCTCGTGATAGCATATACATTACATATTCCATTACATAAGCCAACTAGACTGAAAATTGTGATAATATTATCTTAAATCATTAATTAGGTACATATACAATTAATATTACATTTCATTGCACGAGAACATCGACAATATAGTTGACGAGCCTATGTGCAACGATGTAAAAACGATGATAATAATGATGATATCATATTTTTTAATACACGTTTTTTTGCATTATATAATATGACACTTGTTTAATAATTATTATAGTATTAGTATAATTTTTTTTTTAACTCTTCTTTTAAATAACTTATTAGTTACACGCGATTTAAATTAAATTTTATATTGCTTTTAATTTTTCAGCCATTAAATAAAACTAAAAACACAATCTGTCTAATCGATTTTGTGGTCTATCTTGAGTAGTTTATTAATACCTTAATAAAATATTGTTAACATATATTTTTTAATGTATTTATCGTTATAGAATATTAAAATGTGCTTAAATAGTTTAAAAATACGAACTCACAATACCCAAAAATATTATATTATGTATATATTAATATTTTATAAAAAAAAAACTAGTTTCGGTATGAGGCCAACTTCGGGTAATATTTAAATAATAAAAAATAAGCATATAATAACAAATAATGTCTTAAGCGTCAATTCACATAAAAATCGATTAATAAACTATTGGTCAATCATAATAATTTCAATAATAAATTAATCATGACATGTCATTTGTCTATCTGGAGTCTGGACATCTGGTATTAAGTATAGATGATATTATACACATTATTTTGTATAGACAAAATGTATTATTCTATAGTGTTAATTAGTTTGTTGAAAATTTAGTAAATAATATACAAATTTAAATGGTAGTCAGTGATGTGAAACTACATTTTAATGATTATTATTATGTATGTATTTTAATTTTAAATGGTGATCTTTCACTACATGTCATGAAGTACCATCAATGGTTGGCCTCTTCACTCAAGCCCCCTGTCTGAATTGATGTAAATAGCCGTAATTTAACTTAACTTATTACGATTTGTAACTTTGTTACTTATATTATGTTATTTTGTCTTTTCTATGTTAACTTTAATCACTTGTGCTTATTGTAAATAATTATTTTACAGATTGTACAATTTTCTAGCTTAAAAATAAAAAAAATAAAAAAAATGGTGATCTTTAAACAACGTATGTTAAATAATAATTATACTATAATTGAATTATTTTAAATTTAAATTATAATTCGATAAAGAATTATAAACATTTTCATATCACCAATGTGGTTTTTTAGTGTTACTATAAGCATTACTGAAAATATGTTTTTATGATAATTATATAATTTTCAAAAGAGGGTACACAAACATTATATTATGGACAAATTTACAATTGCATATTAACCTTTTTCACTATTACTATTGTGTATGTTATTCTTGTTTTAGGAAATGATTGCTTATTTATGATAAAATGTGATAAATGTTACTGTGACTATTATTCCTAGTACCAAACTTTTCGGGACTGGGTTTTGATACATTGATACTGAGGTTTAAATTTATAATTTGTACTTTTATTGTATTATATATAATATATGCATACATTCTTTTAGTTTTATTTCAATAGTTTTAATTATTTAAATTATTAGGATTATTTAAAATTATATTATTATTATTTATAACATAAACCTGGTTGAATAATAAAATTAATAGAAACACGTTTTACTTAACATCTTAACAGTTCATTTACTATATTCATTTAAAAATATTACTTTTATTAATATTGAATACTAAGTAGAATATTTTGACAACGTTGCTCTACTTGCCCTCATGTTTGTACACAATCCTAATATTTTTAAAGGTTGGGTAGAGAAATCATACGCAATCGTATATCACTTTCAATAGCTTCTTTTTGTTGGCCTTTCGAATAACTTAGCAGTAAAGACTATTAGTTATAAATTGATAATTACTAAGATAATAGATTTCTGTGAGTTATAGTATTTACAATAAATTACATTACAACAATAATTACATTTTTGTTAATTCAATTGTGTAATTTTAAAAAAGTTAAGAATTTTCTTGTTTAGTTCAAGGTTTGGACGGTTTGGTCCAAGTGATGAAGCGTTGATGTTATGTCGAAGTTGAGTTCATCCAGCTCATGTCGTAAACAATATAATATGAATATATAATAATAATAATTCTTTATTAATGGAATAAATTCCAATTACAAATATGTAAAATGTACGCATATCTGTAAAATATATTTTGTTAGTACCTTCTACCTACATAATTCATATATCTTGTTGTGAGAATAATACCACAAGTTACACACAAAGATGGTTCTTATTTTCATTGTAAATAAATGAAAATTCATTTAAATTTAAATATACAAATTGTTTTTGATCTTACGAATTTCTGTTGTCGTCATTCATTTGCAATTTTGTAACTACATTATAGTTTCTAGAACGATGATCAAAGCTTTTAAACGCATATAGTCCAAAGTAATTGAGATTTAAGACTAATTAATAATTATATTTTATCGTATATATATGTATTGTGAATTATAAATATTATTAAATTTAATGTAGTTTGATTAAAAATGTATCTCGCTGCATTTTCTCAAAACGTATTAATGATTTTGGAAATAATTTTGTTTGCATTATTAGAAGTCATCACAAACACCATTATTAAAAATATATTTAATTTTTTTTATCTTTTAATATTTTATTTTTATTTATCTCGTTAATTGACTTACTTGGTAACTTTTTTTTATTGCAGTTATTTTGATGATAATATTTTGTTAAGTGAGTTCCTAAAAATTATTATTATCCGCTCGTATAATATTGATTTTAGTTAATTTTAGCTATACATTGTTTCTGTTGGGCATTAAATTAAAGCCATAATTAAAAAGGCCACAACCGTAATTGTCACGGTATAACCCAACCGAGAGTCGTTTTGGTCTAGGTGTATCCTTTGAGTTACCTGAACCCATACGTCACGTCGCGACCCTTTGTAATTCATTCCGGTAACATTTGTTGAGTATATTATTACATTAATCGATACAACGTGACACATGAGTGTCAAATGAACTGAAAATAAAAAATCAGCAAATAATTATTGACGACCGTCTAAATTATAATAATAATTAACATCATAAACATAATGATAAAACATAAAACATATTGTTTAATGCTTATTATTTATTGTCTTATTCGCATTTTATTTTGTTTTGCCATACCTACACACTATTTTTAATAAAATTATGGAATAAGGTAAAATGGGTAAAATTATTCGTGTATTCTTATACACGTAAATCGATTTAAGTTCGACTAACTAAAAATATACGTATGATCAATGTAAACTAAACGCAATTTTTCAACGGAAAATATACGAATATCCATCAACGCATTTTAAACCTAATATCATCGTGTATTTTTACACGTAAATTGATTTAAGTTCGACTAACCAAAAATACACATATTATCGACGTAAATTAAACACAATTTTTCCACTCAAAATATACGAATATGTATCAACGTATTTTAAACCTAAAATATTCGTGAATTCTGACACGTAAAGTTCGACTATCAAAAATGCACGTCGATCGACGTAAATTAGACGACATTTTTCAACGGAAAATGTACTAATATGCATCAACGTATTTTAAACCTAATATATTCAACTTAAATAACACCAATCACCAATAAACACGATAAATTCCAATTATGTAAATTAAGAGAAGCAAATAAATTAATGAATTATTTATTTTTATTTATTAAGAAATTATCACTATAACTTTATTATAGTCACTGTTAGCGACTTTATCTCACTTTAAAATAATTCAGTATCGGCAATTGACAAAATATTACTGTTATTGATTTAATTAATGTCGATCGAGCGAGTGATTAAATGTATGAAAACCCTTAGTCATCCAAGGTATTTCTGTGATGCCCTATATAGTCAATCACCTTAATCGATTAAATATGTTAAATTTCAGCAAATATTTATTTCGTTATAAATTAATTTTATTGTTTTACGGGAAATGAAAGACAACTCATCGTTATTATGTTTTTATAATGTTTTATTAACAAAATAATAATATACAAATGAATAAAATTAGTTGAATTATTCTTTAAATCAGCAAAAAGAAAATGTACACAATCCCGGTGCTCTATCGCAGAAAAGTTGACACTTAATGACAATACAACCAATGTCCTATACATAGCTATATTACAATGGCTATATTACAATTTGACAGTTTTGGGATTTGAGAAATTGATATAAAATATTATATAGTCGAATCCGTTAATACTACAATTTAATTTGTCAAAATTAGGGTTGAAATCGATACCCCCAAGCTCGACACTGCATGTGTTATTTCCACTTTGCTTGGCACTTACCGAAAAATTATGTTTAATGAAAATGTACTAGTTACGACTCAGTAGTCAGTACAAATTTAATATAATTTATAACATAGCTGGTTCACTTAATAGCGACAATTTTTAAAATTCATTAACTATTATAATATGTATTATAATTTATAAGTATTTAGATAATGTTTATATGGGTATTTTTTTTTAACGATCGAAAATAGCAATTATAAATATTACGTAACAAGTAACAACTAATGTTTGTGTAGAATGCGATTCCTGCAAATATAAAATATACACATAAATAGTGTTATATACATGATTGTATTATTGTGTTACTATCCAGTTTTTTGGTACGGATTCAGTTGCTACGAAATGTATGGGCTGATGACAGACTGTTGTCATGTTGTTTATCAGAATACCGAATTTTTTGTTTACGATCATATTACATCGTTCAATTAAAATTTAATACATTCATTACATCGATCAACTTTGACACCTACAACAAAGTCTAAAATGACGTAAAATTAAAAATACTCATAATAAATCTTTCATTTTACACCATTTATTATGGTCTAAAATATGTGTACTGCGTTTTCCAAATTACAAGTTCGCGGGAATCGAAACTTTTGTAATTTATTTAAAAATAGTTAAATCTTTGTGGTTTTATAAAGACAAACACAAAACAAATTTTTATGAATTGAGGATTGAACGTCTGTCAACTATTATAAATTTGCGATACGGATATTTAAAAACGAAAATATTGTAATATCTTTTTGATACGGGTCAGTAGTTCTTTTATATGGAACAGTAAATTATCAAATAATCCGCAAAGGATATAAACCACCATAAATGTGTACATGACTAAAAAAGTAAAAATGTATATTTTTAGAATCGTTCAATGAAAAGTATTCTATTTAAAAAAAAAAATCAATGAACAGAAAATAATAATATCCAAGAAGTTAAAAATTTGAATATTTGTATCAAATTGTACAATATATAGGTATATTTTTGATGCATGTTCATTACATAGACTTTAATTTAATGTATTACAATGTTTATATTTATTTTTGAAATATATCTACAAATAATTTGCTATTTGAAACAAATTCACGCTGAAAGCTGAAGAATACTATATGCGTTTCAATTATTTGTTTTTATTAATACTTGATTTGTAATATAGCAGTATAGCTTATAAGCTTTCAATTATTAGCCAAAATTACAACTTAGAGCCATGTGGTCACAGTTGTATGGCGCAGTTCCCAAGACCTCAACCACAAGCCTTAGGCCTGTGAATATCGAATCGCATTTTAAAATAAGTATAGGAACATATATAATGAAAATAAATGTTCATTGAATATTATACTATATGACATAGACCTTTTTTCTATCCAGCCGTTGCGATCCTGGCTATTGTGAACATAACTATTTTAAAACTGATATAGGTAAAATAAACAATATTTGAGAATATTGGCGATTTTTCCGTTTGGTGTGGGGGGGGTGCAAGGGGAAGGTTCTAGATTCTTCTTTTCCTTTTTTTTATTATCATTCTTATTATTCTTATTCCTAATCTTATTATTATTAATATTACTATTTTTATTATTATTATAATATTATCTTATCTTATTCTTATAATAACATTTATTTAAATTGTGCGTTTATCGGCATTGCACTATTGGGGTTTCGACGGTCTCTTGTTATCTGTTATAGAAACGAGACCAGTATAAAAGACCCTGCGAAACGGCCAGCATTGACATTCACTGTCTTTCCTTCGCCGTAGCAAGACCCACCCGGGCAGACTTGCGCGATTAAGGAAGGCATCTGATGTCTATATTTTTTGTCAGAGATTTTTTGATTCTTAGCATATTATGTTGCCTGCACATTATATCGCTTTTACTCAAATTATTAAATAGTGATTTTATTCGTAGCTCTAACATTTCCTTAGCTCAAGCTCTGGTATGCACAAACAGAATTCGACCTTGCCTTTGTTCCGTGGCTTATAATCCCGTGAAAAGTTTGTACATAATAAATAAAAATCTATTTAAAAATTTAACTTTTAATTTTTTGTCCGAGTGGGGGGGGGGAGGATGCACGGATGATAAGGTTCTAGATTCTTCTTTTCCTTTTTATTATTCTTATTCCTAATCTTATTATTATTATGAATATTACTATTTTTATTATTATTATTATATAATTATTTTATTCTTATAATAACTTTTATTTAAATTGTGCGTTTATCGACGATTGCACTATTGGGGTTTCTACGGTTTCCTGTTATCTGTCACAGAACACCGGGTATAAAAGGCCCGGCGAAACGACCAGCATTCACATTCACTGGCTGTCCTCCGTCGTAGCAAGACCCACCCGGGCAGACTTGCGCGATTGAGGAAGGCATCTGATGACTATATTTTTTGTCAGTGATTTTTTGATTTTTAGCATATTTTATGTTGCCTGCACATTATATCGCTTTTACTCAAATTATTAAATAGTGATTTTATTCGTAGCTCTAACATTTCCTTAGCTCAAGCTCTGGTACGCACAAACAAAATTCGACCTTAGCTTTGTTCCGTGGCCTATATAAGTCTGGCACCTTTCGGGCGCACTGCCAGTGTTTGGTACGTTGCGTTAGCGCGAACACTGATCGTCACATCTGTTTTAAATATTTGCGTATTTTATTTCTTTTACATTCCTTTATTATGTGATAAACAGTCATTCGTAGGAATACGTTGATCGTAAGTGTTCAAGTAAGTTTCCCAAACAGAACGTATATTCGTAAAAACCCCGTTTCCCTGTCCGTTTCGACATTGTCGACACGCGCAGAGCTACGGCAGGTTACGTTCCGCAGAAATGACGATTCGCGCGTACGTCGGATCTAGTGAGCAGATGGCACAGTTCCAGTGACTCGTCAGAGTTCCGCGTTACGGGTGTATCGCTCTCATTTGAGCTGCCCGTCTCGTGTGCCACTGTAATGATCTGACAACGCGTGCGATTCGATTCTGATCCGATTATTCGGTGGCTGCGACGTCGTTGAATGACATACGACTCTGTTCGAAACATTGTACACATTACGAAAACGTTAATTTTTTTTGTTAGTGTTTGTAAAATTTTAACTTTTAGTAATTATCCATTATACACATTCTTTTTTTTTTGGATATCCTATAAAAGCTGAGCAATTAACTCAACCGTGGCCAATCGCTGTTACAAAAGTGAATTGTAAAATTGTTTGAAAAAACACTCATAGATTTGACATTTTCTTCTTATATAATAAAACGTGAATTATTAACTAATAATAATTAGTATCGTCATTCAATTTTTTTTCATATTGTTATTATAATTATTTTATTCTTAAAACAAATTTTATTTATATTGTGCGATTATCGGCTATTGCACTATTAGGGTTTCCACGGTTTCTTGTTATCTGCCACAGAACACCAGACCGGTCCTGTGTTATCGCTAATGAACTAGGTATAAAAGACCCTGTGAAACGGCCAGCATTGACATTCACTGTCTTTCCTTCGCCGTAGCAAGACCCACCCGGGCAGACTTGCGCGATTAAGGAAGGCATCTGATGTCTATATTTTTTGTCAGAGATTTTTTGATTTTTAGCATATTATGTTGCCTGCACATTATATCGCTTTTACTCAAATTATTAAATAGTGATTTTATTCATAACTAATTCGTAGCTCTAACATTTCTTTAGCTCAAGCTCTGGTATTATATATTTGTGTATTTTTTTTTTTTTTTTTATATTCCCGTATCACGCGATAAACAGTAATTTGTAGGAATACATTATTCGTGAGTGTTCAAGTAAGTTTCCCAAACAGAACGTATATTCGTAAAAACCCCGTTTCCCTGTCCGTTTCGACATTGTCGACACGCGCAGAGCTACGGAAGGTTACGTTCCGCAGAAATGACGATTCGCGCGTACGTCGGATCTAGTGAGCAGATGGCACAGTTCCAGTGACTCGTCAGAGTTCCGCGTTACGGGTGTATCGCTCTCATTTGAGCTGCCCGTCTCGTGTGCCACTGTAATGATCTGACAACGCGTGCGATTCGATTCTGATCCGATTATTCGGTGGCTGCGACGTCGTTGAATGACATACGACTCTGTTCGAAACATTGTACACTTTACGAAAACGTTAAATTTTTTTTAGAGTTAATAAAATGTAACTTATAATGTATTATACAAGATTTTTTTTTTTAGTAATACATTTATCCACGTATATTTAGTTAGGTTTGTTATTTGTATGCTCCTAGTTATGCATTTTTTTTATAGATTTCCCATACAAAAATGAGCAAATTCAATTGTAAAATTTGTTGAAAAAACACCCATAATGTCAAATCTTCTTTGTTATATAATTAGGGTTTTAAAATTTTATGAAATTTATTTTCTTGAAATATTTCATTTTAATGAAAAATAAAATATAAATTATTATATCTTTAAGTTTATAGTCACGTCAACTTGTAAGTGAACATGTTTAAAAGTTGATTTATTGTGTGGAATAAAGAAAATATGTATAACACTAATAATAACTAATAAGGATCATATTAATAATACAAGTGTGAAGTATGAATTTTAGGGCTCGGAAGTTGTTGTATTTATGTTTTTTGTTTTTGGACTATTTGATTAGTGAGCTAAAAATCTTTTCCTATACACTACGAAAAACATATCAAAAAATAGAGCATATTTTTGCATATTTACCATCAATATTTTCTGTGTATAATCAATTTATTATTTATTTATAATCAACTACAACCGAACACGTTTAAAAGAAGAAAAAATATTTTTCAATATTTCATTGAAATATTTAAGAAAGAGTGAAATTTTCAATTTTGAAATATTTCAAATTTAAAACCCTATATATAATAAAGCGTGAAAAATAGTCACGTTCACAATAGCCAGGATTGCAGAGGTCGCATAGAAAAAAGGTCTAGGTGTGGTTGCCACAGCCTAACGATTGTTTATATTAATTAATTTTTTTATTCATAGTCTTTACAAATATACAAATATTATGGCTATAGGATATACGAGTAAGTATATCAGAAAAATTGATGATTTACAAATTCACTATAGCACATGTTCCGTTTCCAGTGTTCTGTTTCAAATAAATAGAATGGGTATGCTAAAAAAAAATTAAAAAAGAAGGTGGACTCCGTCCCCCACGTCCACCCACAATTCGAGCACTACAGTACACCCCGAGGTATCATCACACATCCGTCGGTATCGTGCTTGGTTGTCGACGTCAAATTATGACAATAGTAAATTCTATGTTTCTAATATGCCTACCTGTCATTTTGTTTATTTAAAAATGCGTTACGGTTATGATAAATGACGGAAACTGTGATGTAGAAAAATGTCATCATCGGTGATAATGTGGTGAGAAAATTTTGGATTACAGTAAGACGTATGGGTGTGATTTTAATTTAAATGCAAATTGTTATTCTTGGTTATACACAGTCAAAATGTTTTAATTTAAAGTTGATTTATAAGAAATTTGAAGATGTTATGATTTATTTTTATTTTTAAAGCTAAACTTTCGCTAAACTTACTTAGTATATAATATAGATTATAGAAGATTAATATAATATAAGTCAATAATATTTTGACTTTTAACTTGGCCGTTTGTCAAAAAAGCAATTATAAAATATCTTCTTTAAAAATATGTTTGACAAGACCTGTGGCTAATTATTTTGCTGACAGCTTTTTCCAATTAACTAGAATAATAAATAAGTTTAGAACCAGTTATTGTTGTGTCTTATGATTTTTTATATTGTGTTTGTAGAAATCTTGAACACCATTTGGAATTGCACGGTGGAAGTGATTGGATTATACAGTTTGGTTATATCAGTTATCAAATCCCGCTGGTCATCGTTATCTTTATATCAATATTATAACAATATGGATTTTTCGTCAATGGATGAAAATCAGGTACGGAATCCCATATTTTTCAATGCGTACGGTTAGGTACGTAGTATGTAGAAAGTACAGGGCTATGTTCAATCGTCTTGTTTAATACACATGGAGGACGGAAACAATACCATGGAATCAAACAATAAGGAAAAATATGTAATTACACAGTGTGTAAACGGGTGTATTTGTAAATCCTACATTGATCATTTAATTAGAAATATCTGCCTGCTCTGTAGAAAATGTGGCTTTTCTATGATCATATATGTAAATTTTATTAATTAATAAATTATGTTTAATAACAGGTTTGTTTAATCTCCTATTCATGTGCAATTCTTATACATCCAGTGTCTTGCTCATAGGCCTTACAATTATATGTGTGTGTGTGTGTGTGTGTGGGCGTAACACGTTTCCACCAAATGTGTATCTTTCCCTTCTCCACCAATATCCGTTTCCACCAAATAAGATATTGACCACATTTTCACCAAAAAAATTGTATACTACGCTTATATATTTATATTAAAAGCTATCACACATTTTAATTTAACACACACAGTTTTATTGCATAATTTAAACTGTGCAACTTTTTCACGTGTACATAAAATATTGTCACGCTATATATATTATGTTGATTAATCAACATAAAAATTAAAAGGTAATAAGTACGGCAACGGCTTAATATACAAACAAATATGAACAATATACAATATAGGTACATTAATTATATTATGTATATCTATACATTTTACATCAATCCGAAAAACTCACAAAAAGTATATTCTACAATTAAAAAAAATATATAATCCAATTATAAACATATGGGTATTATATACACATAATAGCTAAAGTATCTATAACATAATTTATCATTTTTTCAACCCAGCATTAGTATGTTACATAAACTTAAGCACATAAGCGCAGTATATAAATTGTTTTGGTAAAAATTTTGTTAAGTAGATGGATCTCATTTGGCGGAAAAGGGAAATATACTCATACACTTTTCGTGGAAACAGGTATTTGTGGAAAAGAGAAACGCCCGCTTTTGATGGAAACGGGTATCGCCCGTGTGTTAATAATTTATTGGTCAGTAATAGAGTTCGTATGTGTACATAGAAATGTCATGTAACATACTTATATTTATAATTGTTACAGTATAAATTTAATAATGATTACTAATAAATTATTAATAATTAGCAATAAATAGGCAATTTATTATTATTATTATGAAATACATAAGATTTAAGATTTATGTTCTAATGATTGACGTTGCTGCCCCGTATTTTATTTAACTATAAAGTGTGTTTATTTTTAAATATAACATCCGGAGTAACACCACAGGACAGTATATGTGATATAATATAAATATAACACTATAAATTATTATTTAAATATTATTATATAATATATTAATAACGCATAAATGTTTATTTGTGTACGCTTGTAATATACTTGTTTTAAAAATAAAACGATAGTATTTTGGAGGAAATATTTTATTACATTTTTGTCTGTTGCGTGTAACAATAATATTATAGTAATAAACTAATCAAAATGCATAATATTCATAATACAAAAAAAAAATAAAAATGTTTGTTAAAAATATGACAAAAAATAACAAGACCCTTTGACCTTATGGCTCGAATCGGTAAAAAGGCCCATCAATCATTAACGTACAATATATAATATAGTTAATTAATAAAATGTATTAAATCGGAAACACTGATAATACTCATGAAAAAATATAGCACGTAGTCTCCTCCGGCAAAAGCTGTTGCCCTAGAGTCTGATAAATAATTATTGATTAAAATATATAATGCATTTAATAAATATATAATTCACACCGACGAATTTATACCTGTCTGATACTCTATTAAATTTTAATAAGCGCGCTACCAGACATGTTTATATCCGGTCACCACCGATTCCACAAACTTGCACGGTAACCGAAAACTGTTGGGTCGGGCACTGCACAAGTCACTCAACCGTACCAGTCTCCGACGCCAATAAGTCACCATCATCGCACATCACCGTCGCACTATCGCTGTCGTCCCACGCTGCGCGGATAACGCTTGCTGCAGCCGTACCGTCGTTTCACGCGATCGAAGTCGACGAGCCGCAAGATCGTTTTGCACCGGTCATGCAGCCGGAGAACGTGCGAGATGACTTTCCACCCGGTCCGCAGTATACTATTATATAGTACGACGAGAGATCAAAGTTATTCGGTTATCAAATCTACATCAGCGTGTTCGACCATTACCGCCGTGATAGTATAATATTATTATATTTGGATTTTGGATACTATCCCGGATGATGTTACGGATCTACATCAGTACACAAATTATTGAAATATCTCAAGGTTGGGAGACCAACGAACATAATATCATTTGGTCCATTCCAACTACTGCAGATTATATAATAATATCCGTGGGTATATTTTGTAGCAGCACACGCATACGTCTCCCAGTAACCTAACATTTTATCAACAATTTTCACTGAAGTTGACATTTTCTTTACATATTAAACTCCGTTATCCATCAAATCTGTATTTCTCAACTCTTGTGTGTGTATGTGTGAGTGTATTTATACTATTGTACTGTTACGTCGTGTAGGAACACAGCTGTGCGTTGCCAGTTACCATGGTAAAAAAATATACAATTAAAATATTAACTTTTTATCAAATTGTATTGTAATAAAAATAACTCAGTAAAAATTAGACAATATACCCGATAAAGCATATAATTAAAAAAAAAGTATATAAAAAATATGATAAATATGTGATATATGATATAAAATATATAATCATAAATAAAAATGAATAAAAATAAAATAAAAAATAATAATGATAATTTGTTTTCAAAATAAAAATAAAATACATTTATAAACTCACACGGAATAAAATTTAAAAGTATTTACTTATAACATGTACACAAAACTACGAACGCAATATTAGGATTTTGAAGGTAACTGATGAGTCCAGATAAAATATATACTGTAGATTATTTAAAAAAGCCTGAATTTGGGGTAAAACCAAATTTGATGTCTAAAATTATTTTTTAATATACAATTGGCAACGTCATAAATTAATTGTGTGCAGAACCGTATGAATTAAAAGATATATATGCGGAATCGTGAATCTACGTTTGCATACGATCAATAGAATTAAGTTAATCAAAGAACTAAAAAATATAAAAACTATGCGTATCATCGACGATATGTCCACATAAAATATTTTTTGCATAACTTGACGTAAAAAACTTTACCACTACCACCATCACTATATGATGAATGACTGTGAACGATGACAAGATTAATGTTGATTTTATTTGTTTAGTTTTTTAGTAAATAATTAATTAATTAATCTAGCTATCAGTATTTTTAATTTATAAAAATGGTCCAAGTGTTATAAATACTATCCAATATTATTATGTTTATTTTATATTATTGTAAAATAATTGTAGAAATATTATAGAAAAACAACCACTCATTCGAATCTTGAATTAGGTAGGTAGATAAAATTTTCAAAATAAATATCCACTAAAAAATTTATGGTAAAAATGAAAGGGGGGTTTAATTTGGAAAAACAAAAGTTTAAATATTTACAGTTAACTATTTATCGATTTCTTACACTATCATTATACCAATCATAGTGAAGTTGTATTTCATTTTATTTACACTGACACTTAATTTGTAACATTGGGCTAAGACCTATGAACGTATTCATAAATCATAAGTAATAATACAGGATTCTATATACTAAAATATAAATTATGTGTCTAGCTATTAAGACATTATAAATATGTATTATCATTGAGTAATATATACATAGTTTTTTTTTTATTGTACTTGAAATTTAAAAAAAAAAATTTCTGCTTCGACTTCTATGGTAATTAGCATCAGTATTACATTTATATTATATTAAATACATTTAAAAAGAAAAAAAAAGACAGTTTTACAACTACTTTGTATACATCACTTAAGTTGGCTAGATTAGATTGAGTATTTTAATTATTCTAAAAAATTCTAAGGTGTTGATTTCGTTGCTGGATTTGGTACTAAGCTTGTTTTAATTTGGTGGCTTATTTTGAGTTCTTCTCTTTGACTTTCGTACATTCTACATTCTTTGAAGATGTGTTTGATTGTGACTGTGGTGCCACATGATTTGCATATTGGTGGGTCACCTTTTTCTATTAGATAACCATGAGTCAGCCTTGTGTATCCAATATACATAGTTTATTATTATATTGAGTATTTATTTTACAAATTACAATAAAAGTTAAAATTTTAAACAAATTATTGTTATATACAGAATTCGACAAAAATCAAAATCAAAGGTGTCGATATACACTACGTTAAAATTGGAAACGGACCGCAGAAATTGTTGATATTTCAAGGAGCACTAGGTACGTCTATTATTATATAACTATAAAATAATTCATACTATAGTCTGTCCAGCGAGAGAACGCGCTGATTCTGCGCATCTCCCCGCGTCACTATGCTATCTAAACTGGTTCGCTTATGGCTGGGTATCATTGGGGAATGAGCAGAAAAACTGATTTTGGTCGGTTTGCGGCGCGTTCTCTTGCTGGACAGTGTATAGTCCTGTATAGGATTTTAACTTTGGGAGTTCAACAATCAAACTTCAGTGATATTTTAATATATGTATTTCTCTAGGTCAAATTAGTGACAATCTATTACTAACGCAAAATTTTGATCAAAAAAAGTACACGGTTTATTTATGGGATCCTCCAGGTGATGGGTTGAGTCGACCACCGGTTAGGGACTTTTCACCAGGATTTTTAAACCGTGACGCGGATTATGCTATAGCGCTTATGGAGGTAATATTATATAAGTAGATACGCGTGTCAACATACGAAGGTGTTAATGATAATTTTTTTCATTTCGTTTTGGCTGCAGACGTTAGGTGTCGACAAGTATTCGATGTTGGGCTGGTGCAACGGTGGGTCTACTGCGATAATCGCAGCGTCCAAAGTTGCTGACCGAGTAGACAAACTGGTGGTGTGGAGTTGCAGCGCGTACGTCACTGGCAATGTACTCGAGGTCTTAGAGAGTTCACGCGACGTCCATAGGTGGCCTGAGTCCCGGCGAATACCACGTTTCAAAATGTATGGTGAAAAGTACTTATCGGACAAATGGTCCGAGTTGTTAGACGCGTTCCAGGCGATTCTCAACGACGATGGCGGTGATGTGTGTATTGGTGCGCTGGCACAGATTAAAGCACCCACTCTTATTCTTCACGGAATATGGGACGAAATATTACCGATCGACCATGCCGATTTCCTACACAAAAATATTAAGGACTCTATGTGAGTTTGATTTGTTCTTTCTTTATTTCTTTATTTATTGAAATATTATACATGGTTAGACTCATGAATTACATGCATTTTATTAATTAATTGACATTTTTTAATACTTAGCAAACTACAATTTTTTTTACCACTTAAAGAGCAAGTTTAAATCAGATTGGAATAATGCAGAATCCTTTTAACAATTTACAACAAACTTTAATATCATCAATAAACATAAGCTAAGAACTATTTATAGAAAAGAAATATCATTAATATATATTAGAAATAAAATTGGGGCTATATGAGAACATTGAGGTATACGCGATGAAACTAATACTCGTATTGGTTTTTAATTTTTTGAACAAGTTTATACCTATAACGTTTATCGCTAATTATTCAAAATTGTTTATAAATTATGATTTTAATGTATGTTTATTGTTTAAAAACAACTATCTTATCAAATATTTACTAATCATAGATTTGTTTTTTTGTGTTGTAGACTTGAAATATTTCCAAATGGCGAACATGACATACACATGTCATTTCCAGTAAAATTCAATTCGTTGGTTGATACATTTCTTACTATCAAATAGTATATAATATATTTATACTATGTTGTAAATCCGTTATTACTTATTAGGTTAGGTTAGGTTAGGGTTAGTAGGTATTACTTAAAAAAAGTGTATCATTAATTGGTTACTTAATAATATTTAATTTTTTTTATTATTTTCTGAAATAATATAATAGTTTTATTTTAATATGTTATCCATAAAATAAATGTAGCATAAAATATAAAATTGGGTCACCAATTAATATTTTTGAAGGGCCACATAAAGAATCTGAAAATTTTTCGCGGGCCATCAAAATTCTAAGTAAATATTTAAATTATTTAAAAACCAATAATATTTAACAAAAATAATAATTTACAATAATAACACATATAATGCTGACATAAGACATAATACCTATGTGTTATTTATTCTTTGCCTGCGAGCCGGATAAAATGTGTTCGCTGGCCGTTATTTGGTGACCCATGCAATATATAATAAATATATATATACATGATTCTTTTATCATAAACCACTTATTATTTCAAAAAGTATTAAATTTTTTGAAAATATTTTTTACATAGTTACAAGTTGTTAAAAAGACAACATTTTATTAAAAAAATATTATTTTAAAACATTTTTTGTCCTTGTATTTTTTTAAGCTTTTACTTTTTTGAATGACAACATAGTTTTAATTTCGTATTCCAAAGCAGAATAATTTTCTGAGTATTTTGATGTATAAAAATCGAATTTAGGGCGAGTAGTTTATGAGTTATACTTATTTAATTTTTAGACAAACGGAGTAGTGGACAAACATTTTACGGGATAACCCCGTACCACTCTAAAAATTTAAAGTTTATTCACATTAATTTAAAATTATAAAGTTAATATGAGTATGCCCTGATTCACAATATTTGTATTAAAATATAGACTAAATTTTACAACATAATTTTTTTTTTTTTATCAAAGCAGATCTTGTATATTAGCATCCACACACACATAAAACTGTGGAGTTGTTTTAACCACCAAATAAGTCAATTCCGTGCACATTCGAGCGTTAGATTTCGCCTAAGGATGAAGGAGTGTTAATTTGACTACGCTATGTAGTTAATACTAACCACTTGGTTTAATTCATCTATGTTAGTTAATACAACGCCAGTTTCAGTTCTAATTTACTTCATAAAAAGTATCGGTATAACTACATCAATAATGTTATCTCAACTATTTTAAGGAGTTAAAATTAATATTACTTTTATCCATCTTTGCAAAAAATTTTAAGAACTGTCAGAGATTCGAACTTCGATTGGGGAAATTCCTAAGTTTTCCTAACCTAACGCCTAACCTACCGAGCCACTACCTATCTTAATATTAGTTGTGGAAACACTGTTATCTAAATAAAGTCAAATCTACAATTTACCTGTGTAATTATAAGATATTATAAAAAAAATTGTTGTAGGTAATTAACTAATGAACATACGCAGATATTTGATCACATTTTGGGGGGCTTAACATGTTTGTCTGATCCATGTAAACATATATTTTTAAACTCTTCAACCTTGCGGTGTGGCTTGATTACATTTTGAGAAGGATTAAGCCCCCAATATTCACCTATGCTAATGAAGCAAAATAAAACGAATACGAATTGCCTCTCAATATATAATAGGTACCTTAAATTGTATCGTTAAAAAATAAATGCAGATAAAAAATTTAATTTAATTTAATGTTACAAATTAAGTTAAATAACAAATAACAAGCTTAATATAATATAACAGGTATCTTTCATTGCATACTTTTTTGTGCGATTAGATTCAAATAAAACAAACATTGAGAACAACTTAAATTAGTGCAATATCAATTATCATATCAACTAGGCTAGTCACAACAACGTGCATCGATGTTTATTTTAAGAGTAAAAATAATTCAGAATAACTCATTAACTTGTAGTCATTTTAATCCTCAAAACATGTTAAATTAAATAACCTGGATTCTCAAAATAACAATTTTTACGAGTTATTTCAATACCTTCAAATAGTTGAAATATTATATTTAGATTAACGCTCTATTGCAGTTGATTTAACCTACAAATGCAGTTTACTTCAATTATAATGCTTGACAACATAGTATGTAGTTAAAACAACTGTCCCATTTCTATGTGTGCAGTGATCAGTGGCTTCAATATAGCTGTTAATATATTAAAATTATTTTCATTATTATTAAAATATATTTGAATTTAATATTACTTAATTTTTTAAAAAAAACATTGAATAAATTATAAAACACACATCATTCAAATATTATATAAATACATCCATCGCATCTATCAAAAACTAAAATCATGAAATTGATTTAGATAAATAACATATACAGTGTAATAACGCAAAAATAAAATAAATAAAAAATAATGATATAAGTAGTTTATCTATTAAAATGAAGTAACTTATTTTTTAATCTTATTGGAATTTTAAAAATGTAACACGGTTGAATTTTTTACCGCTAAAATATTACTGTACTGGGTTACATAAAGCAGGTCGAAATTATCGAATAAAGATATTTTTCATTCGTAATCATAGATTTTTATTCGGACAAAAAGGTTAAAAGGCTATTTACAGTTAACTATTGATCGATTTCCTACACTATTATCATACCAATTATAGTGAAGTTGTATCGAAAACAAAGTGTTTGCCAGATGTGTACGTATAATATAGTATATTGTTCGGTATTTCATTTTATTTTATTGTACGAAACAATGCCAAGAGTGACATCGAAACTTGAAACGTATAAACTATAAAATTTTTTCGCAAAAATCCTATACATGTATACTAACGTGATAGGTAGACAACGAAATAAGGTTAATAATAAGTTTATTGGTACCATATATACAAGTTCATTCGCTTAAGTTGGGTACCTTTTCCCTAGTAACAGCTGATGACGAGCACGAATAATCAACTACCGCCGTCCAGTTGTTTTACCGTTGTGCAACTAACTACGACAAGTGTAATATGTTTGAAAATATAATATCTAATAACGATATGCAGACACAAAATAATAATTATGTCATGATTAACTGAATAACATGTAGTTTGAAGATATGTAATGTTTGATGAACAATTTACGCGTTTAGCATTTAAAACTATTCATACAAATAACCTATATAAAATGTGTAAATTAAATATTTATTTTTCAAACTTTCACGGCTAAAGGTGAAATATCGAGTGGTTGGAGATCTATAAAAACATATAAATCACAAAAATAATAAAATAATATTTAGAATTTAGGAGAAAAAATAACCAACTAAATCAATATCATAGATATTTTTTAAATAATAATATCTGTGTTAAAATAAATCCATGCATAAAAATAATGTATAAAATTAATATTCAACAAGTCAACATTATGTGACATGGATGTATTTAAAGAGCAACTGAAACTTAATTTGTAACATTAGGCTATGGCCTTTGAACGTATTCATAAATCATAAGTTATATATAAACTAATAATTTAGGTAAGGTAACTTATTAAATACCTATAAAGTCTTAACTTTCATCGTATCAATTTTTTAAAACAATTCAGTCATTGAACTTAAAATAATAATGTTTATACAAATATAAAATTACATTAAAAAAAAAATGTTTTATAGTCAGTTTTCTTTCACTTTGTTTACTTATTTTGCGATAGCAAATTTCAACAAACCCACGTAATAAAATCGTTCGAGATATGAAATGTAATAAAGTTATTTTAAATTATGTGTTTATGAACACAGAAAATCAATACGGGGAGCATTATAATGTTGAAAATTATTTTTCACTCATGAATTTATAGTTACACTTTTATGTAATATGAATAGGGAATTTAAAATCAAAATTGATTACAATTTATATCTTTTCCATTCAACATAGAAGCGGACATTTTTTTTTCAGAGCTGATGAATTATAGCTATGAATATTTTAAAAATAGTTCATTGATTGCGTTTTTTAACAGGACGTACTGATGAATAACGCCAATAAATTATAGAACAGACGACGTAAAAATGTGAACGTTCTTCGCAATTGTTTAGAATGGGGCGCATTGGGCTGTTTTATATTACCGGGAATTGAATTCAAGGGCCCAGAGCGAAAGAGCCCAAACATTTTATGATCGCTTTGCTCGCAATACATTTACAAAACAAGTCTATATAATTCTTACTCTAATATTATTTTATTTTAATATAAAACTATTTAATCATAATTATTGATACGTTCATTTTTATTTTTAATACATCACTTTATGCAGCCACCTCTTCAATAATATCATTAGGGTTAATTTTAATTAACATTTCTTTTTCAATACTCATTAACCTTAAACTTTCTAAATGCTCTTGTTAACATTCGATGTCTTAAATCATTTTTTACATACTTAATAGAAAAAAAATCCCGTTATTTTATTGCACATAGAAGTGCTTGTCATAAGATCATTCTTGTTGTTTTTTCTTTTCTGAGTACCACTCATACATACGATTCATTATAATTAATAGGTAATAGTAATATATTCATTATCCATAATATACATAGAAAACGGGCATGGACCAATTGCGCCTAAAACAAAATTTTCGTTTAGGGTCAGTATACCAATTGCGCTTGTATAATATAATTATACTAAAATGCTTGCAAATTAAAACTTATTTATTGATAAGTTGATTACTGATTTAAGTGAGTGGGTATTTTATAACAGTATCGGGAATTTTATGAAACTAATTATAATGTAATATAACTAGTATTTAATTTGAATAATTAACGATCAAAAAATATCGTAGGTACAATGCGAAAAATAATTATTTATTTATTAACTTTACTTATTTTTATTATATAAAGAGCACAGGGTCCAAAGTGAAATTATGTATTAATACTCATAAAAAATCGGTTAGTGTTTTCATTTATTATATAATAATTATAAGTTATAATTTATAACTAACTAATACATTTTCCTTGGGTATTGTAAAATATTTTGAGCGCAATCGTTAAACTGCCTAGAAAACGTACCATCTATATTATGTCTATATAAAATGTCATGTATTATTAACGTAAACGCAAAAGTATTTATTTCATTTTTAATATTATAAACCAAATACCTATACCAATAAAATAAACTTAATAAACTATTTCCAAATTGTATATTATTATTATATTATTAATAAAATTTAAAACATAAAATACCGTGTTGAGACTGATGACGTGTTGATAATTTGGTACGGACAGCGGCCCACCGGGAAAATCCCGATTTCCCGATAGGCTTATCCGTCCCTGAGCAGATAGGTGTACAAATCACCGAATTCGTATTGTATAACGTACAGACTTACTGGGTATTGGACATTTTCCTCACATTGGCTGCTAGCCAGCGTATTATTATATAATTTAACGCTAAAGCAACAGCCAGTGGTAAATCCAGTAACAACATTTTTTATAAGCGTTTGTTGTTCGAATTTAGATGTAAACATTATAAACATTTACAGATTATAATATTATAATATTATACATACATTACATATATTTACATACATTTCCTTTTTACATCCAAGATTTTTTATAACTTTTTATATACCAATAAAAAAGATTTACTGGAAATTCGAATTAATTTCTTAATAGTACCTATTTGAGTTCAAATATTGATGACATTAGAAATTCACTAGTAAATAAATTATTTATTCTCAATCAATATTTTTCAAAAATATACTACAGTGTCTAGACTCCTATGCCGTCTGTACCGTCTTTTTGACCACTGTTATTTCCGCTTCTTCCATCTCTCATCTTTCTCGTATAAATCCATGAGAATTTACAATCTCTATATCTATACTTTTCATGACATTAAGACATCACACTTTTTCTTAAATACCATTCACATCCTGTTTGTTATGTTCTTTATTATAATTTAATTAAATTCTATATCCTTATATATTTTTAATCTATATTTATTGAATTACATATAAATAATATGTAACTGTTTGTATATTCAGGAGATATTTTTTAATTCGTGGGTTGTATAATGTCATAAGATAGAAATATACAATATTCACTTATACATACGGTATTGGGTATATTATAACTTATAATATATTATTATTATGCTTATTGTTTATAATATGTATAATAGAACTCAAATCTTTCTCACACCTTCTATGAATATTTATTTTTTATTATATTATTGCTTACAAAAATATCTAAGAAAATAATAAAAAAAAAAGTTTTAATATAAAACGAAATATACTGTTTAAACTTACTTCTATAAATTTTAAATGTTTATAGCGTTTTAATTCACAGAGTTAAATAAACATTATCTTCTGTATCCTTTCCTGAAAAATAAATACAGTTTTTTTTTGTTTTGACTGAAGATTAAATGAATAGCTATTTTCATAATATATTCCATGACCTATTTTCAATTCGTGGAAATGTTAATCTTCTCCGTACTGTTTCTGCTAGAAATACAGCATTATTTATATACGTCACACCCAACTATAGAAATTTCGAAAACGTCCAAGTTTTACACAGTAAACCAAGTCAAACAAAACGGACAACCAAAACCACATCAATTTATAATCGTGTATAATAAATAATATTGGGCTTTTTCAATTTTGTTAGGATACGATTAATTATTAATTGTATATTATGGCGAAAGAGAGTAAGATTTTTAAGAACAATTTTGTGTAATTTAAATACGTATTTCTAACTACTCGTTGCTACATTATAATAAATATAATAAATATAATACATATATATTATATTATAGTATTAAATATTAAAATTTATGATCGTCAGTATACTATTTGAATCTTATTAGCTTTTAGTTACTACTAACTTTCGTTTAAGAAAAATAAAAGCTATGTTTTTTGGAGTTCGCTACTAATCTGGTTGTTTACAATACGAACAAAGTGTTTTACTTAAGTTACTTAAGTACATAATAATATTTACACACTATAAGAATTACTGAGACATTTTAAATCTAACCATAAAAATGGGAACTGTTCAAACAAAATATTAACGTAGAAATATAGTTACAAATAATAACTTTCAAATTACAATGAGTGTAATCACTAATCAGTTACGAAACTACGAAACCAATAACAATAGCCAGAGAGACCTGATGAAGTGGTACAGTTTTAAAGTAATTATAACTAATAACCCAAGTAATTGTATACAGCTAGAGTAATTCACATTCACCAGGTATGCAATAGGTGTGCTACCTCCTAAAGGTTTTTCTTTAATAAATGATTTATTTAAATTCAATTTTTGAGTTTGACAATATAAAGTTAAGTTTATCAAAGGAGAACCACCTTTTTACTGTAAATTGTTAAGTAGATGGTAGGTACATAAGTATATTTGATTTTTACATATAAATCGAAATTCTAAAGAATAATTTTCAAGTTATTAAAGTTTATGTACCTACTTATTGAGTAGATACTGAGAATAAATAGTTTATGACAAAACTGTTAAGTTATGGCGGGGCTACAATGTTTTGAAAAATATAATAATTGTATTTATATTTTATATTAATATAAACTGCCAAATTAATATTATGTAAATATTGTTTAAAGAGTATTATAACTAATATCTAAGTAATTATACTAAATAGTATACTCATAACCCATATATATATATATTTGATGTAAAATCATTATTATTAGGGATTATTTTTCTAGGTATATTAAGTTTAATAATTTAGTAACTGCTCGTTTGACTGTTTGAATATTGATTCTTTAAAATTTACAAATACTGAAATACATAATCTGTTTAACAAGAAAATTATGACACTCATTAAAAAAAAAAGTTTGTATCACATTATTTTTTAATTAACAGTATTGCGATATTTTTTATAATTAGATATTCAAAAATACAAAGCTAAAAAATAATAACTATAATAATAATAATAATGAATTTTCAGAATACTGGTCTTATAATAATACAATTAGGTAGGAACCTATATTGTAATTACTTTATTCTCTTTAGTGATCTAAATATATTGAAATTAATTCTAATAATAAAATATATTGAAATAAAAAAAGAATACAATTTACTGTGTTTCTGTAATTGTCTTTAAATGTGTATAAGATTAAAAAATTTAATTTAATTCCTGAAGAAACTGTTATAAATAAACATTAACTTACAAATACCATAGAACTAATTTAAACTTGAATTGAAAATTTTTATATTTATACTAAAATACAACAAAATTTCAATGTTAATTAAACCAAAGATGTGAAATATATTAAATAATTTTAATGTTTTTAATTAATAATTATATATTATGTACGAGTTGATACTTGATAGAGCTTTCATTAATTTGTAACCAATAAGGCAATAACCAAACACCTTATATAGCCCACATTAATTGTCATCAGCATAATATGCCATATTTTGAGCAGTGAATAGTGATACTAAATTTTGTATGATAAGATGATGATAAAACTATTTTATTGATAACAGCATAAGTGATATCTAATATCTAGGAAAAATCAAAACATTAAAAGTAAACAAATAAGAGAAATACTCGTACATTTCAAAATGAGTGTTAAATCGAAAAGAAATAATTATTAACAAACATGGACTATAAGAAAGATGCAATATACACGTATTGGGTACAATACACTACCAAGGTATTTGTATACTTTATATTAGTATAACACAATTAGAATTTCGGTGTACAATTATTATTTGTTTGTAACAATACTATAGGTACAAGCTTATGTATACAATTAAGATAACTTTTACTATTTATTCAATTATAATCTTGGCTATAATTGACAAGTCATAGAATTCCAGTAAAAAAACGTGACCTAAATTTAAGTATAGACCTTTTATTAGTGATTGTCCAACAGCTGTTCACAGTAAATTCCTAAAATATAATTTCTTTTTTAAATTTTGTAAAATAGAATGTTGTTATTGAGTACAGTTTTAATTTGTTATTTTATTAAAAAATTAGACTTTAATTACAATTTATTATGAATCAGATATTTTCTAAAGTCCATGTATATTAGTTCTATGTAAGTATGTATTTTAATTTTTAGCTGAATAAAATGATCAAGATAAAATTTTTTCCATTTCTTATGGCTTTATATTTTTATTCTACATTGAAAAAAAATATGTCAGATTATTATAATGTATTGCTTTGAGATTTTAGTATAGTGAAATTTGATAGATCAATGGATCAATCTTGTTTCTTAATTCTTATTATGTATAATTAGTAATTTTATAACAAATTCTATAGGGTTACATTTCTTATTATTGTAACTATCACTATATGTGAATAAATCAAAAAATATTTAGCTCCAACATGATTAGTGTTAATTACTCTATATAATGAGTATAATGAAAAAATACTTGTAATTTACTAATATATATTTTTATATTTTTAAGAATGAAGAAGCTTCTTTTAGACAGTTTATAAGCGGATTTGTTGCAATATGGGAACCAAAATTAAATTTAAAATGGGTTAATACAGACATTTGTTTACCAACTACTATTGATCCTGAAGCGGGTCCTTCTTTATCTAGACTACCTGATGAATTACTACCAGCAATTGCAAAATTTTTGTATATCGCTAAGGATAATACTGAAAAAGTAATTTATAAATTATTATATGACCTAATATATATTTCATATATGTTTTTGAAAGGTTTTAACTTTTTTTTTTGTCTTTCAGAATGAATTATCCAACCAAAACATTATTGAGGCGGAGTATTTAATTCGTTGTTTAATTGTGATTAGCAGAAATTTTTATAACATCCCATTATTGACGTCATGTGATTATATTAAAGAAAGCACATCTGTTGCTACACACTTTATTCACAAAGTAAATGAATCTTGCCGTATGCTGACAAGTGCATTTTTTTATAATGTTAAATAACTGTAATACTTCAATATTTTTAATATTTGTAGCTTACTTCTACTGATCAACAATATGATGAATCTACAAAGTCTTCATTATTATCGTTTTGTCATTCACTTTGCCATTTTCTGGAATGTCTGTATGATCCATACCAAATATGGCGTTGTTTCGATTCCTCTCAAATGAAAGATTTAGATATGTCCAAACTTCAATACCCTCCTTCTATGCTACATGTAGAAGTTGTTCCTTTTATTTTTGGTATGTTTAATTTATATGCAATCTAAGTATTTATGTTCATCTTGTTAATGATTATATTAATTTAATTTCAGATTGTTTCGAAACAAATTTAGCAGTTAAACATCCATTGTTAGCTGCAGAACTTTTAGATGTATTTGGAGCAATAGTTTGCGGGTCTCAAGTAAATATTTAGATTAATATAAAAATTCTGGGTATTATGTATATTAAGCTTATGGGATTATAAAACATAATTTACGTGAATGTTTATTTGTACTTTGTAGACCTATTCTTTTATATTTATTGTTTACTGTTTATTGGTATTAGTTACTTCCTCCTCAGAACATAGAAAATGGTCAATATTCTGTCATTAATTGTAATGCATTGGTGAGTGGGCTTTGGTGATTTAAATGCATTGAGAAACAAATGGCAATGAAAATTTAATGCATAATTTAATAACACTGCTTATCATTTTAGCTAAATAATGGAAATAAATTTCATTCCAAGATTTGCTATTATATTTTAAACTAACATTACAAAGTTTTTCTTATTAAATCTATGATATATTTTGATGAAATTTTTTAGAATGGAAACTTTTATTTTATAATTTCTGTTTTTGAATTGAATTGTGTATAATATGTTCATCTAATTAAGCACTTGCATATTTGAACAGTTAAAACAATTATTAAAAAAAATTAATTGTTTTTTGTATTAAAAAAAGTTAAATTTAACATTGCTTTATATTTGCTTTGCTTGAATTTTAACTAAAATTTATTATATATGTACATATTAACTTTTATTTTAATACATTTTATTAAAAGTTTGTTAATTATGTTTTTTATTTGTAATAATTTAATACATAATATACTTACTAAATATTATGAATAAATACAATCATTAAAAGAAAGATTTTAACTTAATTAGCAAGTGGACTAAGTGTATTCTATATAAAAGATGCCATGCATGAATTTGTTCTGTCTCTGTCTTACAAACATACAATATAACAAATTTGCACTCGTCAGAACAAATTTAGTGTTGTTAACAAAAGTGAAATACAAAATTTAAAAGTAAGAATATTATCTAGATCAATCTCATGGTATTTAATTGTTGTTATAATTTTAAAGTAAGAATACTTTAGAACATTTTAGAATTTTAAAATGTAGTGAGATGTCCTAGATAATTTTTTTACCTTTAAGTTTAATAGATAATAGGTTAATTTATTTTAATAATTAAACTAAAACTAAATAGCTAGAAACACAAAATTAGTTTTACTTAAAATAAATTGTTTATGTTATTAGTTATTATCTATGTTTGTAAGATAGAAAAAAACAAATGTGAATTCAGTGTCCTTTTAATATATATTTTCATCAGAATTATATTAATTTATTATTCTATCAATAATAGAAAATAATATTAACTATCAAGTACATTTTGGTTGGAATAGGAAATATTCTATATTTTATCTACTGGAATAACCATAGGTACATAATCTAAATATTATGTATAAATTATAGTTATTTAATTTATTTTTCATAATTTAATTATTAATAATGCTTGAACAGTATAATATCTTTAAATTTTAAATTTGTTTTCCAACATTTCTCTGGTATCCAATTTTAATGATTTAGATCAGCGGTTCCCAACCTTATTAATTGTACAGATCACCAATTTAAAAAAAAATCTTTGAGGCCTACAAACTAGGTATATAATAATATTATTTTAAGTAAATGCGTTATTAATGTTAATATTACATGGTCCACAGCTCAGTTAACACTACTCGCGGTCCACAGGTTAGGGACTGCTGATTTAGATAGTAATAACTAATAAATAATAATTGATCTTAATATATATGCTTATATAATAATGTATGTGAGTATTGAGTGTTAACAACAGCTTACCTTGTGTTAAATTCTTGAAACATTTTACTTGATCAATTGATTATTATATACAAAAATTTTTTAATTATATTCCTTAAATAATTTTTATTGAAATTGATATAGTAAATTGGCTTACAATAATTAATGTCCATTCTCTATATTAAATTTTTAGTACCTAGAGTATAGACTAGTTCAAAACCTTCATATTTTATCGTAAATGTTTTATTTTTATAAAAAAAAACTACAAATTATTCGTGTTATTCTGCATGTTTATTTTTTAGTTATTTTTAATTTACTATACAAATTGACAACTGCACTTGTACTATTGTACTTTTTAGTTTAAATATTAAAATAGATTTTTTTTATTATTATTTAATTTTAGCTTATACCTTAATATATTTATTAATCTTGTATTTTAGCATAATGCACTTCGAGGAGTAAGTCCTCCAACATGTACTCTAATTATGAAAGTAATATCAGATAAAAACATTCCGTTAGTGGTGAAAACTACAGCTTTGCGATGTTTTGTAACTGTCACACAAGTAATGATTCAATTTCCTCCACATCAAGTAAGCTTAGTATTTAATAAAGCTATATATACATGTAATGTGCCATGTTCAGAATTGTACATAGCGTGTATTATAGTTTATTTATAAATATGTGTCTACTAAATTCTTATTAATCTAATATATAATTTAGTGTCAATTGGATGTGTCTACACAAATGGAGTGTTTAAGAGATACTTTAAAAGAATGTATAGCATTTGAAATAAATGAGCCTCTGGTCTTAAGCGTGATTAAAGCTATTGGACAGTCAATAGAGTTATCTGGATCTAATGCTGAAAAAATTAGAGGATATGTTGTTGAGTGTAAATTATTGGAAATCATTTTGGATATACTTAATAAATTTGAGGTGATTAATTTATTATTAGGTACTAATAATATTTTTATTAAATATTTATTTTTAATTATTTATATTTAAGGTTGATATAGAAATAGACGATGTAGTAAAATGTGTTGAAACAGTTTCTTTAATTCTTCGTATGTCAAATGAAGCAAAAATGCAGATGTTAAGTATAAATGGCTATGAAAAAATATTTGAATTTGTAGGAAAACAAGCAAATAAAAGTCAACCGTTATTAAAAGCTATAATTTCCATTGCTACGGAAAATACAGACAAAACATTAGATCAAAATTTAGAGGTAACGTTTTTTAATTAACTATTATAGCTTTTCTTAAACTGTAGTCTGCGGCTCCTTGGTGGTCTGTAATACTGATATCAGGGCTCAATCAGTAGTTCTGACTTGGGCATATGATATGAGATATTTGTAAAAAAAAAAAGGTATTGAAAAGGAAGTCAGTGGGATCTGTGATTTCTAAAAGTCTTTCACTAGGAGTCCGTATTTTACATAAATATAAGAACTGCTGCACTATTATATAAATACAATATGTTATTACCTAATAATTTAAAAATGGTTTTTTTTTAACTTGTAATAGAATGCTCAGATGATAGTACCATTGGTTGAATGGTTACCTACTCTTGATGAAATGGATCAAGTTTGGTTAGCAAGTATTATATTTAATTTGTGTACAACAAATTTACAAAGGTAAAATTATTGTTTTACAAATATATTCTCTTAAGTAAATTAATAATATTTATAATAAGTTAAATTTTACTAAAACAGGTAATTAATTTATTATTATTATTTTTTTTATACTTAGTAAATGTCAATCTTCCGTCTGTAAAGTTATTGATTCAGTATGTACATGTTTGGAAAACTGTAATCAGTTAGCTCAAAAAACTGTCCATCAGCTATTGAAACTTATTGAAAATTTGGCTTCACATTCCATTTCAACATCTGAACTGAAAAAGATTTTTTTATTAATGAGAGACAAAGATGAACCTGTAAGTTTTTTTTAAATTTCGATTTTAATTAATATTTTGAGCTTAGGCTAAAAATTATGTATATTTTATTTGTTTAGTTTCCATACATCACTCAAATGCTTGGAACATTATCAGAAGTTGCTTATTGTACATATGATTATAGCTGCAAAGTTTTTTTTGATATTCAAAAAGATCGAGGTATACACTACACTTTTTTTTTCAAATTCACTATAGTTTTAAGTTTCAATTAAAATAATTTTTATCAAAATTAAAAATAATGTGAACAACCATATTGTAGATATTTATATTTTATTACTTAATAATAATAATAATTAATATTATTGCTAAAGTTAAATATTATTTACAAATAACTTAGAAAAAATTTAAGTTTTTGACTGAAAATTAAATTTAGACAGAATTGAAAATTCTTCATTTATTTCTAATAAGTATTTTTTGTTCTTAAAGAAGTTGACACAATTTATTAATAATATAAAAATAAATAAATATTTTATTAATTTAATAATTGTATGTTTTTAATTAACAGAAGGTATTATACTTGATGAATTAAAAAAATGGCCTGGACCGATGAATGGCTTAACCTTTCATTGTTGGTTACGTTTGGATAATGTTAGTTTTCATCATTGTACTAGTACATATGGCTTAGCTTCTTACAGACGTCAACTATTACAGTAAGATATAAAAATTTATAGTTTAATATATGCAGTATTTTTAAGTGCATATTATAACTTCTGTTTAGCTTGTTAACCAATTCAAATACAGGATTAGAAATTTTTATTGGATCGGATTGGACCCTCGTTGTTGGAATGAATACAAAAAAAGAATTTTTTACTGTTACTGCTCGAGATTTTAGATTTGTAGAAAATCGTTGGTATTGTATAGATGTTAGCTATAGTCCATCAAAGTAAGAATGTAATACTTGGCATTATTCAATCACTAAATTTAACAATGTTATTTTATTTTAGGAGACCTTTTGGGCATAATCAAATTTCAATTTATATCGATGGTGTGCAAAATATTAGTGCTCCTGCCAAATTTACGCCATTAACTGATGTAATATACCTATTAATTTAACAGTTATATTTTACGTATGTTTGTTCATTTGCTAATAGATTTTAAAAACATAATTTGTTTTAATTTTTAGCAATTTCAAAAATGTTCCATTGGCACTTTCCTTCCTCGTATGCAAAAATCTATTGATACTCAACCTCAAGTGGATCGAGGAATTTTACCATCATTTATTAGTCAAGTAATATTTTTAGAATTAGTTTTTATTAAAAATATAATGTACAATTTGTTATAGTATGTAATATATATTATTTCTTAGGTACCAAATTATTTACTTATGAGAGGATCAAGTGCTATGGATCCATATGTCAAAGACTTTCCCCCTGGCATGCAAGATTCTTTGTATGGTTGTTCTATGTGCCTTAAAGGTCAACTAGGTCCAATTTGTTTGTTCCCTGAATATTTATCAGTTCAACAGATTAAATCTATATACGACTTAGGTATATACAAACCTTACAAAATGTTTATATTTTTATAAATGTATTAATAATTGTTTTAGGTCCTAATTATTCTTCACTTAATACAATGGACGATTCCACATGTGATATATTAGGACTGTTTAATAGATCAATATTTTACTTTAGTCCTACAGCTGCTTCTAGCCGTGATACTGCTCTAGATTTAAGTCAAAAAAACAAAATCAATGCACGTCTTACAGCAGCTGTTAACAAATGTTCACCTATACAAGTACTTCAAAAATATATTATTTTTTTTTTTTATTGATGATAAAAATAATATTATGTTATTTAGGATGTAATAAATATGATTGGAGGTCTATGTGTTTTGTTTCCAATTTTGGAAAGCCAAGTGTTAAATGAAAATGAACATCTAGGTTTATTATCATTGGATCACACAAACACAGAAGTTTCTTTAGATTTAGATGATGTTTCATCTCTTCGTTCATACTCTCTAGGTATGTAACTAAATTACTGGATTTCTTTTTTAATATTTTAGTTTATAAAATATAACAATTATTTATCTAGGTGTTTATTATATAATATGATATTTAATTTTTAGATGAAAGACTTGAGCTACATCCAATAGGCTTATTACTTATTTTAATTAAAAATCTCATGAAAGGAAATGTTGTTGGACAAGAACAACTTTTAAGAAAAAATGGCATACCGATTTTAGGAGAATTACTTACAAAAGTAAATAATATTTGTTTAAATATTAAAATGTGTTTTTATATATTTTTAATTTGTTATAGGTACCTTCAGATAAGATTGATTTGCATATGTTAGAAGCAATGCAATTATTTATGGAATCATTACAGGAAATTTCTAACATACAACTATTAAGGGCGTTTTATCAACACATACTTTTTAATTTTTCTATTTGGTGTCGATGCTCTTTTAACGTGCAAATTGGTAATAGTTTTTTAAACATTAACTACCTAATTGGTTTTTTTTACATTAAGAACGTTCATTTTTTAGGTGTTGTCAAGATAATATATATGTTGATAAAAAATGATCGTAAATCATTTCGAAAACGATTTGGTGTTCAATTTTTTTTAGATACTATAAGAACTTATTATACTACATGTGATGTATTATCAGTTAATCATATTACAGTGCTTAGAACATCTTTACTGGATATTGTTCGATTTTATATTTTAAAAGATGTTAATATATCAGATGTAGATATAATTGTTCGATATCTTATAACATGTAGATCAGAAACAATGGTAATTATTTATTTTTATTTTTAATATTTCATATATTTTTTTTTGAACTGAACTTTTTGTTTAAATAAAAATAAATGTTATGTATTAGTATCACTGATAAATATTAGATTAATTAATTAATTAATTTTATATTATATTAATTTTAGGTAATAGAACTATTAGATATATTGATAAAACAATTAGAAAATGAATCATGTAAAGATCAATTATTTTTATTAATGTATGAACCTCAAACTGCTGAAATTTTGTACTGCATTTTAATTGAAAAGTCTATTAGTATGTTAGCAAAATATAGAGTTTTAAAGGTATTTTTCATTTTGTATAAATTAGTGTTAAAACAAAAAAATTATTTATGTTTTTGATTTTAGCTTTTGACAATAATACTTAAAACAAAGTATGTATATGAAAGGCAGAAGTGTAATTTACGATTACAAAACTCTGGTTATGGGTTATATCCTGGCCTTATATCATTGCTACCAGATTTTCAGAATTTATCAATGGAAGTCACTTTAATGATGTTTGATCAAGTTGTATTAACAGGTATATTCTTATATTCTTACATCTAATTTAGTGGTGATTAATACATGATTCAATTGTTATGTAATTTTCTAATTTTTTAGATTCAATATGTACTTATCCAGCAATTTTATCAATTCTTCACCGTCTAGCTTATGAAGATATTGAAATAAAACTAGAAGTAGCTCGAAAGTTATTAGCAATGATTTACATGAATCCAAATGCAGCTAAAGCATTTGCTAAACAATCCGGTTGGCAAGATTGTGTAACGCGGCTTTTAGTACACCGTTTAGCTGAAGGGAAAACATCACACAACAAAGATCTAATGAGTTTTGAAGAAAACGATGTTACAAAAGTTTACAAGAAACTAACAAGATGGAGTTCATATCCCAATATTTTAAAAACCAAGCATTTGTCTTTAAAAAGATGGAATTCTATGTTTGAATTTAAAGAAGAGTTTTCTGATAATGCAATTTGCGAAAGTTCCATATCAGCAGTAAAAAATTTTACAGATGCTGCTAATTTTATTGAAAATGAAATCAAAGGTAGTTATTGTTATTTTAAATAAATTATTTATTATGGCAAATTATACAGATATTAATTTATAGTTTGTAATAACCATTAAGGTTACTTACTTAATGACAATGTACACTTGATATCTTTTGTACAGCAGAATAATTACCTACTTTTTTCTCCTCCTTTTTTTATGTCAAAAAATGTATTATATAATATTATTTATTTTATTATAATATTAAAATTATTAAATATTAATAATTTAAATTATTGATGTTGTAGTATCAGAAAAAATTGTTTAACATTTGATATTTTTATTAAAAATTAATGACCATGCATATATCTGGGGAGTTAAAACTTTTATATATATTTAGATCATTTAAAAAATCTCTTCATTCAGTATATAAAGTAATTTAACTGATAAATTGAGTATTTCTCAAATCAGTAAGTACTGAACAAACGGTATTAAAATCTATATTATTTATATTTTTTTAGGTGTTGCTGGATCTGTATCAGCAGTTGTTGTTGACAATCTTCAGTATGCTTCAGAAAATCTAAGTTCTGCTGTGAATACTGTTGGTTTGGTTGTTAGTGACAATATTCAAATTGCATCTGATAATCTAGCACATGCCATGAACAGTGTTAGTGGTAATATTCATTCAGCTACTAGTAATTTATCATTTGCTGTTACATCAGCATACTCAATGTTTAAACAAAAAACCACTGAAATTCAAGTAAAATAATTGAAATTTTTTGTTTATATTGTGTAATAATTATAATTTATAACATATGTCAATTGTTAAGGAAATCGGAGAAAGCGCAAAAGAACGAATAAAAAAGTATGCAATGTATTCACCTCATTCGGATAGAAATACCATTGATGAAGATAAAGCTCAATTAATGACAAAACAATTATTAGTTGAGTTGGGTCTTGATATAGATTCTTACAGTATGAGTAATAGGTTTGTATTTAAAAATATATAATTTAGATATCTAATGTTTATTTATCAATAATGAATATAAAAAGACATAAATAAGGAGTATAAATAATTACATTTTTAAAAATTAATTTAACATAAATTATAATATTTAATTTATATTTAATTTGGAATATGTAATACATAAATTCGAATGAAATAAATTTTTTTCTGTATAAAATAAAATTGAATTTATTATAATTTAATACATTTTAAATTGAAACTTATTTAAATAATATATATTTTATCTAGTTAAAGAACACTCCATTGCCAAGACCATACTTAGGGTTGTTTAGGGTTCAATTTGCCCCCCCCCCCCAAAAAAAAAAAAATTTCTGGTTATGGCCCTATTCACGGCAAAATAAAAATATTTTTATAGAAAAATATATTATACTGTAAAATTTCTTATTTTGTGTAGCTGTATATATATAAGTTTGTATTTATTAAGTAGATTATTTTTTAGATCTATATCTAGCAGTCTTGAAGATATATCATCAATAAAATCTTCTATTGCACCAGATAATCGTTCAATAAGTTCTGGAATTGTTATGTCTGATAATGCATCAACAGTTTGTGAAGATGTTGGAAGCAATGATCACAATGATTTTGATACTATCAAGTAAACATTTTATTTTCCTAATTTTAAGTTTAATAAAATCTAATAAATTTAGGTCATTATTGTATATTAATTAGTTTATTTATCTACATTTTGTTTAGTAGGTACAAAATATTAGATATGATAAAACTTTTTATAGCAATATATTTTTATCTTTAGTTATATAGACATAATGCTGGTAAAATTTTATTTTGTTAATTTTAAATATAAACATTCATTTTTAACTATAGAATAAAAATCCACAATTGCTGAAGCTGAATAAAGTACTTGAGTATGGTAAATTAAATACATATCTCAAACAGCATATTCTAATTTTTAATAAAATTAATTTGAAATTAAATATTAGTTTCTTATTATACTTTTTATGTCACATTTTAGATTATGTCATTTTATCATATGATCATATTATGGTGTAGTATAACCATTTTTTTTTAAAAATATTCATTACAAATTTAAAACCACTTATATGAATTATAAGTACTGATATCATACTAATATTATATAATGAAATAAATATACTAAAATAGTATTATAATATTCATAACATTATACATAGAGATTGGAATATTTATCTAGAAAAAAATACAACTTAAAACTATGAATCAAAACTTTTAGTAAATATGTATCATATTTTATGTTTAATAGTCCCTGGCAAGAACTTGCTAGTAGTAAAACAGAGAATAAAGAAAATGATCTATGTTCATTGGTAGAAAATATTCTTTTTGTTGTCATGTGGCGAGGAGTCAATATTCATAGCAAAAATTGTTGGAAGGTAATTTTAGATTACCTTAATTTATATGTAAGAATAATATGAAAATAATATTGAAATGTTTTAACATTTTTAGGAACGTGGTCAAGTTATGGCATGCATAAATATGCTAAGTTTAAACAATATGTTATATTGTTCACATTTAGAACTGAAGCTACATATTCTAGAAAAAGCTGTTGAAGCAGTATTAAGTGACCTTCATGACTCTGGATCTACTGTTGATGATCATGCTAAGATGGAAAATATTGGTCAGTTGATAGGTTTGGTGTATGATTTAGTTGTATTAGATCCAAGTCCAAACTTTGACAAAAAGTGTTCAGTAAAATTACTTGATGGTTGTATAAAATTAATTGAACAATTAGCCATATTTGGAGATAATCAAGAACAATACAACAAAGATATTGCTATGAAAACATATGGTAAGAATTTCTACCATATACCAATAACTACAGAGTTATTTATTAATTTGAATTTAAAGTACTTACATTTATTTTGTTTACAAGAATATGGCATGATAACATATTTGAGTTTTACTTACTTTTATATATTAAACTGCATTTTTTTATTGTAATTTTATTATTTTTACTCAAAGGACTTTTGTTAAGCTGCTCATCAAGTCCTAATATGGAAATTTGTGCTATGGCAACAGTTAAGTTGCATACTATATTACAAACAAGTAATAAAAGTGTTATAGAAGTTGAATGCTACTTATTACGCTCAGCAAATAGTATTTTACAAAAAGCACTTAAAGGTAAGTTGAGTATACAACTTCAAATTAATAAATAGTTAATAACGTTGAAATTAACTTTTAATGTTTTAGATGACAATATGGAACGCTATTCTTTTATTTTACCATTAGTAAAAACTCTCATTACTAAATTGTCTGAACCATTAAATATTTCTAACTCCGAGCTCCCAAATTTAACAGAAGTCTTATACAGTGGAAATTTTTATGACAGATTTTTACCATACTGTTCTACTGAAGAATGGACAGTTTTTATAGAAACTAAGGTAAGATTATATACTTTTACTATTCAATTTTTTTTTTAATTATAAAATTAGTTATACTGAGTTAAATCACAAGTAATAATATAACTAGTAAGTTGAGTTATATATTAATATTATGATAGAATGTTAAAGAACTAATTTTCGATAGTGTATTGCATACATTTGTATATGGTACATATATGTTTATATTATAATACATAGTATAAGCATATTTGTTCATTTTTGAATTTTGTGGTGGTTGTGATGTATTATGTTTAAAAATATTTTTAATCATTTTGATTAGGTTGTGAAGAATATGATTTATCTTGTTTCTAAAATTTTAATATTTGGTAATAACAATATAATAGATAATGTTTTTTATATTTTATTTATTATAATATAATTTAAATTAAATTATACACTTATATACTAAATACAAAGTAAAAAAACCACACATTTTTAAATTTAAATATAAAAAGTGTGTTTTTATCACTATTTCTCTTTTATATTACACTGGTGCTCTTTATATTTATGGTGATGATTACATTATAATGTATGAAATTATAAACTTATTTCACCTTTAGTTTAAAAAAATAAAAAAAAGTACATAGGTAAAATATTTATATATTTAAATATGGTATATATTTATACATCTAAATCTTAATATTCATTATTTTATAATTTAATTGACTTACCATTAAATATTGGCAAAAAATAGGGTTTTTTATAATATTTATACCACAATATTTTTCCAAGTAGTAAAACTTGAGAGTTTTGCAAAATTATATTGCATATTTTACAATAGTTAAACACGTTAACATAAAAGTATATAATAAAGTTCTGAAAATTTATCATTATAGACTTTCAGTGATTTTCCATTGATTGTCTGAATAAGTATGAGCACTTGGATTTTGTTCAGATTTGTATTCATTATTTCTATGATTAATTGGAGAATTATCACTTAGTGAAGCAAGGCTATCGTTAACTTGAGAAGGTGATTCTTCGTAGTTAAAACTAAAAGTCTTTGTAGGTGCTTGAAAACCTATATCTGGTTTTTGTGTACTTTTAGCTATGTATTTTAAATACGCATTTAGTTTGTCGTTTACAACTACTTTTTTCCCCTTCAATTTTTCATCTAAATTTGAAGACGGCACGCTATCAGTACTTTCTAAAGATTCTTTATGACGCCTTTGTAATATGTTTGATGGCGGCGTTGTTGGTATGTTTGGACTCTGGGTGTTGTATTGTGAGCTAACTACATGAAATGAGTCTTCTGACGATTCGCTTGAATCTTTTTTATTAGTTGGTTCTCCATATGAGTTAATCGTTGTTAATTGAGAATTATCTGGATATGAAACTGAGTTTGATATACTGCTATAAGAGCCTTGAATATCTCCATTGCCTTTAGGTGAACCATAGGTAATTGAAGGAATTGGTGCACTAAATTGAGTGCGAGAACTAAATAAATTTCCTATATTAAATGAATCTAAGTTGTTACTATGAGAAGAAGAACCGAACGAACTAAATGATCCTGATGTCGGGGTTCCATAAGACGACGATGGTATATTTGATGGCACACCGTATGACGATGAAGGTCCATTAGAAGGTGCTCCGTATGCAGTTGATGGGACAGGAAGTGAAACGGAAGGAGTTATTGAAATTGAATGAGAAGATGGAGCATTATAGTTATTTGTCGGTACTCCATAAGATGTGGCTGGTGGTGATGGTGCTCCATAAGAAGACGATGGTGATGACGGTGCACCGTATGATGACGATGGTTGTGATGGTGCGCCGTAGGACGATGATGGTTGTGATGGTGCGCCATAGGAAGATGATGGTTGTGATGGGGCACCATAGGACGATGATGGTTGTGATGGTGCGCCGTATGACGACGAGGGTTGTGATGGGGCGCCGTATGACGACGAGGGTTGTGATGGAGCGCCGTAGGACGACGAGGGTTGTGATGGTGCGCCGTATGACGACGAGGGTTGTGATGGGGCGCCGTATGACGACGAGGGTTGTGATGGAGCGCCGTAGGACGACGAGGGTTGTGATGGTGCGCCGTATGACGACGAGGGTTGTGATGGGGCACCGTAGGACGACGAGGGTTGTGATGGGGCACCGTAAGACGACGAGGGTTGTGATGGTGCACCATAGGATGATGATGGTTGTGATGGTGCACCGTATGACGGTGATGGTCGTGACGGTGCGCCGTATGATGACGATGGTTGTGATGGTGCGCCATATGAAGAGGATGGTTGTGATGGTGCACCATATGATGACGATGGTTGTGAGGGTGCGCCGTATGATGACGATGGTTGTGGTGGTGCGCCGTAAGACGACGAGGGTTGTGATGGTGCACCGTATGACGGCGATGGTCGTGACGGTGCGCCGTATGACGACGATGGTTGTGATGGTGCGCCATATGAAGAGGATGGTTGTGATGGTGCACCATATGATGACGATGGTTGTGGGGGTGCACCATATGATGACGATGGTGGAGATGGTGCACCATATGAAGTAGATAGCAATGGAGCATCATATGTTAAAGAAGGGAAAGTTTTCAAAGAAGATGATCCATATGAAGGCGATTGACTTTGTGAAGGTGCTCCATAAGAAGATGATGGTGGTGCCCCGTATGATGATGATGGTGGTGCTCCATATGAAGATGACGGCGGAGCTCCATACGATGATGATGGAGGCGCTCCATATGAAGATGATGGCGGAGCTCCATATGAAGACGATGGTGGTGCTCCATATGAAGATGATGGTGGTGCTCCATATGAAGTGGAAGGCTTAAATCCTCCTCCAGATGGTGGCCCATAACCTTGGTTTGGTGGTCCGTAAGATTGAGATGGTTTTGATGGAGGACCATATACTGGTTTAGGAGGTCCATATTTTGTTTTTGGCGGTGGTCCGTATACGGGTTTTGGAGGACCATAATTTGGTTTTGGAGGTCCATAATTTGGTTTTGGTGGACCGTATTTTGGCTTTGGAGGAGGTCCATATTTAGGTTTTGGTGGTGGACCATAAACTGGTTTGGACCAACCATTAGATTTTGGTGGTCCATAATTAGGCCTGGGTCTTGATGGCTTTGGTGGTCCATACTTCGAAGGGGGTTCTCTTCGTATTCTAATAAGAGACTTATCTTCAGCTTCTACTATGTTATAGAAACTTATTAAAGTAGTCAGTAATAATATCTGTAACAAAAACAAATGGATACTTATTTAATTGAAAATTAATGCAGTTGGAAAGTCTGTGGTTAAAAGTATTGTTATGTCAAAAAAGCGGGGTGTTGCTGAGTAGTAATTTCTGTCATGAAAATCCAAATAATAATGTTCCTCATTAAATTTTAAATTATTTTACAATTTTGGAAACTATAAGACATTTTAGTTTTAAATTTTTTATTATATAATTTTTAGTTTAGTATATTAAAATACCTTAATTATTAAATAAATAAATTTTTATTAACCTAACCTCTTGAGTGTATATTAAATATAAATTTTCAAATTCGATAAGTTATTATTGCATTTACATTTTATAATACTAGTCTTGGTTGGCCCATCAATTTTTTTATACTACACTTTTTAGTTTTTAGTATATTAATTATCGGTATTCGTTTGTAATTCTGTTAATTTATATAAACACATTGTGTGCACGAATAACATACTATAATATAATAGTGTATACATAGTGTATTGTGTGTATACGTACGAGCAAACATATAGAAAATATAAATGTATAGAGAATTTGCTGTTTAATTATTTTTTAAATTTAAATTTAATGGATCCGAAATATAATTAAAATTATGTTTATTATGTATAACTTATGAGATACTGCTAAACCATTTAACTGATAGAAGAATGTACAAGAAATTTCTAAAATTTTAAAATCTTATGAATAATAATTTTAAAGAAGTTTTCATACGTCACTATTGGTAGGTAATTACATAGGTAAATAAGTAAATAATTTTTATATGAATGTTACATATAGATACGTATTTTTAACATTTTCTGAACTCAGTAATTTTTGTTGTAAGTGTATATGAAATTGAATGAATTTTAGTACCTAATATAAACATAATATACGTGTTTATAAATTTATAAAGATATTTTATTAATCGACGTGGGTAATTATTATCGAAATAATAATTTATTTAATAATATATAGCTTATATTATAAGGATTGTATATAAACTGCGACAGTTTACTTTATATATATAAAATAAAGAGAGATAGGTATATAATATATTATATACCTATGTGTTATTATGTACATATATAATTTAATTAATATGTTATGTTGGAGACAAATTTGTAAGGAAAATCCAAATTTATTTTTAAGTTTTCATGCAATATACTAAATATCGGCTCCTTCACAAGTACAAGATTATCATAAGTTATTAGGTTAGTACGTGCTGTATTGTGTAATATTGTATTTAAAATGGAAGTTACAAAAATGTTTAGTCAAAATGGCAAACAATTATTGGAGCTAAACAATTTTAAATTTAAATTTAAATATAATTTTAAAATAAGCGATTATTCAACATTGATTTTCGCAAAGAAAACATGCAGAGCGCCAGAGCCAATAAATTGGTTTTAAATAACGAAAATATTATTCTACAAGAAAAACCATTGCTGGTACATAATCTATAGCTATATCATATTATATATATATGTATAATTAAATGATTAACGTATATGTGTTATCGTATCGGTTGACGGTTATGTACATAGTATCTCTAAATATATTATATATATAATATATAAAATAAATTGTAGCAGTTTGTATAATGTATCTTATCGGTTTTGTCGTAGTTTACCAAGTCCCTATATAAGTACTATTTAAGAATTTAAGATTGTAAGAATTGTAGGTAATAAAATATAAATGGCTCTAGCTTAGAGTAGTGATTACTATATTGATTTATCAACAGGAAGATTTTTGTTTTCGTTTATTATTATTAAAATGTTTCAGCATAATGGGTGCTATTACCAGTACAGTAAATTACAATTACAATTTAGTTTTTAAATTTATATTAGTGATAAAAGGTTAGTTTAATTCGTAGTTTTAAGTTTTAAGTTTGATATTATTAGTGTTGATTATTTTCATCTTTCGATGAGGGCTCTTCAGTGTCCGTTTGGAGGATGTCTTAGGGCATTCGGGGTCGTAGTCGCCTATTTTTGGTTTTCCTTCCTAGTTGGTAATGACAAGCTCCGTCCGAGTCTTTCAGCTTGGCGAGAAAGTTTTTGAGCTTGGTTTTAATCCAGACATTTATTAGGGTTATTCCAGTGTTATTGTGTATTTGGCAATTTCGTATAAACCAAGGAGCTCAGGAAGATTTAAAAATATGTATCGAATTAAAGATAAGTAAACATTTTAGAAATGAATAGAACTGAAAATTGAATACACGGTTAAAGATAAAATATGAAATTAGTAATCTTGTTTCAATTTATTTTATACTTTGTTAATACAATGTAAAATAAGATAGATTCAAATTGAATTCAAAAACCATTTATTTATACTAAGACGTAGTGATATAATAGAGATTTAATATTGGTTTTAAAATTATTTTTTTAATGTTTTATATTTTCCACGTACAATATTATATTTTATACATTGTGATAAAAAAATATCCAGTGGTTTCATGAAACATTTGTATTAATCTTAAATTGTATATCTTTAGTTTTTTGAAAATTTTAAGTTCCAGATTTATCTAATAGTTTCTTTGTATGTTTAGAATAAAAAACTTGATGCGAAAACTGCGATAATTGTTTATAAATCTGAATTTCGTGATATCGTCTTATGCGTCTTGCTAATGAATCACCATCTTTAATTACCCATCAATAAACTATTTATCAACTGGTTATTTTATTGTTATTTATAAAAATTTAAGATATTATTTTAAATATTATTAAATTTTATTATTTTATCACAAATATGATTTTGAGCCTTGGCTGTATTGTAATAAAATTAAATAAAAATACATTTTTTTTAAATGCCTTACATACATTATACAAGTATTAAAAGCAAACCGAACTCCGCTCACATTCGTTTTTATTTTTAATGTGACAATTTATTATTGCTTTCGAATATTAATTGAATGTAAATAATATAATAATAATATTCCACAATCCCGTACCAAAGCGAAATTAGTGTTCAACATCTGGTCTCCGTATCCTGTTATTTGTGTTTATTGAGATTAATAGTTTTTTTTTATGAAGGCGCGCATAATATTATAATATAGATGTTCAAGGAACATAAATAAATAAATATTTGATTTGATTTTTCTGAAGAACGGATTGTGAGACCAAAAGCCAGGTACCCACCACATTAATTTACGTAACATAGTATTGTCATATAATAGTATCAACCGTTTAAGTATTTGGTTTTGGTAGGCACTTTAGAAATCGAAAATATTACGAAAAGTCATGCCGCTCTGATGACTGATTAAGTTCATAAATTGTTTATGTATTTGACTTAGACACATCATTTTTTTGCATTCTAGTATATCTTACAGCAGTTTTGTACAGTTAAAACTTGCATAAAATCTCACTCTATACGTATAACAGTTCATATAGGTACTCCTCAATAAGATGACATTTGTTTATTGAGAGGTGTTTAGATTTCATTATGGCTTTGTTCTGTACAACGATTACTTACGGTACTTGCACAGTACACGAGACAAGACTTATCTGGTTTTACGAAAGAGATTCCAATAAGACGGATATAATGTCTTATATAGCGGTGATCACACGTAAAGCGGAAACCCATTGTAATTGAAATAATACATCTATATCTATATATTTATTTTTTATAATTTGTTAACCTCGTGCCCATATGAAAGTAGAATAATGAGATCGGGCCATCGGGGCATCGTTATGAATATTACAACATACAAATATAGGTAGATATACCGGATGTTCAGGACAACATTTCTGACCACTGGTTCTAGTTGATGTGTTGACCTTCATCTACTGGCACCGATTCTTCGACCTATGTTTATGACCCCTTGTTTTTTCTTTCTAATATGATTAAGAATAGTAACCCCATTGATGAGATTGAATTACATTTTTTTTTAATTTAGAAACTATTAAAAATTATGTTCTATTATAAGTAATAAAAATAAAAAAATTCAAATAAGTTGCATCGGTATCATTGAGTAAAATGTAAATTATTTAATTCATTCGTTTATATTGTGATTTTAGTGTTACATTATATAGGTAAACTAATTAATAAATATAATATAAAATAAATTCAGTTATTAAAAGTTTTAAACCGACGACACATTGACAGTCAAGTTACTTAAAACAGTTGAAACCTATGATTGAAACACTAACTGTGATATAACTATACACTTTACATCACAAAGCAGATTTAAAAATTCGTTAATAAAACGAAACAGTTTGAGGATTTTTTGTATTTAAATGACAGTATAATTTTTTTGATTATCATCTAATTGAAAATTTATAATTATATTTATAATGCTTGTTGGTACTATTGTTTTCACTTTATTATGTTATTTCAAATTTCAATACGTATACCGAGTTAAGTAAGACAGGTTATCTTTGAAAAGACAAATAAATTACATTTCAAATACTATACAAACGATATTAATTGACATATGTGAAAAATAGAATTATACTTTCACTGGAAATCATTGTTATTCATTTTTATAGAACAGTATTAAAATAGTGTTGATGGACGACTATTCTATTATATTCGGCTGAATAAAACATTTTGGAGTTATAACTTTTTAATACAGTAATCACTGATCGTGTAGTGTATATAAGAAAGTTAAAATATAATAAGTAGTATAAAATGTGATTTAAATTATTGGACGTACTAATTACTTTATAAATATTTTATCCGGCTACATTAATATTGGCCACGTATCTATATTATATTATGTTTTCGTACTTGCTTATTTAATAACTTCGAGTCCTTATTCTGTTTAAAATGTGTAAATTTAGTGAGTATAGTATCTACTAATTTACTTATTACCAACATTGGATCAATATAAATTAAATTATGTTTTTATATACCTATTATTAATTTATAAAAGCAAATCGTCTGGGTTAGTGTAATATATATAATAGCGATTATGCTTGTATAATTTAAAAAATATTTTTTTCACTAATATTTTAATTTGGGGAACGTACAATTATTTTAAATGTCAATATTATAAAATTTTAACTTAAAATATACTTAGTATACGTTTTTAATATTATTACAAAACTTTTACTAATACTTAAAATTGTATTTATTTTATCAGAATATAAAAATTTTAAATTGTTTTATTTTCATGATAAAAAAATAACTAAATAAAATTAATTTGTTTTAAATTATAAGCTATGTACATGTGCATAAATATGAAATTAATTTTTCATATAAACAGTTTGCTTAGAAAAATTTGAATGGCAACCCATTTTAAATAGATTAAAGATTAGATTTAAATGGTATTTTTAAGAAGTTATTTTATAAATGTCTTAATATTTTTCATTAAAATTGTTTACGTTCGTAGTGACTTATACAGGAGAGACTCGTGGATTGAGAAGCCGATTGTAATTGTTATATATTATTTAATTTTTTAAATTTTTTTCCTCTCCCCTTTAAATATTAATCCTTTACATTTTATTTTTATCAAATAATATTTGACAGTAGGTTCTTATTTTTTAGATGAGTTGTAAAAAGTTTCTGTTTTTAACTGACTATTGAGTATTTTATTTTAGTATAAAGGTATATATTTTTTATTTTTAGTACCTATAAAGTTACTCGACCGCCGTAAATGTTCAATTATTTTTATTCTCTCTTAATATTTGAACACGTTTTTATAAGCATATAGATTGCAAATCTAGATTATATCATAGGTTAGGTTATATATATTTATATTTATCGTATAAACTATTTAGGTATAACATAGAATTTAACTGCATATGAAATGATTTATTTTAAATTTTAAACTCATGGCGAATAGACGTTATCTGATGTAAGCTTGTGGCATTTTGAAAAAAGTGAGTAAATAGTGCAAAGCTTACAATTTGTAAATGTTCCGGACTTTTTTTTTACATTTTTTTCTTGAAATTGTTTATAATATAATATATTAATAATAAATAAAAAAAAACAACTAAAAATTATTTTAAATGTTTTGTAGTAATATATGACAAACGAAAAATAAAAATAATTAAAAATAAATAAATTATTGTTATGACATGATATGAGTATTGAAATATATGAAGCATTATAGATAAAATATCACATTATGGGGATTATTGGAAAAGTCTATGGTGTAGCGATCAGAAGGCGAAGAAGCCCTATATGGCCTATAGTATAAATATATAACCGTGACGAATGTTTTTAAAAGTATTGTACCGTTATTGCTTATTATTCATTTAATATTGTTATATGTTACCTGCTATACAGCTTTGTTTATAAAAATTTTATAATTCTTTATATATCATATTTAATAATATGTTTCAGTACAAGTAAATAGTACGATATGTAATTTATTATAAAAAATGGTATACAAGTTGTTGTAGTATTATATATATGGATCTATTATTGCTTATTCAATAGTAATTAAGAAAAACTTAAACAGTTTTTCTTTGTTATTAATATGTAAGTTTGTATACATTATAGACACAAATATTGATTTTAAAATATCCAACATTGGCTCTAAAATCCTAGATAAAATAACAACAACAAATTAAATTGATAATCTGATGTACATAATATTTTTTATTTGTAACCAATTGATTATTACAAATCTATCAACACTGGCACTATTTTTATTAATTAATTAATTAAATATTCATATTAACATATATTATTATAATATATTATATTAGTATATGGCTTATATGAACATTATGTTTAAAAAAATAAAAACATTTTAAAGAGTACCTCGTGCATTAATAATTAGTTAGTATTCCACTAATAATGAAATTATATGAAATATAATTAATTATAATATTTATTTTATGGAATTAGATTATTTTAAAATCAAACGCTAAAAATATTAATAAATAATAATGTATTAATAAATGATCATTAATGAAATCTTCGCGGAAAACCGTGAAAGTATATAAGATATTAAATTCACACGTAAAATTAGGAAGGGGAGGGGTCTTCTCTTTTGTCATCTAAGAAAAGTGAAAATGAATGTCTTACCTTCGTGTGATTTATGTGCTTTTATTTATATGGATTTTTAAAATTAATTTCTATTTTAACGGTTGCTTCTTAATATGGTTATTACGTGTTTTACTTATTTGTTCTTTCATTTTCAGCTATAAATTATAGTGAAAAATGGTTCTTGTATAGATACTGTTTATTAATTATTTGATCAAAATAAATTACATTTTTTAAGATAAATGATATTATATTTAGAATAAAATAATTGCCCATTTCACATATGATTTGTTATATTAATCTATATAAACCTAAGTATTATTAATTTATTCAATCTAAAGTTAAATATAAAATGAATAGATACCTCTAACTTAAGTATGAGAGAAATAGACTGTTTAAACATATCTTGTTAAATTATTGTTATTTTAATAATATTTATATTTATTACATTATAGATAATGATTATAATTATTATAATCTAAACTAAATGAATGAACCAATCAACATTTTCAGAAAAACCCTAAATTATACTTTGAAAAATCTATTTAAATTTTTTTTAAATATGATGCAAGTATCTATTTTAAATTAGTTGGCAATCAACATTAAAATTAATTTTACATTCAATTAAAAATTAAAAATTTTAAGAAAAACTATTTAGATGTTTGACTAATATTTTTTTTTATACCAAAAATTAAAATTATTTAATTGAAGAAAAATATTTTAACTAAATTGTTTGTATCTTATTTTGAATATGTATTCATTTTAATTATAAGTACAGTTTGTGGGATTAAACTTATGTTATTGACATATATTCTTTTATAATAAAAGAGTGAAATGTGGTTTGTTGAATTTGGGTTTTAGATTCCTTCCGAATTGCGCTTATGGGCTCGGCTCGAGTATCAATTACCAATAGTGTTTTAATAATTTTTCACAGAAGAAAATTAATAAATAAATATATAATCTTTACTTCCTGATGTGAGTGTCAATGTACTCATAGACATTTTATGAACGATTTTGTTCTTTTTTTTTATGCATTAATATTTAATTATTTTTCTTCACGAAATATACAAAAATATTAACCATTAGTTAGTTCTATCTATTTTCTTTGTAAGTTTTTTTGATGACTTAAGTATTTTTTTCTTTATTATATGCCAATAAATTAGGCAAAATATATACTAACAGCCTAGGTTAATCCTATACCTACTCATTTTTTAAGTTTGAGTTTAAATGAGTTAGAACATTTATTAAAGGTTAATTATATTTAAAAAAAGTACATTTAATTTTTATACAATTTTTAAAAATTTAATTAAACATGATTATGTAGTAAATCTATTTTGTTTTTTGCAACTTTTTATTAGTTTTTATTTATCCTTCTAAAACACATTTGATAAAGTATTTGTTTTTTTAACACTGAATATGTTAGTTAAGTCTTCATTGTGTATGAAAGTTAAAAGTTTATGTTGACGCATTATATTAATATTGATATTTAGGAGGATTGTTTTAATAATGAAAAGACTCATGGATCATATCTAAAAGTATCAAATTCTTTAGGAAATTGTGTTAACATAAAGGAAGGTAATATTAAATGTTAGAATTATATGTACTTATCTTAAAATTTCCAATAAAAAAATGTTCCATAAAGGATACTTTTATATATTTTTTAAACACTCAGTCATTAAAATTTTTGGTTTTTCCATTTTACGACATTACAAACTAAATAAATGCAAATTTATTTCATTAGAGATTGCTATATAATTGAATATTAATAGAGGGAAGACCATAAAATCGTTATCTTTACACATATTTTGAAATTTTACATTAATTTTAAAGTTTACGTAGTTAGATAGTTATGGCGTATAGATGTGTAGAGAGTGATACTTTATTTAATCCATTTGTATGGATAATTTTTCTATTGTTTAACTATTAAATTGTTATTATTAATGCTATTGCTCTATTGATAAACACAATTATTCAAATACTATTTGAAATGGAGATAAGTATTATCCACAGATTATTTCTCATGTATAATATACACATTTTAAGTGATTTGGTGTTAATATCAGTCAAATCTATTATTTTAAAACAATGCGTGATTTTTATCGATTAATAGTTGGTCTTTTATGTATTCATTTTAATCAGTTTTAAATTACTTACTGTTTGAGCAATCCGTTTAGCCATCGTGTTGTTGTTTGTTCTATCCTAGGACAGGTAATAATGTGAAAAAAAAAAAAAAGAAAAATAACCGTTTAGACTTCACCAAATTTCGAACGACTTTAATGCACAAAAAACAAAGTAAAAAGTAAAATAACACCGTTAATAGTAATTTTAGCTGATTATATATAACCGACAACGGTGATGATCTTTACCGTAGGTACACGGTTGCTAACACTTAGCGCGCACTAACCGCGGATTGTAAATGTAGCGGCGTCCTGGAGCCCACTGCTGGTTCGTCGAGTTGTCTCGCCGGACGTCTTCTTCTCTCGCCAACGTTCTGCAGCGTAGCACCCGGAACTTACTTTCCCACTTACACTCCGTGAAAAATACCATGATAGCCGTAATCCCATAAACCCACTGAACATTTTTTTTAGTTTTTGTATACTTCTCTTTCTCTCTCTCTCTCTCTCTCTCTTACTCTACCTCGCTTGTAATTGATATGTAGCTGACCGTGAATAATATAATAATACCCGCGCGCAATGCCGTTCCGAGTTCCTCAGTCCATTACTGTCCATGGTAGTACGAAACTTTCATCGTGTCAAAAGAAAGCCGTGAGGTGCGTAATTAAGATTGTTTTGCATGATGGTGACTAACTGTGCAACGTCTGTGATGGACCAGTTTCTGACGCAAAAATCACCTAAAAAATTATTGAATAAATTCCAGAATATGTGTTTTTGCTAATAATAATTATCATCTTTATAAAGTATTTGAGTAATAGTGTTTTAATCCTTTTTAGACTCCGAGTGGCGGGATGAATGAATGTATTGGTTTTAAAATGACGTGTATTTTTATTTTTATTTTTTGTACCTGTCATCAGCCGCGTAGCCAGGGGGGTGTTACAGGTGTAGTAATACCTCCCCCCCTCAGCCGTGGTATACTCATAGATTAAAATTTTTCTTTTTTATTTATAATAATAATATTAAAATTCTTCTCATAAACCATTATCTATTCACTTGTAATGCGTCAATTCATTTTTAATAACACCCCCGCCCCCTTTGAAATTCCTAGCTACGCGTCATCACTCATGATGATCACTCGTTGCCGTTTAAAGCTGAAACAATATTTCAATGATCAACTATTAGGGTGGTGTCTGGTAGTAAATTGGATCTAGCTTACATGAGTGACTGACATAATCACAAAACAAAAATGGTGTACAAAAATTCCAGTCTTCAAATAATCGCAGAAAAAATGGAATATTTAAGTACGACAAAATTATTTTGTTTTAATTTGAAAATGGTTAATCGTAGAACTCGTTAAAATTATTACCAAATATTTGTATCAGCAATATCTACACATTATTTTTAGATCTCTATGAAATATTAATAGAATTTGTAATTTTGTATAGATGTTGATAAAATTATGTATTCGTCAAACAGTTTAAAAATGTTATACAATAGGTTCTTGTTTTTCAAAAGTTGTTTTAAATAGAATTAAAAAAAAGTTCAATGTAAAAGCAACCTTCGGGTTTTAATGATTTAAACAATATTTCCACTCTACTAATTATGATAGCGCAACCCTTTGTACCGCGCAATTCAAATTATTAACGGTATTATTAAATATTTCTACAACAAGAAGTTAATTTACGTTCGTATTTAATAACTTTAAGACTATTTTGTAATATAATACATTTTTTATGATAAAATTTACGCTGATAAAATTACATTGAATGAATTAAATTTATTACTAGTACATTAATGCGTACTTTAAATTTCTATTGATAAATAATTTACAAAGTTATTTATATCGTAATATTTTAGTTATTTTAATATTATTTTTGGTATTTAGCTTTCAACAAAATTAAATATTTGTATAATTTCATTACACAACAAAGTATATTTATATTGAACATTGTATGTAGTGTTGTCATTTTACTGATTTTTTTTTTTAATCATTGATAAATTGTTATTTTTTTTTAAATATAACTAGTAAATATAGACAATAACATTATTCGCATTTTCGTAAGGCTTGATTTATAGAAATGGTGACTAGAACAAAACTTATATTATCTCAAAATGCTAAATGGATTAATTGATACGAAACTAAAACTAAAGCACAAAAAAGTCTCGATAAAATATTACTTTTTTTCTATATAATATTAATTGACAATAATGAAGACCGTAAATTAATAGTGATGATGTTTGGGTGGTTTCATTTCGACTAAGTTTATCCGGAAATGTTATGTAATTCTATCTAATTCAAACATGTTCTAGAACAGCTGTAGTCAATTTTCAAATTTTTTTTTATTGTTTTCAAGAATCAAATTTAAAAAAAAATTATAAATATTACATACATACATCTTATAAAAGTCTTAAAAAATCTCTTAAACGTGGGCTAGAATCCCTATACGAACGTCAATTTCTCTCATTAAAACGTCAATACATTTTAAGCGTTCTTTCGCTGCAATTAAAATAAATTATTTTGACCTCTATGTATGCGCATAAAACCTTTAACCCTAATTCGATTACTCAAATTTTTCCTTTACCATTGAGATATATTTATTGATGTTTTTTAAAATGTATTTTGTTAGTATAAATATTTAATGTATTCTATTAATAGTAACATTCGTGTACAAGCACAATTTTGGAAATATAAATTTGTCCTCCGAGTTTAAACAATTATCATTTTTAGTAATCATTTTTGTTTTGTTTATCAATATAATTAAGAGTAAGAGTAAGTGTACTTAAGTTTCGTTGTTGTAAAACGTTGTTAAAAGCAACAACTCATTAAATTATGTTATTAAACACCAAAAAATTAATTTTCTTTATATTTTTTTGTGAATTTTAATTGTAGTAGGTGGTTAGAAGATAAAAAATCGCGAAGTATTTTTGAGTGTTGGATATTATTTGTTTAATATGGTACGTGTAAAAAATTTGTTATTAATTGATCATTTTCAAGCCAAGTGTGATGGGTCACCTTTTATAAATTCCTTAATGTTCTCCTATTATTTTTGTTTTGATTTTGTGGCGTATCATTACAAATTACATAAAACATAATCTAATATTATGCTTGTAAAAAGATTATTAGATTTGATTTAAAAAAAAATAAGTATGAGGCTAAAAATTCAAGATAATATTTGAGGAAAAGGGAAATTACTAATAATTATTCGTTTTAACATTCTGAGACTATTAAATCAATTTTATCTATAAAAACAGCGTATTTTTGGTCATTTTTAGTAAAAATAATTTTACACGCGTAGCATGAATAATATCAAATATTTGAGATGCTATTATTCAATTACTCAGTTATTTTTTAACTTAGGAAGTTGGTATGATTTCCATTTAAAAAACAATAAGATATACTTGTTTTCTGCACATACCTAAAATTTAATATTATAAAAATAAAACCAAAAGCTTAAGTTGTTTTTGTGTTCTTGATAAAAAAAATCCAAACTGTTACTAAAATTGATCATTTTTACGCAGAGATATGTTAAATATTTCTCGTCTCAAATTACTATAATAAAGACACTGTATACTCGTAGTATATTGTATATTTAGAGATCATATGAAAATATATACCTAATTATATAATCTGTGATACATTTAAGAACAATTGGATAATAATTATATAAAGTTATAATCTATGACTTACGAATGGATTAAATAGACTATTATCAAAATTTGTAAAAAAAAGTCACATTATGATATTTAATTGTTTTTCCAAAATATTGTATTAATCCATTAAAACTGACAATGCTTATTTACAAAGATTACAGAATATTTAAAATTAAGACTAGATAGATATGATTAGGTATCTAATCATTGTAAACCTTAAAATTTGATTCTTACCTACCGTGTAGTATTATATCATTTTTTTAAGAAATAAAATGACGTATGGTTTCTTATTTATTCAATAAATATGAAATTAAGATTATATTTTTTATGATTCGATATTGCGTTTAAAAAACGTCTATGTGTATTGTGTACATTAGTATATTACAAAATAATCATATTATGATACTAAACATTTAAATGTTTAATAACCCTTTAAAGTACATCCAGATCATATTTAAAATATCCTAAAAATTACTTAGGAAATTTATACCTGTATAAATAAAGTAATTAGTTTATTTTTATTCATAGCATGTTATTTTGAGTTTGTTAAAAAATAATTTGAACATAATTCGTCACGTATTAATAAAAAAAATATAACTTTGATTTAAATACACCTTTTAAAAATTATTTTTTTAAAAGGGATAAAGACTTAAAGACTTCCTAAATAGTATTTTTATTCAATATTCTAAGCTTGTAATCGTAGTCAATATTTTCGTCGTAAAATATAATATGCACTGAAGTTGTAAAAAATAAAAATTTACTAACGGCCTAACGCTTCCTGAAAAAATTTGCTTAGATAATAGTTTTAAAATAATAACTCTATAAAAGTGACTACCTGTATAGTTTAATAAAGATTTTTTTTACCCATATAATAATAAACATATTTTGTTGATATTACAACGCTCTCTTCTGTGTTCCATATGAATGTAATATTTTCGTACATTTTTTCAATAAGAATATTGTTCCAAATACCATTGTCCAATCGTTTTTCCATACGAATAATATTCTTCTTTAAGAATGATATTCGTTTCGTTCATTTCAATCCCATTGTTCCGATGTAACATGTAATTCTAGCGAAAGTATTCCAATGTGTACGGTATGATATACCTTCGTACAAACATTATTATGTATGTGTGTAATACGGCAAACGGGCAAAGTCATCGTTGACGAATTTTCTATAGACAAAAAAAAATAATATCTTGACGTCAAACATAATTACATTTGGTTTGGTCGAAATATTATGCAAAGTATGGCATTTTACTCGACAATCGACTATCGTTAGGATTAGTACTGTACGATTGAGTGGAGAGGGGGGCATTTGTAGCGGGTAGCAGATTCACGTAATAATAAAGTATAATAATACTATAATATGATATTGAAATGTGTGATGATTATTCCTTTCACTGGAAAAATACACCATTAGCAGTGGCGGCGGCGAATAATCATTACAATAATATAACGAAGTGTTTCTCACGGTGTCTGGCCATCATTATCGATGAAGGGGTCACGAGAGGTTTCGGAAAGTGAAATCATTGTTTTTTTGGATGGCACGACCTAAGTCCAATTTTTATTCGGGTGTAGCAAGTGGACATAAATGAATAGAAAGCTACACGCTATGTTTAACTTGAGTCGGAGTCAAGCAGAAACTTAGTAGATGATACTAATCCCACTATCATAGATTTTCTTTTTTTTTTTATTTTTATAATATTTTCATTTTTCTTAATAAACGCAACTCGTGATATGTACTTATAATTCTAATTAGTGACTAATTGTCATTATGTAGTTTATGACGTCCAATTAAAAATAATTAATTGAACTAGGTTGAGCTGTTCTTGACGAACTTAATATGTGTGCGAATACATATAAATATACTATACAGTTTCACCAGTCCCGAATTAGCATTGTCTTGTTCCATTCACTGACACCCTCATTCTATGATATACAGAGAAATTCGCTGTTCGTCATAACACTGACACATTAAATAATTGCATGTTTACCTCTGACCCCCGGAAGATGTGATTTAAATTCTAATCACAATGGGTAATATTCATAGAACGTTGTCTTGTCACACCTTTAAAATGGAAAGTACGACAGTCGCCGGATTATGATTGATGTGGTCTTTATGATGAACCGGTATTTTATTTTTGCACAGGTATCAGACCTTTGCAACGACTATCGACGGTCTATGAATGCCGAGATTACTGAGTCCATGAATACGTTTTGGGCCGAGTGCTATGAATCATACAAGAACGCATTGGACACCAGGAGTAGACTTGTAGCCGAAAGTCGAAAATCGTTTCAGGTACCTTATAAAACTATACGTCATTTAATATGCGCAGTAGGTAGGTACCTATACGCCTTTTTTTTAATTCAATTATTATACAAGTGGGCTTAATTCATTATATAGAGACTATTGTAATTTGATTACATAATGGCTCATAGTATACTTGAGATTTCTATACGTAATTTTGCTTGGCGAATAGATTAAGTGACTCGTGATTTCTGCTTAACTTTTGGAAGTACCTATTACATACTATAAAATTATTATCGTCGCTCACTTTCTACTTTTGAGTATTAATCTAATTAGCAAAATATTAAGCGTATGAATATTTTTCTGTTCAGTTATTAATAAATATATAGCTTAGCTTATCAATTAAATGTTAAACGGTGTGCATTTATTTTGTCATGGTCATTAAACGCGCTTTCATTCAATCTTATCAAAAACACTGAAATTATTTTTAATAATTATGTTATTTTTTAGACGTTGATATTAGAACCTTTTAAGATAAAAAAAGAAGAAGAAGAATCAAGAATATATTTAATGGAAAATCAGAAAAAGGCTCAACGATTATTGGTTCGTGCTAAATGGAGACAAATTAAAGGATACCTGTGCGGAGAAAGAGGACCCTGGAAGTCAAGGTTAGTATTTTTTTTTTTTTTTTTTTTTTACTAGGAAATTATAATGTATTTCTTTGACATATAATATATGTCATTTAGATTAAGTTGGTATAATTTTAATAATAATATTAATATATATATATATATATATATTGGTATATCATTATGTTATAGCGCGAACTATATATTTAAAACAATAGTATCGTTTTTGAAAGTTACGTACTAACTACGTCGCTTCTAAATTTGACTATATAGTTTAATTAAGCATTAAAATTTAAATTAATTTATTTTATTTACAAAAATAAATAGTTACTACCTAAATACCTACGATAATATATTATGTGGTAAGTAAATGTCTTAATAACTTAATCAGATAATTATTCCGATTCTAAATTCGTGTAATGAAAAACAATGATTATTAGTAAGTTGTTCTATTCTATGATATAATAATAGTTTATTGATAACAGTTTTTTTTAGAATCTTTTATTTGTTATTTGGGAATTGATTTTCAAGTGATAAAAGTGTTGTATGTGCTGAAATAATATATTCAGTATGATATTTTGTGAATGCCAATAGTTTTATAATATGGCGACTATTTATATATGTATAAGTTTATAACGAATATTACCCTCGTCCGTGATACATAAATTGTTTTCGTATTTAATCTAATATGCTTTTGACGGTTAATATTTTTTATAAACAAATTCTTTAACTATTTTAAAATATAACTGTACAAGACACCTATTGCTATAGTATTGGAATACTTCCGCTCTTAATATAATGTGTATCGATCGATAATCTAGTTTTAAAACATTTTTCTGCTTAATAGTAATATAAAATAGCTGAATTAGTTTTATATTTATTTAAAAGTAGAGGAAATCGTATTTAAAATTTGTTTAGTAATTATATTATGTTATGTTAGATAAACTTTTTAATGATAAAATATTGCGAGTAAGTTTTTATCGAGATTTAATTGAATACAAAATTGATTGGTGCTGATTAGCTATTATATGCCTTGTAGGTGTTTTTATTGTTTTATTAACTTAATAATATGTGATGAATTTGCATCTTTAGAACTAGGATAAAGACAAATTTTCATTAAATTACATTTTTGTTGGTATCCAATACAACTCAATTACATGATTTGCAATTTAATTTTATAGCGTACTTATTAACTAATGTGTAGTTATAATAAGTTGTAACCGTATTGATTACCAGTGATTTGTCGTTTGAATAAATCATATCATTCATCACTCTATTTTTTTAAATGAAACATTTTAAAAAGCTGAATAAAACAAAAATATTTAAAAATATATAAATAAACTTTATTTGGGTTTTTGTTTTGTTTTACAGTTTTTAATTTAAATAAATAAATATAATAAATATAGATATATATATAATGAATAATATAACATACGTGTCTTTATTCTATATTATAAATTAAATTGGAATTTTTAGCAAAATATATATTTGTATTAAACGTTTATCAATAACCAGTTTTGGTTTTGGTTTCGGGCACAGCTAGCGTATTCTTCAACGGTTTTGAGCCCGTAGGCGCATACCTGACTGGTTCAACTTCAATGGTGTCTACTTTGATAGTTTCTACATCGTCTGTCGATACAGATGGTACGAACACCGCTTGTTGTGCGTCAGATTTCTGTACGTATGCGTTGAATCCGTTTGTTGGGTCAGCTGTGTAGTCTACGGTTCTCCTTGTGCCATCGGGTTCAATCAGACTGTATTGGCCCTTGACGACGTCTCCTTGGCGGGTTTCTTGTTGGCTCTTAGAATCGCCAGTAATCTGATCCTGTACCTGGTATGCAAATGTGTATGACGGATCGGGCTGAAATTGAGCTGGTACAACTTGTACGACTTTGGTGACCGGTACAGCTGGTGCGATAAGTTTAGCGGGGGCTACGGCAACGGGAACGGTTTTGGCAGGTGTAACGATTTTGGCTGGGGCAGTGGCGACGACTTTGGCGGCCGGTGCTGCGTATGCAGTGTATGCCACCAATGGTGCTGATTGGTAGAATGGTTGAAGATAAGCCCAAGGGACGGGTCCATGTGACGTGAATGAAGATGCTACGTAGGCCGCGGATGCATCGGTTATGATAACTTCGGAAGCTGAAACCATAGCGGCTACTAAGGGTAGAATGATGAATACCTGAAACATTTTTTAAAATTATTATTTTTTTAGTTAGTCGGAAAAGACTCTTTGAACGTAAAATAATCGATTTATTTGTTTGTTGGCTAAATATATGTTTCATTTACCTTCATGTTGAAGAAGTTGTTGAGTCTGTAAATCGAATACTTCTTGTACTGATAATAGTAGTACTGTTTGGAGTGATTGACTGTGATGTGATTCAATCTTGATCGGCTCCCATTTATATATTGTTTAAAAGGCCCTCGTGCCCCACCATTTGTAAGGACATTTCGTACGTGTAGATAAATATAATTCATATCGATGAACATGATAATATTAAATTCTGGCGCCGTGATTAGAATTAAATTATACTTATGTCTCAAACGACCATGATGCATCTTCATAGTTCGGATTTTGCAATGAAATAGATCATTAAGTGAATTTTGTTTTCGAGCCAATTGTACAAATAGAAATTGACCCTTTTATATACTCGGCCAATATATATGTATTATATTGTCATGGAATTATTTGTCTTATTTATATTATTATAATATTATAAAGTGAATCAATAAAAACCAATCATTTAGAGCTACTATAAAAATATTATCAAATTAATGATATTTTAAAACAAATATTTGATTAATCACGAAGTTTCATCGATATATTTACATAATAATTATATTGGCAAGCTTAAATTAATATTATTTATTGTGGAGTAATTTCTGAATATTAAAACGCGCACGTGAAAGATAGTCCGACACGCATTTACCGAGGACGTTTTTATGGTGTATAATGCATACCTGATATGAGTCTAGGCCGCGGATTAATATATTTGCATTTTTTCAAATGGGAAGTTAAAAAACATAAAATAATATTTTGTAGGCTCCTTGTGTATAAGAATATTCTCTATTATACTATATATCATTGAAAATAATAGAAACATATACAACTTAGAATACCAATATACTATTTAAAAAACAATAATAATAATAATAATCTGATCTTGAATAGAAAAATATTAACATCTCACAAACATGAACATTGAACATATACATACACATTCATACACATAATAAATACACAATTGGTTTATTTCTTCACTATTTATTTATTTTAATATTGTATCTTGTAATATATTATTTAAGGAAATATATATTATTATATTTAATAGTATTTCCAAATAATAAATATTATACATTTTTTTTTAAGAAATTTATAATTATAATTAAAACAAGTAAAAATTAAATACCTATGTAATATAATTTTCAAATACTAATTTCACTTTTGGAAATTTTGTCATATTTTTATAATCAGACTTTAAAAAAAGCTTATCTTATGATTATTTCCTTAACAATTTTCATTTTTAAAAAGCCTAAACTACAATAATCATTTTGAATTTGGTCAAATTATTATGTATATTATCTTAGAATTTACCAAGATTGGCGAAAACGCTAAATTTACTGTTATGCGGTTTTACTGGTATTTGTAAGTTTACTGTAACATTATATAATTTTAAATTACCTATACTTTAAATATTTTGAACATAATTAAAAATTCTAAAACTGGTTTTGTTTAAAAAAGTTTTCAATAGTAAGGCATAGTATTTAGTTCAAATAATTTTTTAGAAAATTAATTTTGAAGTCTTAGTTTTGTTCAAAAACAAATAAAATTATCACGTATTCATAATTTCATAGTTTTATAACAATGTGTGGTTATTTAATTTAAAGAAATGAAATTTCCAAAAATATAAATTATATACATTAGGAATTATTAAATCATAATTATTATGTTTTAAAAGATTTTTGAATAGTATAAATTGTCAAAAAATATATATTTGTTCAAATAAATATTTATTTTTCATGGCATATAAACAAAAAATATTTTATGATTCATATGTCTTAGCCGGACACAAAACCGTGAATTTTTAAATTTTACTTGTCTTATAAAATTAAAATATTATAAGAACTATATAAAACGATTATCAGGATTATCAGTTATCAGAATCTGTTTAAAAATTGTTTTTGATCCGCCATTTTCACTGAAGTAGCCAGGTTTTTTTCAGGGGGGGGCTGATCAATTTTTGTTGTGATTTGTATAGACCATTAAAATTTTTTTAATTTTCTTAATATTTCAGGAGGGCTGCAGCCCCCTCAGCCTCCCCTCCTCTCCAGGCTACGCTACTGGCCAGTTTGTGGCAGTAGCCTTAGCTCTTTTTATATTTTAACATTTGTTAACGAGGTATCTCGTATTTATTATTTTTTATTAATATTATATGTAAACGATTTATTTTAAATTTTAATATATATATATATATGTATATATCGATTGCTTAAGTACACACATGTGTTAAGTTCAGTTATATCTTATTGATTTAATTTAATTGTATTTAGTTTGAAAGAAGTTGAACAATTTTTAAATAAATATATTAAATTCTTATAAAATTTCAAATATGATATCTAAAAAATTTAGAATTGTGTATTATGTATATTTCCCTTAAAATTTGTCAGCTATTATTAAAAATGTAATGATTTATTAATTGATACAACGAAAATAGTTACGGATTGTGTTGTAGACTGTAATAGCTAGTATTACAATGTGCGTATTTTTATTTACATTTCATTACTATACAATATACATTATACATTCATTTAAAACGTATTTCTACCTGTTCATTGATTCAAAAATATAATCACGTACTACCTACTAATAGATTTTTTCAGTGTTAAATATACTACTATACTTTGTAGTTTAAATTGATTGTTATTCGCTATGTATTTCATATTTTTTAAATATAACATTAAAGGACTCTTAAGCTTTAGTTTATGTTTTTTTTTATTATAGAGTAATTAAATTAAATTATTAAATTATTATCATAATTCAATTTCTCTTTCACCATTATATAATTTCTACTTACCTGCAATTTATTTTAAATTAATCTTTGTAAATCATCTGATCTAATCATATTATAATATATTTTTCACGTTAGGGCAATTTAAATATAATTTTAATGAATTATTGCCACTATTATAAATCTTAATATATTTAATTTCACAATACCGTGTATGTATTTCTTTATAATTAATTTTATCGATGTTGTCGATTTAGGAATTATCTAAAAATATTTAATATATTATATAAAAAGGAAGAAAGTATCTAATAGGTAGGTTTGTATTTTATGGTTACTGAGCTATATTAATATAATATATATATATATATGTGTGTATGATATCGAATGGAGTCATTATAATATGATACCGTGTTTGTTTTAAGTAATAATCATTTAAATCATACTATAGATTTATAGTTAATATCCATTAACCATAATACCATACATTAATTTGACATTAATGTTTTCACTAATACAGAGTATTATACAAATAGTAAATATTGTAATATATATTTATATATGATACCATTTATTTATTTTCTTATTGAATTAAAAAAATGCATAACAATATATTTAAATATAAAACAAATGTAGTTAATACTCGATTATATAGTATTAAACATGAAAGTGTTTCATATAAATTATTATTGAATACACTATGCAGTATCTGTACAATGATATTATGAGGATTTTTAAATGATATTTATTTTGAAATATTTACACAATTACACTATCTGATTTTTATTAATGACACTAATAAGAAAATGTTGTAATATTAACACGTTATAATTGTAATTATATTATATTAAAATTGTATTTAATTCGTCTGTATGGTCGCCATTATTCCACCACCGTATTTTATTTAGCTAACAATTTCACCGCTGTGCAGGATTTATTGTTGTCAATTTTCCATTTTTATTGGTCACTTTATTGATTGGTGTTTCCGGATTTTTTACCTTCTTGTAATATTTTTTCAATTCGGTTTCTGTTGCATTTAATTCTGCCTTAACAACTATCGGTTTTAAAGCTCTGGAAATATTGTCTGGTCCGTTATTCTGCGGTTTGGATTTATCTGTTTTTCGTTCGTTGTTCGCTTCTTGTAATTTGGCACCCGAGTTTACCGTGTGCTCAAACACTCTATCCATTTCGTTTGGTCTGGATAAATGTATGCTCGCCGGTCCGCCATCGTCAACAATCTTTGCTACATCACGTCGGTCATTCGAATCGCCAACGCGACCGTCGATTATTTTATAACCGTAACTGTACCCCCGCGACGATGGTTGACCATCGACACGCGTTTCTGAGTAAACTGTAGCAGTTGCAGTTGGTGAATAACTATTACGATCGTACGTCGGTCGATTTTCGGTTTTCTCATCGTTTGAATATAATTTTGTTTCCGGGTTACGTGTTTGCACACGTTCGTCTCGTGCTGGTAAATATTGTGCCGATTCGTATATCGGCGCGCGTTGGTTTTCGCTCTTGGGTACAAAGTATTGTATTGGTGCTTGGATTGCGTGATTAATTAAAGGTATTTTTCCCGTGTTTATCACTAGTGGTATTACTTGATACTGTTGTTCCGCAGGCACTGGATAATGAAGTGATTCATAAGATATTCCGGACGAAGCTGGTAGTATAATAATGGGGCTAAAAGATTTGGTACTACGGTCGGGTGGCACTTGACAAGAATGTTTTGCAAGTATAGAGAATAAGGAGGAAATAAAAAATATCCAAATCTGTTAAAAGAAAAAAAACAAATTAATTAAATAAAAAACGTTTTGTTTGCTTTAAAAAACAATACTATATGGATAATTCCATAAATATATTAATTTATTGTTAATGCTTGGGAACTGTGCGTATTTAAGTAAAATGGAATGCTCGTATATTTAACATATATACCAATAATAAGTGTATAAGAATAAATGTATAATACATTTTTACCGACGATTTATTTGTAACGTCCTTGAAAACAATTTAAGTGAAGTGTCGTTTGTGGTTGATTTAACAAAATGAAATTGATAAAAAATTATCAATTGGAAACGGCCAAACTTGTGATTAATGGTAATCAGATTGTATTGAAATATCTTGCTTGATATATTATTATTTTTATTTTTTTTGCACAATACTGGTGTATAAAACAGACGTGAAATCGAGTAATTGCATATTTCGCCACTGTTTCTTAGGAATTTAATACGTAGTTTAATCAAAAACAAGTCTCAAAGTCCGCGTGTCTAGAATTTATAAGTTATTCGGACAGTGTATGTTGTCAATTAATAACAAGTCAGCGTACTTGGGCTGACCTAAGGTATATATTATGTTATAAATCTATTATAATATATTTCATATACATATATTGTGTATATATATATATATATAAATGTATCTTTATATATATTGTATTGCGTACTATATGTGTTCTTGTAATTTTGTACTATATATACCGTAGTGGGTTGAAGTTTTTTAAAGTTGAGATTAATATATTAGATATCAACTTAGTTTTAAATAATAAAAATATACCAGAGCCCTTATAATAATATATATTGTAGATACAATAAGCTGCTTATTATTCCATGTTAAATTATGTTAATAATTTAATTTATAGTAAATTTTAAATTTAACAATTCCTTACGACTTATATTAGTTGTACCTAAATTTAATTTAGTTATCATCTTGTGAATCTTACTTAAGATTATAGTTAAAAATAAACAACATACTTGTTTTATTAAATTTAGAATAATATGTGTGAAAATTCAGAATATGAATCATTATTTTATTTTATACCAATATTTTATTCTTGAATTCCAAGTTTAATTTTATTATAAATTATATAAGTATAATTATATTCAAAAATGAATTAAAATTTAAAATTTACTCGTTTAGGTTTAGTTAATGGGCATTATTAATTTTAGTTTTAATTATTGTAAGGTTTTCGTAATTTCGTAATTTCTTTATTTTATAAATTCGTTATTGATATTATTTTATTATTGCATTAAGTGTGTTGAATGTAGAGAGGATCTTTCATTTTGTTTCTTACATTTATTATTTATTACATAGTTTGATTGATTTTATGTAGAGGAAGTAACGGGTGTGTAGTTTTTCCTTTTTGGAATGAAGTTTTATAGAAAAAAAAGTAAATAGTAATTTATTGAAAAAAAAAATATTATTCCTGCTATTAAAACCAGATTTAGTGTTCAAGAATTTGTGCCATACTATTACTATATCTATTGGCTATTACCTACATAGTTTGTTTAATATTGTTAGTCTGCTGATTTGTAAGATTTTTACATTATTTTAAGATTTTATTTTCAAAAACTATTTGTTACATAACAATGTATAAAAAAGTTATTTTTTATGTAATTAGTTATCCTTATATTATAATTATTACTGATAAAAATATACCTTTGTCTCAGCACGTTTTCATTCGAATATATTTTAGTATAAACTATAATTACATCATTACAAGTTACTTAATAATAATAAATGAACAATATAATATTAAGCTTAAAAAAATTTGGATTCAATTACACGAGTAAATAAAATTATTATTCAGAACATTCAGTTTATAGTATAGTAATAGTGGTTACTGTTCTTACGTAACTTTTTATTCTATTTTAATATATTATAATAATTAAACCTTTAATTTTTCTTGGCGTATTTATCAACTAATATTACAAGAATATCGATAAAATCACATAATATTCGAATAATTTTAGTTGATTTATTACTGATAATTAAAGAGTAATTTGTTATTATCATTTACTGCTAAAATAATAAAATATGATTTTAACTTGAACTTACCCAAGCTTCCATCATGATCCAAGTAATTCTTAAAAATCTTGCTACAAAAACATTTCTTTGCACCTACGAAAATAAATACTTTTTTATGTGTCTGCATGTATGTATCTATCAATGTATGTGTGTATGTTTGAGTTTAATGGTTTATTTAATGTGTATTTTATACCAGAGTTCGATACTCATATATTCGAGAAATGTTGAGAGCCCAATTATATATTTCCTATAGTGTTATATGGTTCAGAAGGGGTTTCCGTATCAAATCAGCAGAACGATACGTATTATATTTTATAAAAATTTTACCGTTAACCCATAATTTATAAACATTTGGTTGAAACAGTATTGATAAAACGAATTTCATAAAAAAAAAATATTTTTAATGATTATCTTTTTCTTTTTTTTTAATCTCAATATAAGAAAAATTAAATAAACTAAAAACACATTTTTGTAAGAATGAACAAAGTTACACGAATTATTGCAATAGGGACATATTTCATTCGCTTAATACATACGTCATACATATTTATACTAATCTGATAGAGTACATTAATTAGTGAAATAATGTTTTGATAAATTAAAGTACATCTAAAATTAGCATAGTTGACAATATTAGTACTTTGTTATATTATATATATATTATTATGTTTAGACCATCATATTGATTTTTAAATTTTTCTCAAAGTTAATTTTTACATTTTTGTTTTTTTTCTTATTTTTCTTATTAAACTATATTTACACTATAGTATATGTCCCCTAGCATTTCGTTGTTCGTAAAAAATGTCACCACTTATATGATTTAAACTTTATTCATTTCCTTATTTAATACCGGGTGTACTGTGTAGTGGTATTCACAACTTAAAAAACAAATAAAAATATTTAAGTTTAACTTTTATTTTAACTTTATTTTTAACTCATTAATAATTATAACATAGCATATTATTTATTTGTATTAAAGACTAAGTATCTGTTTGAAATTGGCATGTAACTATTTGCTAAAGTTGTTGTTTATTTGTTTTTCAACAAATATCAGTAAGTAAAATAATCTGTATACTATGTTTGAAGTTATATTATTTTCCAATATAAAAATATATTGGTTATCAGTAGAGCTCCATTCGAGATTACCTACCCAACATAGAGTTTCCACGGGAAAAGTACTTATTTTTCATTAGCGAGAATGTGTGTCTCTAAGACTTATTTATAGTGGGGGCAACCAAAATTTTCACCAAAAACTACAAGCGTTTAAAAATACGAGTATAGGTAAGTTCATCAGTATCATCAGAATACGTGGAATGTGCACCAGTTGTCTAGCTGATGGTCCAGTGAGAATAGTCGCTACGATTAAATTTTCTTGCTAGTCTTTTACTAAGAGTCTCGTTCTATTACACTTATATAGACTATAATACACACGAGTTTCCTATTTGTGAAAGAATATTTGAAATAGGTTCAGTAATTCCAGAAGTTACCTCCAACATATGAATAAATATATAATTTCACCTATTTATAAAATAAGTATAGATAGACAAAGACGAAGTGAAGATAATATTCTATTCTATTGACATAGTCTCAGAAATTAAAAATTTAATTTTTTTTCATTCATCACTTCAATATTTTGAAATTATTTTTTTTAAATAAAACTAAAATTAAATTATTTACTTTACGTTAGAAGTTACAGATTCTCTATTAATTATGCATTTTTAATAATAAATAGATTTTTGAAAACTATTGAAATTAAATTTAAAATGAATACCAATTACAACTCTATTGATATCTATAATGGTCAACAGTTATATTACCGACTCAAACATATTTAATGTTATTTTCATACGGCGTTCGTTATATGCAATATAATTGCATGGTAATAATTTAAAATTGTGATAAAAAAAAACTCCTTGTAATTGCTTAATACAATTTAATATGTCATGTTAAAATATAATATTTATTTTCATTTAAAATATTTTTTTTATACTTTTCAGTATAAAATGTTATTATTTAAGTTATAAATATGACGGAGGATGTATTTGATGTTTAAATAATAATTAATAAATATACAACCTTACCAATCGAATTATCATTATTCATTATTTAATATTTATACTTATAAAGATTTGCTTAACTTTTATAAATTTGAATACCTTTTTATATAGTTTAAACTTACTAATGTTATATTATTTACTCTCTTAATTTGTCATAATTATTGGTATTTTTTTAGAATGTCAGGCGTTTTCTTCGTAAAAATACACAATTATTTAGATGTATTTATATTGCAAACAATAAACGCCGTTTTTCAAAATAATTTTATAATTTATTAATCTGCAAAAGTATAGTAGACTTAAAACATAGACAATGTAAAATGTCTTACTAAGTACTGATGGGCTATTATTTTTTATCAAATTCAAAATTAAGATTTTCCATTGGGTATTACTCGACCAAATCATAGATAAATGGCTAACGATATTTTTACTATTTTACATAAATACGTATTTAATTCTACAATTCTTAGAATAGAATTTTTTTTTTATGATAAGAAAATAATTTATTATAAGTGTATGTTTATACACTTAATATAAAAAATTACATTATTATTATAATTATGTGTAAATATTAGAAGTATTTATACATTTTTTTTTCACTTAAAGGCAGTTATACTTATGTTTTTTGATTGTTATACCTATTTATATTTACTGCATTTTGTATGTAAATTGTTTCATTATTTTATAATTGTCTCATTAATAAAATACTCAGACAATACAAACGCATGGTGTTAACCAAATATCGATAATTATTATAATTTTACTCTTATTCCGGCTATCTGGCTAAATAAATATGTAGGTATTAATGTTTAATGTTTATCAATGAAAACTCTGAACGTGACTATCTATAAAAATAATATTAAATATATATGTACATTGCAAATAATATAATATTGGCTTAACGTGAAAATGTTGAGGTATTTCGTCAAATATTAACGTATAAATAATTTTAATGCTGTGTAATGATTATTAATAAATTATATAATATTGATTTTTGTTTGGATATGCCGGTAGGTAACAATAATTCGTTTAAAATATTTAGATGTGTTTGATCAATGGACAGAAATAACTATTTGATTGTTATATTCCAACTTCCTTCCTTTTTATGAAATCGACATAAATTTATAATAATAAAATTGTTTTAATTTATCAATACAACTCCCATACTCCCTGTTTAATAAGGTTTACATAATTTGGAATAAGTATAGGACTCAAAGGGAATAAAATAACAGCACCTGCGATTTTACGCTTTATTTAAGCTTTGCATAACAATTAATTTTTATTATTAAAATAATATTTATTCAGATACAAAAGATGGTATGTGCAGTCCTAATATTATAGCAGAATAGGTATTTTTTTTATATTGGTCGCAATATTATATATACAAACATTTAAATTCAAGGTATAATGTCTTCTGTCCATTGGCTAATAATATTAAATACCTACTTTAAAAATTAAAGTCTTATACATTATTTATTATTTATAATAGTATACCTATAACGGCAATAACCGATCCCTTTAACTTTTACTGATCCTTCTCTTCTACTTCTGGCTATTGCACTTAATTCTTTCGGAACTAGGTAGACAAAATATCTAAGTCTCTCTGTTTTTCTGTTTCATTCTTTTCATGTTACTTACCTTAACTCGTAAGTTTTTCAACGTTGTTTCTATAGACAGTTTTTGCCTATCTCCAACATCATATTGTATGGTAATTTAGTGATCTTAATTAACAATAAACTATATCCTATCAGGGCCGTGGTTTTGGGGAAATCCAAGGAGCACGGACGCCCAGTCCACAACAAAATGGGTCTCCACGTGAAGCGATTTTTTACCTAAATTATTTAAATATTATTACAATTTTAATATAAATTAGAATTTTCAATACAAACTATAATCACAACTTCAATAAAAATGTTCAACCATTGATATTTTTATAAATTAATACCTATAGTAAAATGAATGCATAAAAGTGAAAATATAGATTAAGAACTTCGATGACACAAAGTTGTCTATTAGGCCTTGCTCTTTTAAATATTAAAAATTATATACTTAGATCATACATTTTTTTTTCAAGTGGTTGAACAATTTGTACTAATGATAGTATATTAATATAGGTAATTAATTATTTGTATTGCATTATATTTTTATTAATTTTTTTCAACCCTACTTTTGATTAAAATATTCTTTGGCAGTCAATTTGAATATGTTATTATTATATATAGGGTCCAGGACTTCTTGCATTTGCTTGTTTTTTTGTAGGGGTTGTAGATTATTCTAGATGATTTATAAATTTGTTTTATGAAATGGCGAAACTAAATACTTAGTTTAAATTTACATACTTTTAGAAAAAGTGCATATTTGTACGTATTTTGCATTTTTGAATTTTGTATGTACGTACAAGTGTCGGGAAAAATCATATTAGGAAAATGTTCAAAAATATATTCTTTTTATTAAATTAAGGTCATATCTGACTCGTACGTTTGTTTACGATAGTTTCTTTGTCGCTTAAGAATCAACCTTGCATGTTATCGACAATATAGACAATTGTATTGTTGTAGTAAAACCTATAATGACATCTAGATTCTAAATCGTACGACGAAATGAAAATCAGTACGTGCATAAGCGCAACTAGGGGAGAGGCTTTGGAGGCTTAGCCCCCCCCCCAAAAAAAAAAAAAAAAACAAAAAAATATTTTATACATTTTTAAATTCAATGTGCAATAATTATTTGGTTTATATCAACGTAATAACAAATATTTTTGACATCGCTCAGCTACATTTTAATCTCATACATGAATATTTCTTCAATATAATTTTTCTAAACTTGAATAAGATGGTTCAAGTTGCCAATATATTGTCAATTTCCTCTGCAACATCTGAGCATGCATTGTATGCTGTGAGGCGAATAAATGCTACTTGAGATCTATAATAGATCAAGATCATTTCAGTAATTTATCCTTACTAAGTATTGAAAAAGATTTAAAAATTGATCCTGAAAAAATTTTACAGCAATTTACAACCGTAAATTACTGTACGTGTTCGTTCGTTAATCACTGTTATGTACCTATCTAATTTTTAAATTTTTATTGTTATAAATAAAACATGCTTTATGTGTTTTCAAAAACAAAATTAAAAATTAGTTGCATATTTTTAAGCTTATTTTGATGATTTTTACTACATATTTCGATAATTATAAGTGCAACAAGTTCCTAACCCGAATTTTGTAGATTTAAAAATTATAACCATTATAAGGATCTAAAGATGGGCCTAAAACTTCCTCATTCCTGAATTCTAGGTTTACTTGTTTTTTTTCTGATTTTCTGTATCTTATAATCTTAAATCGATCAACTAGATCCTTCTAAGACTACATCTTGTAGCTATTTTGCGCGTACACAACTCGATTCTCTGTTTTATTCAATGCACATAATATGACAAACGAGAATCCTTCATAATAAATAATGATATTATAGTACACTATTCCTTGAAATAATTGTCTTCACTATCATGTTTCGTGTTGTTGTGTATGCGATATTTATTATTTTTTAGAAATAAGGTGTATCTATAATCTTACATTCGATTAAAAATCATATTGTTGTGCAGCAGCCCGATTGTTGACAAAAAAATAGACACAAATATTTATACGAAAAATACAGTATTATATTAACAAAGTATAAATAGTAAGGCACAGCAGTATAATACTGTAGTCCGTATTTAATGTATACGCATATTTATTATATAGAAACAATAAGTGATGAAACTAAGTAGGTAGGTATAGGTACTGCGTTACATTATAGAACATTTATATTAAAGTAAAAAAATTAAGTTTAAGATCTTATAAATGTACATATATTATAGTGCCTAGTTGTCATATAAATAGGACAAAAACGAAAAAAATGTTTCCGTTCAAATATATTGCCGCCGCGCGTCACACGCCGCAGTGATGACATAATAATATTATGATTTTCACTATACGACGGCGGCGTGTGCAGCAGTACCCTTAAAGGATATAATACGATTATGGTGCAGTGTAAATCTGGTTCGGTGTGTGGTGCGGTGATGGCGGTCACGTGAACAACGCCGTCTCAGTGATAAGCCGGGTACACGGCGTGGTACGGTGACGGCGCGTACGCCTTGACGGCCGGATAGATGGGCGCATAAGCGTTGACGGTCGCGGGGTAGACGGCGGGCGCGGGCGCGTACGACTTGACTGGATATGCGGCGCGGGCGGGCGCGGCCGCGTAACCCTTGACGAGCGGTTCCTTGGTGACGACCGCGTTGAAACCGTTATGCGGGTCCGCCGTGTAGTCGACCGTCCGTCTGGTGCCGTCCGGGTCCACCAAGCTGTACGAACCGTGAACCACGTCGCCCTGTCTGCTCTCGTGCTGGCTCTTGGAGTCGCCTGTCAACTGATCGTGCACGTCATACGCGTACGAGTACGACGGGTTCGGGTCGTAGTCGGCGTCGTACGACTTGGCCGCCGCCGCGTAGTACGGAACCGGCGCGTACAGGGCGGGCGAGTATGGGGCGACCTCGTAGGGGGAGGCCGCGTAGGGCGCGTACACGGGAGAACCGTGAGCCACTGCTGCCAGGACGGACGTAAATACGGCGAACTGAAAAATAAAATGTAATAATAAAATAGTATTATAATAATATAAAAAAATATATTCAATTTTTGTATATCGGAACACAATTTACGTGAGAGCTACCCTATAACAAATCTATACATATGAGTTCCTGTTTTTTTTTTTTTTGAGCCCTGGTGGTCAACAAAAGAAATAAAGAAACATTATTTATGTGTGTGTACATTATATCATCTTATAAACATAGCAGGACTCTGAATTCAAATAAAATCATTTCAGATTAGCTCGATAACTCTTATCATTTTTATTATTAATAATATTATTTATTGTCAATACTTGAATTAATTACTCATTTTTATCATTATATAAACCTATTATTTGTAGTTTTTTTAAACTTCGGTAATTATCACAATTTAATATTTTTAAAAAAATATACATATTTTAGTATGCCTAGTGTTCACCACCTTTTATTATACCTGGTAAATTTAAAATGCTTCACTAATTGAAATATATTATTAAAATTAGGATATAATTTTATACCGATAATTTTGGCATACATTAGAAGAAAAAATTTTTTTATCATATTAATATTATTAATTTTATATATTCGATCACATTTGAGGACTTCTCTACAGTATATATTTAACACGTGAGCTCGATAATCCACGACAGCGCCGTCATCCGAGGTAATCTGTTGGTCATCGTGTTAACTGAGTTTTCTTCAAACGAATTAAAAATTTAAATAAATAAACGAATATTTTGTGATGCAAGTGGTGAACTGTTGTGAGAAACGTACCATAGAAGTGATAATATTTATGTAATTTATTACGATGCAATGTGCTGTTATAACTTGAAAAATACACTGATTTATACTAGTTTTTAAGGACCAACAGTCTTGTTTTGAGTCGGCGTGACTCCGAATTCGATAAAATCCTATACATCGGAGTAGTATTACAGTTTTATTTTTAGCGTAATGCATATGCCTATACTAAATTATTTAATGTACCTATATATTATATCACTAGATATGTGTACTTACTCTGAAAGCCATAATGATCGCTGAGTGAAGTGATTTGAGACGTGGAATTATAAATGGTAAAATATACGAACAACGTTTCGTGCGGTGATGGCTCTGGAGTCCGGACGGGTGTGATGCTGGATCCGTGGACGGGTGGTCTTTTTATACACGTTGAAATCGCTATGAACCTTCCGAGACCACTCCCTGACGTTATCGCACGCGCGCCTATGGGGGGAAAATTCATAGCTGGCCCCCCGGGGGCCTACAACGACGACGATGCCTCCGTAAAATTATAATAGTAATAATAATAATAATATTTTTGTTATTATTATTATATGACGGAAAACGGGCGGTGGTCCTTATAATATGTATTGCATTATATTTCACGACCTTTCACACCAAGGCGGCACGCAGACGACCGTGGCCTCCTCTCTGGGCGCGATATACGGCGTATAGGAGGTATATTATATTTTGTTCTATAATATACAGTCGGCCGCGTGCACTCATCCCCCGAGTAGGTTTTCTTTCCTTCTATAGGTTGTCATGTCGTATTGTTGTCGACGGATTTTTCCGGCGTGCGCCTTCGAGAATAATTATAATATTATATTATTATTTACATTGTATCGCAGTATAATATCGTTCTTGCACAGAGGACGTCCTGATCGATGAAACGCTGGCAAATACGACCCCGTTTTCCGTCGTGCCTTTTATGACACGCACCTAGTCTAATACCCATAATAGTTTTGTATAATAATATTGATAATATATTATCATATGTATAAAACGCATAGCATATTATAATAATATAATATGCATAATCGTATAGTACCAACACCATTATGTAAAAGTTTTGGCTCAAACGAAAACTGTGTAGTAGAAGAAATTTGACTTGATCACATTAACTTACAATAAGTATATTGATACACAATCGATATTGGGAGTGCGTACTTAACGTGTTTGGTAGAAAAACACATGGATGGTCAAATTGCAATCCCTGCTTAGATTGTTTTACTTCAAGCATATTTTTATCATTGAAGCTATAAATTATTATTTCTCCTAGACATTACCTTGCGATACTCATTTTTTCGTAAACGTATATAATCATGACGATTATCAATAAAACAATAATTACTATCTGACATGAGTTTACGTGTTCAACTCGGTGTTTTCCGACAAAACGAATTATAAAATGAAGAAGTCAATCTAATATTTGTCTTAATTTATGATTAATATATACATAATTCTTGTAAGATAATTTTCTTTAAACGTTCTAAAGTTTTTTGTTTAACATAATATATATATTTCAGCTCCCTGTACATTCGTGTATTAGAATAATAGGAGAAAAACGTTGGTATATTATTTTTATATTAATAATGATTATGGCTGTACGCATTTCCGCGCGTGACCATGTTCGTAATTTAGGATTAAATAATATAAATTCAATGTGTCTATATATTCTTGTTTGGTTAATTTTTAACAACTTTTTTTTTATTTTGACTTTTTCCACAGTCTGTTGTTGAGGCTATGTATTATTTTTATATTCTATTATTCTATATTATAATATAGTTTTAAAACGGATAAGCTATTAAAATATTACTATTATACTCGTTTATTATGATTTTCTATATTTATTATGTATTACATAATATATTTTAAGTTTACTAGTATAAGTGTAATGCGATAAGAAGATATTATTGGTGACTTTCAGATTAATTATAAATTATCATAAAGTTTGTTTTTCAGAAAATATTAGGCAATATTTATAAACATAAATATTAAAATTTTAATATTTATATTTATAATACTTATAATATAGATAATAATTTATATTGCATGTGATTAAAACCATAGTATTTCCATTTTTCACGCAACATACAACAACACGAAGCATGTGCATAAACACTCGAGATTTATTATATATTAAATAAATAAAATAAATTACCCATTGTAATTTCTGGTCCACGTGTTGTTCAATTTTATACGTAAAAACGCGATATTTTTTATATTTATTTTTTGAATTCATTTAGTATTTTATTATGTTTGTAAATATTATCTAACCCAACTCCAAATTCCTTCCGCTTATCCAAAATCAAATTTTAAAACGTAAACAAGTTGATTCCGAGCATTTGTTGAGTCGTCACTATTTTGATCCAAGAAAAATAGATTATAGATTAAACAATATTTTAATAATTTTTTAGTTGGTTTTTTTTATATTATACATAATATAATATAATAATATTATTTTTTATATACTAGTGCGTTAAAGTCTCTTACTCTTTTATATATGCTCTCATTGTAGGTACATTATGGTTTTCGAATTACGTTGTTACATGGTAATAATTAATAATAAATAATATTTGAAACACCTTAATATTTTATTCTGTGTTTACATAGAGTTATTTACCTACGTATTTATTTTGCTTGAAATTATAGTATAGTTATATAAATATACATAACACATACATAGTTTTACATTTTACCATACCATTGTTTTAATTAACCTACATGTATGTATTTTTTTTATTTCACTTAAATTATTTATATTTACCTAAGGTCAGCTGAATCATTATATTTATCAATTAATCACCATAGAAATGCAAAATATAAACAAAATATAACGAACAGCACCACAATACTTCATAAATAATATTTTTCTCTAAACAATCCGATTTTAATATCTCGTTAATCTTTCATGAAATCTAACGATAAAAATTTCGAGCTATTTATCTAAAATGATAATATTATTATAAACGTGTTATAAAATTAAATTAGTTAGAAAATGTTGATATTATTTTTAATTTTTGGTAATTTTATGTAGGTAAATTTAATCCAGAAATGTCGACTAAAATCAGTAGGTAATACATGTATTGATAGCGATTGTAGTAGGCGATGTATATTATACTACATGGACATTTATAATATTTTGAAAGCATATATTAGGTATATATATAACGTAGGATTATTTTTCAACAAGAAACTAAATTAATGTTGACGTACTACGTAGGTACCTATACAACAACAATACCATCATGTAGTACAATGGTCGTCTACTCCTATAACGTCGAGGACATGATAATATCGTATATAGTATGGGAACCGTTGTTATACTTGGACAGAGCAAAAAATACATATAAAACATCGAACGACGTTTCTCGATATTATATATACGAGACATTAAGAAAATACGCACCATCAACAATTATTATTATTATGTCGAGTATGTGGTCCGGAGGAATTAATCTCGTGATTATATTGCGACACGCACATTTAAATCCATAATATGGTATAATATATATAACATTAAATAATATGTCGAGTGACCTTTTCCGTTGTCCGAATCGTACATATAATAATATATACGTGTACGTACAATACAAAAAATTATTAATAATAATAAATAATAATTATAGATATTTTCGATTCCCGTGAACAATATGGGATATAATAACGATTATTATACTAATATTATTATTACTATTATTATTATTATTGTATATATCTCGGGGACGTGTTACTACATTATGGATTTTCAAGCGTGATCGCTGCAGTAGCTCCAGTCGAGATGTTTTACGCTGACTATAACATATATTATACAGGGTGATTACCATACATGCTCACCCCCAATTTTTTTAATTATTGATTGATTTTTTTTCAAATTCTGAGTTTGCAATTTTTAAATACACTTAAAGGACATATTTTCAAATTCTTGACATATTCTATCCTACTTAACGTGTGTCCTGTAGCGATACAAACTTTTGTTTTTTCAAATAAGTATCCCCTTTTTACTGTATAGTTTTTAAAATATTGATGTCACTTATTAAAAATTTGAACGAGTAGTTTTTTAGTTATATTAAAGATGATTATTCTATCAGCTAAACCCATTATCATGAACAAATTATCCTTAGTGTACAAAATTAAATAACTCAAAAACTACTAGCTTGAATTTTGATTTTTATACGTCAACATTTTGAAAAATATTACCCACTAAATAATTTACTGTTTAAAAAAAGGGTTCTCGTTTGAAAAATAAAATATTGTATTTCCACAAGACACTCCTTGAGTAGTACAAAAAATCTCAAAAATGTAAAAATATGGTCTTTAAGTGAGTATATCTAAAAATTTTAAAAATCATATTTTGAACATAATCAATATTGAAGAATAAAAAGTGAGTAAGCATACTTATTGGTGAATCACCCTGTATAATTTATTTATCGACACCGTCGTTATATTATGCGGGCGGTGCGTTAAACGCGTTGACGTTCACGATTGGCCCTGAACCGGACACAAACGCTTTGTCGTTTTGAAATACGATCTACTGCTGCACGCATTTCCGTGCAGACAGCGGATCGGCAAATTCTCACACGAATCAGAATAAAAATAAGATTGTTGCAAAAAATACTATCCCTTTCAACGACAAACGATTTTACCCTTTTTTTTCTGTTATTTTTGCATGTATAAATCAACGAAAAAACGTATAATAGCTATATAAGTAATAACTTGTATGTATTGCGTTTATCGTCCATCTGCTGTAACTATTTTTATTTTACTATACACGGTTTTAATGGTTTCGTTCTATAATCGATGCAATTGTATATATAATATACATGAGAGGGTACAGTGGTATTTAAATTCTCTCTCTCCCTCTTTGCTCTTTTTCACTAAGTATAAAAATATAAGAATACAGATATTAAATATTTTTATTTTATAATATATATATTATTGTCAATGATATAATTTAGGTAATAACTTAAAAAATATTAATAATTAGTAGACGATATTGTCCTAACCTAGGTCTTAACAGACAATACAAAGAACATTATAAAAATCAAATATTCTGTTAATACGTTTATAACTATGCCTAAGAAATTACCTTAATATTTTCTACTGGTAAACAATGTTAGTATTTTTATTTAAATTGGGTTAGTGTTAGTCGAGGAATTAAAAACGACGTTATGCACTGTGCAAAAAAATCAGTTGACTTTATACTATAGACTATTATTACACTATTATACTATATACATATACTATACGTTATGCAATATGATGTTATATTACGCGTGTACGTGTAGTATGTACAAATATTATAATTTATAACAAATAAGTTCGTTATTCGTATATGGAAATACAACATTCTTATTATATACGCTGCTGTTGCTTAAAGTAAAAATGGTTTACATGAATATCATTTTTAAAAGTATATTCAAAATCTACTACAATGTATTTGTTATTAGTGAATTATAGTCGCGGACGCGAATCAGTTTAAAATTGTTTGAGAAATATGCAGGCTATATTATTATAACGGCAACGAAGCTTTGAGGAATGTAAGATCTTTAACAGATATACATTAGGAGATGGACACAATTTTGGAAGTTGAGGGAGGCAGAGTGAACTCACAATACATTGTAATTATTACAATAATTGTTTGGCTGCAGACGGGAAAGTCTTTAAATCTTTATACGACTATTCTGATGGAAAACTTATTACATATTACATAATCTCTATGAAAATTTGGCTTAATACGACCCCGAAATATATGCAAATGTCAGTGGAGCTCAATTCGCAGAACCACAGTATGTCCTTCCAATAATTTGCGAATGTTCATCGACAAAATTGTATACACTTACTACTGTATGATAATATATTATGTACACGAAATACATTACATGCGTAGGAGTGTGGTTGTCGAGATACCAAACGAATAATAACATATTATACTCAGTACAAACACGCGGCTGTACATTCTTTACACACGATGCGCACAGCGGTCGAGGGCATCTATCGTAAGACAAAATTGTCTGATTTAGGCCTAATTAAATTTAGTCGAACTGGTGGAATTTATTGTTTATTTAGTAGGTACTTATGCTCAATTGAATACCTTCGCCACCGAATTTGCATAAAAACAAATACGTATAATATAGATAGTTTTGTTATTAAATAGGTAGGTAATACAAAATTTGGTGTAGTGATAAATTAAGACCGTGAGATTTTATGCACGTAAAATTGTAACCAATATAAAATGATCGAGGCGTTAACGGTAGATATCCATTAAAAATATTTATACAATTCAATTCAATATACTTAATAACTATTTGCATCTATATGTTTACTGATCAGTCTCTTTTTACCCGGTTAATAATAGATTATATTAAAAACAGTATTATTATAGTTTATTAATGGTAAAAAATAAAGTTTATTTAAACGATAGTAAATGTGCTTGTGTAAAAAAAATTTATATTTTAATCGGATAAATCGTCTGTAGAGTTATAACTAATATTTATACAAGGCAGTATTGTAATGCGTTTCACGTTCGACACGTTCTGCGAAGAAATGTGTATTTTCTATTGCATAAAATTCGCGTTTAACCCGCTCGCGTTATCGAAGAATTATTTTGCTGATTGAGACCGTCTTTTTCAAATAAGGTGTTAGTATTGACCGGAATATTATTTATGCCAAGTTTGGTAAACTTATGAGGTAACACGGTCAATGTTGGTAACGCTTTGGAGGTATTCGTGTCGAGATCATGTTGTTGTTATTATTCTAACTATTAATGGAAGATGATATTAGACTGTATTATACAAGTATTATATTGATAATCCTATGAATTAAATTATTTTTATCATCACATACAATTTTATATTTATGTACACATGGTAATTCATTAACCAATTTTAATTGTGGTGAATTCTTTTTAATGATTATTATTTATATTTTTATGGTTATTTAGAATTGAATAAATATAAAGCGTATAATTTATATTAAGTTAATAATTCCATTGAACTTGTATCACACGAGGTCTAATAATCATTGTTTATTCTCACTAAGCGTGTTTGTTCTCTAAACTCTTAAATTAGTTTTTCCACAATTATTCGTGTACATAACATTGTATGTATTATAATATCAGGGACACCCGAGAGACCACAACATATTTTTAATATTTATTTAGTTTTTGGTCCCATAGTCTTTCGTAATAATAATATTATATGTTTTGATATTGTGTTCCACTACACTGTATCTACAGACTGAATAATATTATACTTTTCACACCTTCGCTATACAGTAAGCAAGCGTGTAGGATTGTTTCATATTATATTTTTCGTACACGTGAATAAATCTGTTCATATCATCTACTGAACGTGCTCTACCATTTACGCAATTTAAATCTTAATCAATATAATAATAATAATATTATCTTTTATTTTCATTTCAGGTAAGTCATTGAAAATATTACATTATGAATACACAGCACCACGTATACATGACCACGACCCTCCGTGTTCGAGACAAGTTCGATTGCGCAACATACGTTGTTTTTATTTGTATATGACTTTTGAGGTTTCTCACCGAAAAGTCTTTGATCTCGTAGACAGTGGCTACGCCCCCAAAAGGCAATCTAAAACAGGTAAAACATAGTAATTTATTTATAATAAATAAGGCTTATGGTTATACATAAATGACATTACAGCTGCATAAGGTACATAGCAGCTATATAGTATATTCTTGGTACATATATATTAGTATATACTATTTAGTATTATACGTAAGATATTTAAACAAACATTGTGTCTAGGCTTGATAATAATACACACAATATATATATATATATATATATATATATGTTAAGGCCTATAATACGGTCGGAGAAAAAATAAACACACGCGTTGAACCGCAGAGCCACACTGTGCAATTACGACGCTGAAATTCTCTCTCTCTCTCAAATGTACTCATAACACGTATAATCATTATTATATCTCGTTGATTGCATTTTTATAAATCCCACGTATGCACGTAATCACTTAGTTATAGTTGACTAATTAAGATACTTATGCCGGCCCTATAAATGGAATTAGGGAGAAACCTGCACTGCGGCGGGATAACGAGTTGGTCCAGTTTAACGGTGCCACCGTTGTATATACATTGCGTACCACACCCTGCATAAACATATTTCTTCATGTCCCTGGATATCGGTCGCAAACTCATACTAACAAAATACGTATGCGTTTTTTTATAATACGATCATCTTATTTTATTGGTATAAGCATTAATATATTATTTAGTTTTAGATGTTTTAGTATAATGTATATTTTTCGTTTAAATTGTAATATCGAGATATTACAGCTTTATAATATACATGTATATATTATATATGTATAGGTATATACCATTGTTTATAATAATATAACGAAATATTTGCTCTAAGGCCTATATTATAGAGCTTGCGAGAGTGGACGTTTACCAATAGTTTATATATTATATTATTATTTGCTGTTAGCAAATCCTTATAGTTGTTATCATAATGAAAAGTATTTCATTGAATGATGATAAACACTTTAGCAGCACTGAATCACGCCGATACAGCATAACCGCGACTACAATAGCAGTACTTATGCTCTGTTTATTAGATTGCAGCATTTGCATTATGCAGTTTATTATAACATTGCACAATAATAATTAATCTGCTCTAGGATACCTTTGCCATGGATAAATACAGTTACATAATATCACCGTATTTATATTATGATCGTATTGTAGGTGAATAAAGCGCGACTATTAAATGTAGAGATTGGAAATATTTGTCATTTATATAAGCGCAAAATTGTGTTTGCTCTCCCTTATTTTAAAGTATATTTCTAATTTTTTACAATAATATGTTATTCGTTGGTTACAATTTAACCAGTTAGCTATTTCAATAGATAAATTGTAACATTTTATGAAAATACAAGGTTTGTTGTAAAAAAAAAAGACTTAAATGCAACATATATATTACAGTTAGATCCAAGTTGTGAAATAAAATAATAAATATTATGTATTATACCCATATTGTGGTTTTTGCTTTTTATTACATATTTATTATTATTATTGTTGTTAGAATTTTGATAATTGTACTTACAACTCCCTTTTACAATTAATTTACAATTTCTCACAAAATGTGTCTCGTTTATCTGCTGTATAATGAATAATTAAAGCAAAGTTAATTTGTAACAAATTTTAGATTCTGGTCGAAGCTATGAATGTATTAGTTTTACAATTGTATGTTTTTTTTGTCAGCGTTCCTATTTATACGTTTTATTACGTAGTAATAATATTCGGATCTTCTACTTCGAGGGAAGTTTATGGTAGAAAATTCAATTTAGTTGGTATTTTTAGAAAAAATTTCCATTTCTTTATAAAATATTTGGTAACAGAAATAAAAAAATAAAGTAGAATTGTATATTGAGAAAAATGTATAGCTATTCAATCTGTTAATTTCATTACTAAGTAGTATTATGCCTATTTACAGGTTTTTGTAAAATTAATTGTATACAATTCAATGAATATCATAAAATATGTTTATGTTTAAAGTAAAATGAGTTAATGAAAGTTTATGAAAACTATCGATAAGATATTATATCATATAATATAAAATTTTCATAAATGTATATAATATGTGTATGCTCTTAAGCTTAATCACACAATTATAAATTATAATAGAAAATTATAAGTTTAAAAATCATTATACATACTTTTATTTCTCTGTACAAGTTCAGTGCTCCTATAGCTTCAAACTGATGAGTACCAATACGTTATTATTAAATTATACGATTACATAAAATAAGTATTGTATAACATCTACACAATTAAAATATCTGCATTCGTATACAATTGAATGAAATTAGTCTAATGTATCGTCACAAAATATTATCACTTACTACACATTTGACTTAAATTTGACCATGCACGAAAATAATGTGGGGCGCGCACTACAGTACAATACACATCATATTCTATCTACGATTATCGTTATGAACCTGTAGCACTAGCAGCAAGTATATACCAGTACGTTCGATATGAGGCAAAGAAAAAAATTAAAAATAAGATCATAGAAAAAACAACACCATTAATACTATAGTGGTTATGGCCATTTCGGTCTGTTTAAGCTCATATTATGGACCGGGGCGTTCATATCTGTCGTAAACTGGAATTGCATACTTGTTTACTTGAATCGAGTAAAACTGTCGCAAACATCACCACCCAATATCGGGGGCATATTGTGCGCGCGTGTAATATTTCTGTATAAAAGCGTCGCGTGACAGCGGTCTATCATATTCACTCGTCAACCGTCGTCGCTAATCATAAGTGTTCAGACCTAGTTATCTGTTCGTGCAGTTTATATTGCAACTAATCATCGTTTTTACGCAGAGTCCAGTGCAACCAAAGAAATCAACAATGTTCTCCAAAGTAAGTGCATTTTGTACATTATTAATATTGTTATTTTTGTTTTATACTCCGAGTGTCATTATTGTGTCGTAGGACAATACGTATACAAAAACACTCGAATAGTATTAACTTAAGAATAGTTATATGTATAGGCAAAAAATCGATTGAATTTGTTAGAACTTTCTGGTTCAATACTGTACGTTCCAACTGAGATGAGTGTATAATATGTAACCACGTCATTAGAGTAACTTCGTTAATTTCGTATAATTTTTTTAGCTTTAGTTACTAAACCAAGTAATTTTATATAGTTGCCTGACTTGTAACCAAGACCCAAGACCGCATTCATCATTGGTTTTTTTCATTTGCTTGCATGTAATATGTTATTTTGTCATCACAAAATTATTCATTAAACGATCGAAAAATTACCCAAATTATAGATTTAATTTAACATATTTTCCAATAATTTTGGCGATTACAAAAATGTTTTCAATTTTCGACATATACGCTGCAAAAATGTGTTTAAAGTGCTCTTTAAACAGGATTACCTCTCGTTCAAATTCTCTTTTTCATATCATATCAATAACGACGATATTATAAAACAATACAGTAACGTGTTCGTATTTGCACCACAGGTAGCAGTTTGCTTTGCTTGCTTCGCCGTATTCGCTGTCCGGGCACAGTACTACCCGGCCGCCGCCGTGGTGCCCGCCGCCCCGGTCGCTTACCCCGCTTACCCAGCGGCCGTCTACCACCCGGTCAACCCGAACCCGTCGTACGCGTACAAGTACGGCGTGTCCGACCCGGCCACCGGCGATTACAAGACAGCCGAAGAGAGCCTGTCCAATGGCGTAGTCCAGGGACAGTACAGCCTGGCCGAACCCGACGGCACAGTCAGAACCGTGTCGTACACCGCCGATGACGTCAACGGTTTCGTAGCCCAGGTCTCTAAGGGCGCTAAAGTCGTCGCCCCCGCTGCCCCGGTGTACGCGGCCCCGGCCAAGGTGTACACCGCCCCGGCCCCTGTCTACGCCGCCCCAGCACCGGTGTACTCCGCCCCGGCGCCCGCAGTTTACGCACCAGCGCCCGCCCCGGTGTACGCGCCCGCCGTCCACGCCCCGGTGTACGCTCCAGCCGTTTCGTACCCGTTCCCGTACAAACGTCAAGCGTAAATAAACGACGAACCGCTTTTGAAAAATTCGTCATCGTAATTTTCACTTTGCGCGTATCGCATCATCATCATCATCATTATTAATTATATTATATCATCGTCATCATCATCACCATCATCACCGTCGGAGTGCAGTGCAATGCTGTTGCTAGGACGACGTGCTCGCGACGCTGCTCCATCTTCGTATATATATTGCCTTTTCTGTATTCGTTTTATCTTTTTCTGTTTTTATAATATTTAGTTTCCTACTTGTAATATTATTGTATAATGTATTGTTAACCATGTTCAACCATAATGTATTGTTAACCGTGTTGAAAAAATACATGAATTATGAACAATATATTATATTGTATGTTTTTTTTTCGTCGTACAAAAGTGGCAAATTATTATGTATCTATTTTTTCTCCTGTGTTTCCAATGCAATATGATTTTCAATTGCACTCGTTCGTCATATATCCACCTAAGAACGATATGTTAAGGCTACCAAATTAAATTCTAAGTTTCTGCGATTTGTAGTAAAATCAAAAAAAAAATAATAATACAAAAGTCTTCTGGAAAAGAACGCGAACTATGTTTTGTTACCTACAATTATATCGTGTATTCGATAACGACATAATATTTATTTTGACTTGACCTGTTACTAAATAATGTGGGCCGCATTTCAAACTAACAAATATTTTATCAAGTCATATCAATCTGTGTTGTAACTTTTAAATAACATCATTGGTGCTATTATATGTTATATCATCATCAATGTATCTATTATTGTGATGCGATACAAAAATATATATTAAATTAATATTAGCACATGTTTAATCTACGAATTGTGGTATGAATAATTAAAATGAGTTTCGTCGACAATTCTAAGCTGTGTATGAATTAAAAATGAATACAATTGTTTAACCATAATAAAATAGAGTTTATGAATTCTAAATCGTAACTCATATTATTAAACAAAGTGATCATTTTATGACGAACACTCATTATTACCTAAATAATTATCGTTTTTGAAAATGTTTCTTCTGCTCAACTCTTTTAGAATATTTGTTTTGTTTTTTATTACTTACAATAATTATGTAAAATTAATATTTTTTAAAACGTCAATATAGTTTTTAAATTAACGAATGGTTCACGTTAAAAAACAATCCTATGCATATAATGTTTATCAGTTTTTGTATACATATTTTTAAATTTGTTTCTTAATTAACCAGATATTTTTAATAGCAACATTCTAGACAAAACTATAACTTCATTATAATATTATTATGATGTATATATAGTATATACTCTTGACAAATAAATAATAATTAAAACATTGTGAATTAGGTTAATAATGCCGTTTGATTGAAATATATATTATATATATATATCTATATACGTATACTATTCATATGCATAACCACTAAACTACGAGTAATAAGCCGTCGCGTCAAATCGCGTTTCCGGTCGTGTGACTAGATGATGCAAATACGTAATAACTTCCTTTTATTTATTTATTTTGTTAAATAACGAATATTCGGAATACTACAGCTAAAACATTTTTTCACGTGAACGACTTTTACTAAAACAACTCTATACAAGGTGATCACATTATACAAGTGATCCATTCAACACTATATACTAAAATTTTCAAAATCGATTCAAACATCAAAGTACAATAACACTGTTTTTTTTTTTTTTTAATGGATAATTTCATGTGATTTTAAAACTAAATATTTGTGAACCAGTATTCTATTTTTATAATTGGAATGGTAATCGATGATATTATTTATGCACATACTTAAAATCACAATTTGTTTATCTTGAAATTGAATAAGGAAAAATAAAAAATTCGAATGTTGAAATATGGAAATGACGTGCGAAATATTGTAGTGTACTTATTCCGCATATGCATACTAATAATTCTTATAGTTATATTCTCATTGCTGTTATGCATTTAAAATTAAAACAAACTATTGGTTTTATGTTAGATCATAAATATATTTTTATCTATAAATGTATACGTAGATGCATGTACATTTTAGATCGTTAAACTTAAACTCTACTTAATAATAAGAAATTTAATTTAATTTTTAATTTTTAGAAATCACTAAAATGGATATATGGATCACATTGTATACTTGTATTATTTAATGTATAGTTGTGATGACCTAACATGATCATATAATGGTCACAAATATTTAATAAGCCTGTGTTAACCTTTATGGTATAGACTATAGAACTTGTTCGGTGCGCAGTTATCATTTCTATGTAATGTACATAATCTTTTCACAAAATAGCAAATATCCTCGTGATGTATAAATAAGAACATTATACATTATAATAATATAATATAGGACGACCTTGCATGTCGTATTATATTTATATGCGTGCAGATTTTAGTGTATTTTTTAAAGATTATTTTTCGTAAACTTATTACTTACTTACCTAATGTTAATGATTTATTATTATAATATAGGTGCATTCGTAAGTTGTTTTTATTCTATAGCCGAACATTAATCGAAATCGGTCATATGGACAGTCGTTTTGGTCTTTGCTATTAAACATCTATACATGTGTGAGATGCCTAAATAGTATATGTATATTATGCGTATCAAAACTTTTTATCTATTATATCAATTGTCATATTTTGACCGTGATAAATTGGCCATCATAAAAAGACTCGCGTTATTCATAATAACTCGTAATTGTGTGTAAGTATTATTATGACTGTTCCAAAATTAAAACATTGCGCGTATATACCTTTACGACTTTACCATAGCGTTGGCTATTGTTTGCCGTTTTAGGATGCGCAGTGGGGATATCATTTTTTGTTTAGACACTTTGCTATATTATATAGTCGAGTACGCACGTAATAATACGGAGAATTTAATTTTAAACGTCGATTCATTGTACACTTTCATGTTTGACGACACTACGACAGTATACGAACATTCGTACATCAGCAAATTCGATTATTGACCACCCACTCCATCTTAAATTGTCGGATTGGTTCTTCAGATATTATTGTCTGCGCTACTAATTCTTTTTTTTTATTTGACAATCGATGTATGAAATCGTTTTTATTCGATTTCAGATACAATGTTTGAGATGGTTGTAGTTTACTCGTAATATTCGTATTACAAGGTTGTATTCAAAAGTAAATTTTAACGTTTTGGCGAATAATATTTGTATTTCCAACGGATATAATGCCATCAAACAACTATGCGTATTTTATTTTTACTAACTACTCGTATTTCAATTTAATACCTTTAATTATTATTTAACTACGACTAATTTAATCTGTCATGTAATGTTGTGTATAATAATCTAAGTAATTTTTGATTTTTTTTTTTTTTTTGTGATCATTTAACAAATTTTGTTGTCACTAAAATTTTCGATTGGATAAAAATTCAAAGAAAAAATGGTTGTAGTTAATACATTTAAAAAAATAGAATTATTAAATTTATACAAATTATACAATTTATTATTAAGTGTTTGGACGCGGATGATTATTCCGGTTTGGCTAGGGTGTGTCCTCGTCTGACCGTCATCCGACTTAAAATATATATATATCACTATTGTATACATGTCATAATATAATATTGCTTCGTTTGCCGCACATTGTGTTCGCTAAACGCAATCGAGGTGTAACGAAAGGATAAAAATGACAGAAACCTGTCACATGTTTCCTTTGAATCTGCATCTATGTATATCTTGTCTTGCACGACCTAAAGGTCAATAATACATCGAAGCGTCTGGTGGTTTTATAACAATAATATTATGTTATTGCAAAATCAAATCGTTCGAATTCATTGTACGTACTTTTCGATCTAGTTGACAAAATAAACATCATCCAAGGACTGCGATCACGTTATGCCACGCGCGATTTCGAAATGATTCTGTATAAACGTCTGGCCACAATGGAACGATGGCTAACGATAATAACAATAATAATGATAAATCATGACTAATAATACATATTATAAGTCTAGTCGTCTAGTGTCTCTCTGTTCCAAGTGTCGCGGTAATCGACCTTTCGTACGCATTGAGGACCGTGTATATGATGCAGTAGATATGCACTGCGTGTTGCACCGCGGTGCACTACACCTCGCACGTGTAGTACGACACTCAGATATAGTTATACAAGAATGGTATAGCAATACGTATTATATTTGTATATTATAGTTATTATATAACTACCATTCTTCTTTTTTTAATTTTAGATTCTGGTCGAAGTGAACGAAGAGGAACGTGTTAGTTTAGATCACAACGTCTGTGTTTCGGATAGTGATCAAATCCCCTTATGCTTAGTGAATTGATTACCTAATTCCTTGTTTCCCAATGCAAAGTTAATGCTTGAATTTTTCACTAATTATTTATAACTAAAATATAAAAGTAATTATTTTAATGCACTTTGCCCCTTAAACATTTGCAAAATAGATGGTTTAATCTACTTTTTCTAATATTAAGCGATATGTATGACTTTCATCTATGCGTTAAATGATTAGTGTCAATGCCTATAATAGTTTTGTTTTTTATTTTGAATAAATTAATATGTATTTTGAAAAAATATTTTAGTACTGGTCTCATCATATTGATAAAAGAGTAAAGTGGCATTGTGAAATAATAATTGTATGTATATTCGAACATATTATATGTTAGTGATTTTGTAGTTAAATAACTTCTGAGTAATTTAAATTTCGGTAATTTTACAATATAACAAAACTACACCTCATACCTATGTAATTGAATACAAATTAAAAAATAATAGGTACACCATTTAAAAACTAATATATGAATAATGGTTTTAAAAGTGCTTCAATAATATAATTTTAGAATTCTTTACTGATTTCTTTAGTAATTCTTCACTGAGTAAACAAAAAAAATAATTTATCATAAAAATCAAACGTTATGTCTCAAATAGTTTCACGGAATAGAGATTTTAAAACCAAATTGAATTTATTTGCAACGTGAATAACAATTATGTCAAGAATTTTTTTCATGTTATTTTCATTTATTATTTGTCTAGAAACGAAAATCGTTCTGTCTGCGTCTTGTTGACGTTTGTATAAATACCACAATCCCGCCTCTACTAATAATAGAAAATCGTTGAGAATCCTAAGAAATAATTGAATTTTACAGCCACGCGTCCTTGTGCGACGGTCGATGAGGTATAAGTCTGAGGCGTGGTGCATTATACGTATATATATATATATGTATATTGTGTGCGTATTATTATATTATGCTCTTCGAAGAACCCACGATGACCCAATTTACTGTGCGTGATATGGTTCTTCTGCGCGTACAATAATATATACGACGCACTATATATGTACTATTATTACAAGTATACAATATATCATAGCCCGGCTAGTTCCTTCCGGAGTTTTCCTTTTTTTTCATTAATTGGAAATCCAGTGAACAAATCACCAAGGTGATTTTTACATGTAATTTATGGTAGCTTACAGTATATTATAAAAAACAACTAATAATGCAGAAAACCGTCCGTGTCCAATTTTTAAAATTCAATTCCAATATTATGAATAGAAGTCCAAGGTTTGGAAACGTTGTGCGATGATAATATTATATAAATGAAAAATTGTATTATTTCAGTTCAAAAACATCTACGGTATAGAAATAGGAGTAATTAATTAATATGTTAATATATTATAATAATAAATACATTTTTTTCGTATCTAATATTATTTTTAATTTAGTTTTAAATATTATTATGTGGTATTTAGTTTTGGGTAGGCCATATAGATACTTAATTTTAACTTGTATATACGTACTTATAAAAAGTACTGAATGATTAAAATGGGTAGGTACTTATATCAAATTCTAAACACAAATTATGTTGAATGCGTTAATTTTTTATTCCAGGTTATTACTTACTAGGTAGTATTTTACTTTTCAAGTTTCACTACATTACGTTTGACTTTTTCATAGTATATGTATACTAAATGTATGGACGGTTAAAAGACCAATTGTCATAACTCATAACTAATAAATAAATAATTTTACAGAGAACAATAAAACTTATTTAATATCAAAATCGTTCTGATTAGTAAATATATATTTTTTTTATTCTGTGTACAAAAATAATTATAGAATTCATTATCATGATGATTTATGAATTGGCCGCATAATAATAATTATGACAGCATCGTTTTTAATTACAGTGATTTGTATAAGGTTTAGGTACCTATAATTTATTAGACATAATAATATTATTTTTATTCGAATTTAATTTAAAACATTTTTTTTTTATAATTTAAATTAATCGTTTCATATTGTTATGAAATATTTTTAAAATTTTATATAAATATAATGTTTCATTTATATGTGACTTACGACTTTCGTCACTATTTATCGTTGGATGTTAGTATGTTACGATGTTCAAATAAAGGAAATAAAGACAATTTATGAATCAAAATCGAGTTGTGAGAAATGAGTAGTAACGGCACTTTATTATGACAGAATTATATAGAATTAAATACTTCGCTGAAACCTATTTATTTCAACCAAAGTAGTGGTTACAATAGTATGCATAACCCAATACTATTTTACATTTTATAATTATTGCTGTGATTTAATAAAAGTGACAAAATATTCTAATTAATTGTTGATCTATAATAATAAAAAAAAATATATATATATAGTATATAGGATTGACCTTTCCTACATCTTCACTTAGGTACAATGCTATACAGTTGTACTGGTTATCTCATTTCTAAAGATGGACCCCGTTAGTATTACAACGCAATGAATAATATTATATAGAAGTATGAATGAAAAGTCAATCCTTATACGGAAAACACAATGCAATATTGATTAACATAATAATATTATCAGTTTTTATTATTATTCAATAGTATCACGTTATATAATCATTATAATATATTGTTTCAAAAAGGATCTCATAATATTCATAGTTTCAACATATTATAGCTTTTAGAATATATTAATATTGTCCACACTATATATATTATATATATGTATATATACCAACTGGGTTAGGTATGTTAGTTTCCTAATTAATATTGTTAAGGACTATTTAAAGTAATTAGTTGTATAAACTATTATTAATTATTTTTCACTTCCTAATTTTCCCTAATCTAATGCTTGGTGTTTTAATGATATTTTAGCATTTCTAAATTTGTATATATGATTATTTAAAAAGCCATTTTCAAAAATATTTTATCATCTAATTAAAAGGTATTTATTCTATAATTAAGCATATTTTTGTAGAAGATTTTCAATTATATTTTTATAAGTTACTTACAATTAGTAGTACCTAATACGTACGGTTTAGGTACCTTTTTATTTATACGTATTTGAGCATTTGTTTTTTCATTGCTCTTAAAATTATATAATGATACTGTTTTGGTACTTATTTTATATTCCAACGTATATTTTAGATTTTTTTTATATAGAAAAAAAAATAACCGATTATAGGTATTTTATTCTATTTTTAATCCACGCAGTACTTACATATTATACCTACTTATATTACGTGTATAATACACGTTCATTATTGTAAGTTCGTGAAAATATTTTATTTTTCTAATTAAGTAAAAGATCATTATTACTAGCAGGAATGTAATTCTTATTAAATCTATAGTCTACTTTTCTAAGTGTATTTCCTGTTATACCAGATTGTTGCGAAGGCACTTTAATATTAATAACTAGTTTTTTTATTTTTAACAGCAATAAAATAAAAGCCAGTTTAATTTTGATACAATATTATGTAATGAATTTAAAGGTATAAAATGTTTATTAATTAAAATTTTAGTATATTATAATGTAACTTTACAATCATGAACTAATATTTTGTACGAACCATATTTTCATTTTATTACGTAGATAGTTGACAGATTTAATAATTAGGTATAAGAACTTTGTTCTGTAATAAAAATAAATAAACAAATTTATAAATAAAAAAAATTGCAAGTACGTAACTGTTCTGGTTTACTGCTGGAATTGAGTGTGCCTCATCTATCGTCACCGAACAAATCACTATAACTGACGTATTAAATTTTTAATTCAATGATAAATTTGTACATATGAAAACGATTCTGAAGGGAGATGGTCTGTCAGTTTATATTACTAAGTTAATTTTATCTTATTAATATTTATAATATCGTAGAAATTTATTTGAATTTAAGTAACGCGCTTTAAATAGACAATAGATTAAAATGAATCTAAATATTTTAAAAATGTCATAGTATAACGATTTAATGTCTTCTCGAATATATTTGAATTTCAACAAAATATCTTAAAATTTTATTCATCGCTTGGTTTAAAATCTAAAATTTAAATTATATTTAACATACAAATTACTTAACTTATACATTTGCTAGAGTTTAAACAAATTACGATAATTTAACTATAATTATTTACATTAACATTTGTTAGTAATGAATAGATTTATTTTAGTAGAAATTATAATAAGTAAAATAGTTGAATAAATTTCCCTTAGTCAATTACAAGTTAATGTTTATGATCATAAATTTCGTACATTTTATTTCTTTACGAAGGTTGCCAAAAACAAACGCAAATTTATTTCATATACCTAGGTATGTTTAATATGATGCCTATATATCATAATTGAAGGAGTTGACTGGTTAGCAGTTATATTTCGGTAATTTCATAAATTAGAAATAATTATATTGACAGTTAATAGTACTTATTCGTTCTTTAATTATTGATTCGTTCTTAAATTAATTTTCTTTCTTTTGATTTAAATTTTAATTACTAAATGGGTATATTCTAATTAATCATAAATAATTATACTATTTTTAGCAAGTTGTTTGCTGCAAAAATAAATATTAATTTTTTAATGTTTTATTATTTGGTATCCAAAAATCGACATTTATAATTTAAATTCTTGAACTTTTTATACTCGGAGTTAAGTTATAAATTCCAAGTACTAAGGAATATTATATATGGTTTTTGTTTTATTGATTATTTTTGGAAACTTTTCTTGGTCAAGTGCTATAAAGCTATATATTTTGTTTGTAATAATATCTCATTTAATTATAAGATAGTAATTTGACTCTTAGATTAATTTTATAGTTGGAATTTTCAATTACATTTTACACAATTTGAAATTTATATTTAAAGAATCCAAATTTTAATACAAAATTTAACATCCAACATATAGTATGATGTCGTAAAATAAATAATTTGATCGCATGACATAAATATTTTAAAATTGTTATAAATTGGAACTAACATTGTAAAAATACCTGGTGTATTGATACAATTAAATTAATAAATAAAAAGAAAATATTTTACTTGGATAAAAATAATCTGATATTCTCTATTAATTCAATAACTGCAATTTTTATTATAGTGGAATTTATTAATTATTTTACACAGTTTGTATAGTATTATAATATTGTGTCAATAATATATTACGTATATTGCATTATATTTTAGAATTTAGTAAACTTATCTTTATAGAATTGTTTATCTTAAGCAACGTATTGATCGTTAAGTCTGAATTCATAGTTACATAATATATGCCAGTCTTATTTCCCAGTTGGTCTATTACTGACTTTACCTGGTTTTTTCGGATTTTTAGTTTATACAAAAGTAAATAATAACATTCCTTTTTTCCCGCCGCAAAACGACACCATTAAACACCACTATTTGTGAAAGACACATTAGGAATCCAATGGTATATCAAACTATAAAGATGATGGACCTAAAAGATATAATCGCCAGTAAAAAAATTAGATTAGAATGCTTTTCTTTTATTGTTATATTTTTATAATGTCAAAATTGTCTACAATAAATGATTATTACTATGAAGTATAGAAACTATCTACTAAATTATATCTCTCGATATCTATAAAAGTACATCATATATTGTACTGAATTATCAACAAAAAATACTAACGAATTCACAATAAATTATTTTCTTACAACTTAATTTTAAGTTAACATCTTTGTAAAAAGTATATCATCATTATACAAATATTATACATTTAAGTTGTATCATTATTAAATGTTGTATAGGAAATTCATTCACGAATATTCATAATTATAATACTTAACATATATTAATAAAACCAACTAAAAAAAAAAAATGTCATTTTAATTATAATTATCAGTTACTAGAAAACTAAAATAATTTAATGATTTCCTATTTATTTCATTATTTTATAAAATAGTAACAAAATTTATTTATTTATCAGTATTAGCAATAATGTCTGATATTTACTTGAAATATTTAATTCTTATGTACTGAGTGTTATTTTAAATTAAATAAATTCGTAGATTTTAGGTTAGTATGTGTGAGAAATATATGAGTATAATATTTTGTAGAATTATATAAAATATTGTCCATCACACCTGTCGCGACTTTCATTTACGATTTTGCATTCTTGATTTTTACTATAACATTTTCTATCGATAGCGCTTGATCTACAGTCTAAAATGAATTGTTCTAACGTTGTTTTCCCATTAGAGTTTAATTGGCATTCAGTTAATTAGATATTTTACTATTATTCTGTTGATATAAACATTATACTAACAACTAAACTATGCCCAACAGAATGGTTTTGCTTTTATGATAAGTTTAATCGTTAAAAAAACTTCCTGTTTATAACTACTTATACATGATAAATTTTGTTTTTTACAAATCAACTATTTAACTTTGGAATTTTATTTTTGAAAATCACGTGTTTTACGATGAATTGTATATTTAATATTTTTTAATATTTAAATCGTTAATTTGGATGGTATAATTCTAAATAATAATTTCTAATACGACTATAAATTGAATTCTTTTTTACTATATTATCTTATGTAAACATAGGTTACAAAGTGTATCCTTTTAATTAAATGAAATTTTATAATAGTTATCTGCAATATGGAATAATAAGACAAATTTATGTACGCTATACGTGTATACAAAAAAATGCTTATATTAACTTTCTTATAAGTATTAGTAATAATTGATCACTCAAACGTATAAAAATATAAAAAATATATAATATAATTTATACATCTAATAAATATTAATATGAAATATATTAAACTATATTACGTTTAATATATCAAATTTATATAATTTTTTTTCTATAATTGCTTTTTTACAAAAATGCAATATCGAGGAGATCCACTTTTTAAGATGTGCTCTGCAATATTTGTTTACATAATATTATATTCATGTATACGTTTTCTATTAATCAAAATCTAAATGATTATTTGATATATTCCATTATATATGTATATGTATTTCAAAATGTACGCTTAATATTACATAACTTAATATAGGTAAGTATTTTTTAAGATAGGTACATAAAACATAGTGAAATGATTTACTCGATAGGAATTCAGTTTTAATTTTAATACATTTCTGTATAATATAAAACATTCTTATATTCACCACAATCTTTGCTTATTGAGGTAAATTAATCTAAATACCTATACATTGAAATATAGGTATATAATTTTGATTTTAGTTGATGAATAATAATAATATATAGGAGTACCTATATATATATATATATATCCATAAATCATGAATATAATAATTAATATTTTTAATATATAAAAAGTCCTGGTGGACTGTTTTTAATTACTTGTAACTTAGGTTAAAAAAATATAAGTAAAATTGTATTTTATCATTTATATTTATTTCCATAAAGTTTTCATACACTTCAACAATATTTTATTAATATTAATATTTAAAAATTATAACATCCATTTAAGTATACGATAAAAAATAATTGAAATATATTTATATTAGGTATGTATTATAGCTATCATAGTTACATAACATTAGTTTATTTTAATTATTATAATTTTTAAAATAAAATGTAGCCCGATGCAGGTATAAATATACTTAATTGTAAACAGTATGGTTAAGAAAACAAACATTTTAATATTAAAATGGAAATAAATTATAGTAAACTTTCATCAATACGATTACATAATATATACATATTTAAAATATTTTATTATTGTTAAAAATTAAAATATGGATGTATAGATTAAAAATGAAATTGAATTTTAAAATTATATGTTTTGTTGGTACAATTCGACTTGATGTATAAAAACATGATTCAAAACAGAATAAAATGTGTGATCATTAAAATTAAAAAATAAATTACTGTTTTAGCAGAAAATGTACTAATTAATTTCTGATTCATGATCCATTTTAAACAGATTTTTTCCTAGTAATATCAATGATCTAAAACAAAATGTCTTACATATATGATGTACCAATAATATTTATAACTTATTTATTTAAAGGAATTCTTTTAGTATTTTAAATTTCAATAGAATAAATAAAAGACTATTTTATATACAGAATATTATAGTATGATAATATTCATTGTGCCAATATTTTTGTAAAACGATCGTATGACAATTAATTTCCTTCTAATAGCGATTATTTAAAAAAATTAAGACTAGAATGTTTCAACAACGAAATGATATCGCTGCAGTCTAGACAGTAGGTGATTTTAGACTCATTAATGTGAGTAGAAATTAATAGCTTATATGTATCTGTTTCTACTTAAGGGGCCGTATTTCGATTTCAGTCTTTAGTTTTTTTATACTTCTTGTTCCGGCTGTTGGTTAACATTAGTCAAAATTTAAAAGTGGTTTATCTTCAGCAAAAATCATCATGATGTGTTTCAAAGTAAGTACATAATATTATTATTAATATATTATACATATCAAATAATTCATTAATTATTATTATGTTTTAATATTTTGAATTTCGGAAAAATCATTAACATAACTTAATAATATTTAAAATTATTTGGGGAATATAAAATTGTTATTTTTCGTAAATATTCTATTTGGTTATCAAACGTTCAAAAAAAATGAATGTGGTATTGTACTCAACTGTTTTCCTCATTCTTACGTATAGAGAATTCTGTATTATATTTGCAAGTTTATGTAAATTTTGTAAAAATTTCAAACATCAGCTATACAAAAATGTATACCTGTGTATTTTTGATATTTTTACTTTTCTAAATGAAAAACGTAGTAAAAACCTCATATCACATTTTATAACTTTTTGTCAAAGAAAAAAATGTTTATTGTCATTTATTTGAAAAAATAAATCAATTTTAATTTTAAATTCGTATTAAGTCAAACCTTACCTAAAACTAGTCTTAATACTTTCAAATTATGTATATATAAAAATAAATAACATTATTAGTAATATTGAAGTGTTTAAAATGTCTATGGTTAATAATTTTTGATTTACAACAAAATAACGAAAATCGTTTCAGAATAAATCGTTAGGTTAATAAATTTGAATAATCAATTTCTTATAAATTCTAACTTAGAGCTTAAATAAATATGACTATATATTTTTAATTCTTTTTAATTTCTGATAAAGCAACTTATGAAAAATCTTGTATTTTAAACTTTCAAGTTGTTTGATTTTAAAATGATGTCGAGCTGATCGACACAATTCAGGAAAAAAAACTAAAAAAAAAATTAAAATGTTTGATTATCTACAACATAATATTATTATTACAATAAAAAATAAACATCGATTTTGCTGATAACTGGTGTATGAATATTTTCCTCTGTTTTTTTCTCAATAATTATTATTTTATAGATATTTTCTATTATTTGTGATTCAAAAATGAATAATAACGATTATTTATATATACTTGACATTTTCTCTAAATATTTATATTAGATTATTCCAGACATGGTATTATTTTAAAAATATTTTGGCATTTCATATGATAATTATAGACAATTAAAACTATACCCAATTCTATTATTTTTGGATACATGTTAATAAACTTTCAAGTTAAAATGTTTGTGGACATTTGTGTGTATAAATTACGAAAACGTATAAATTATTTTTCATTTAAAAATTAGTTTTAAGCTGTTCTCATAACAATTAAAAAATGTCAAAAATTTATATTGGCATTTTAAGTTTTAATGAAATTTGATATTTAAACGGAAAATAACAATTTTTTATGTTTTGTTGTTACATCTCGTTGGACTAAATGAAAAATTTGTTTAATGGTTATTTTTTTTATATTTTAACCATCCCTCAAAAATGTAATATGCTGTATATTATATATATATATATTTTTTTTTAGGCCATCGTGTTGGTATCCGCTATTGCGTGTTTAATCAGCGCCGAAAAGAAATCGTTATTGAAAGATCGTATTTTCCATTGCAAACACATCCCGTTTAAAAAACATTCTATTTTTGATTTAGTCATCCCGTCGATCGAACCCTCTCCCCCAGTCGATTCTGCTGTTCCCGTCGGTTATACCATTCCTACCGAAGTTACTACACTTGGAGCAGAGCCGCTTCCTACGCAAGAACCTGCAGTACCACAGCAAGAAGTTCAGTATCCTACACAACCGGAAATGCAGTACCCTACGTCGCAGCAAGAAGCACAGTCTCCTGTAGCGCCACAACAGGAGGTGCAGAATCCGCCACAACAGGAAGTGCAGAATCCGCCACAACAACAACCGTTGTATCCGCCGCAACACGAGGGCCAACGCCCTGCACAACACAGTGTAGCGCAGAACCCACCATCAAATGAAGGGCTGTATCCACCGCAACATAACGGACAGTATTATCCGCCCCAAAACGGAGGACAATATTATCAACCGCATAACGAAGGACTGTATTATCCGCCACCGAACTACCAAGGTTTTACTAACTACGCCCCATATAACTACCCAGTCTATGGACAAAACGTACTCAGATCCGTGAAGTCTCTCGACGGCCAAACGTATACAACCCACCAACGTCCACAAAGAGTTAATATGTTTATTCGACAGCCAACGCCGTACTACAACGCTCCACATCCGTATGGTTTTTACGCGGCTCCGCAATATAACTATGAGCCACAAGCGCCAAAAATACCTAAAGCCCTCTTAAAATCGACTTGATTATACATACTTGGTTTTCGACCGTTTTTATTTTTATCATAATTACTATAATAACTATTTTAGTTTTTAGTTTTATTACACAGAAAAACTATTTTGGAAAAATAAAAACGTGTTTCATTTATACAAGGACAATAAACTTATTCATTTATTCTACTTGCGTTATATTATTTTTAAAGTCCTCTTCATTTATTTACATAGGTATTACAATGGTTATTGATATTATGTACTTATTTTTACTACTAGGTTTAGTAAATATTTTTAAGTTTAGTTTGAAATATTTTGTAAAATTCTATTGAATATTTATTCTTATTTATTAGCATACTTACTAAATCAAAATAAGATTTCACGTAAAAATATTTAAGGGAAAATATACAGGTACATGAAATATTAAAACAAAAACTCGTAATCTTATATAATAGGTTTATTCTATGAAGGATTTATTCTCAAACACATTTACAATTTATAACATTAATAAAATATTAAAATGTATGTGTTTTTAAGATTTCTAATTTTTTTTTTTAAATACCTATTATTTTAAAGCTATTAAATTATTTGTGTAGTAAATAAACTACAGAACTATTTTTTCTTTAGTAGAAGTATAGAAACAAAACAATAGAATACAAATAGTGTTTTATCAACTAATGAAGTGTAATTTTCTCTTCTATCTTTACAGCATTAATATCCATCAAAATAATATAATATAATATCACAACTTTCAAGAACCTACTAGCCATAATACAATATTATTGAAGTAATTTATTTTTATTTGTTATTAGATTCTGATTTTGCTACTCACGCAATCCATGGAATCCCCCACGATGTCTAAAAATAAATTAGTGTAAAAACCTTTTTAATGGCTAACGTAATAAACGAATAACCAACCAGTAACAATGATAGAAATAGAAAACAATAATATATATAGCTATTTATGTTTGAACAAATGTAGTGGTATCACTAGATAGGTTATTCCCTCAAATGTTTTCCATGTTATTTTAATTTATAGTATATACTCTTATTTTGTCTTAGAGCACAGATTGTATACTTATTTCTACTAAAAAATATAACAATTATTGTTATTAGAATACTAATAATTTATTAAAAAGATAAACTGTATGTTTAAAACTAGTAGAAATATTGTTCTACTGCATAGACTGTAAACTAAGTGAAGTATATTATTTTTAGTACCAAAAAAATTATGGTCACTCCTGGGATAGAGTATAAACGAAGGTGGGCGTATATCGTAATTAGAGATAGGTATTATAATAATCATTGCAAATGAAAAGCGTTTCTGAGCGGAGACAATCTGTCGGCTTATATTTCTATGAATATTTTATTTTATGTACATAAATATATATATTATATTACTATTAATAATTGAAATAAACTAATTTTTGCGAGAAAAAAATAGTAAATATTATGATCTATAATACGACTATATAACTATATTATTATAATATTAATATCTGTTATTAACTTATAAGTCAATGCCGGCAAACTTTAGCAATGATGTGAAGGTTCTTGGTTAGCTTAAAATTAAACTAAATATTTTGGGTATTAAATAATTATAAACGTTGTAAACGTAAAGTAATATTTAAGTTTCCCGTGAATAATAAAAAATTAATTAAAATCGTTTAAATATTCAATTTTGTTAAAATTTGATCTTGAAATATCTAGGTACACAAAATAAAATTCCGCATTTCGTGTGAATATTAAGTTTCTGTGAGAATAAATTAAGAACACCTTTACTTAAAAATGTATAAAAAGAAAATGAGCACATTGTGTATACTTTTTATTAATATAAAACGAATAATATATAGCACTAACATTTTTTCAAAAATTAACATCTAGATACAGTTGGTCATTTATTTTTGAATTACAATAAAAGAAACAAAATTAATTTTATCGAAAACTTATATGCCTAAAATAATTCCAGTTATCGTTTATTTTTAATTTCTTTGTTTTTCTTGATAATTTTGGAAATTTAAGAGTTTTCAAGAGCTTCAACAATGGTTAAAAACATTGGTTATTACTATTATTAGCTACTTAAAATTGATAATTATTATTTTATAAATTATTTTCTCTAAATATTTGAATTAATTTATATTGTTCCATTTTTTGTAGAAATATAAAAATTGTATTTGCTAATTCAATTCGAGGTCCCAAGTTTTCATATAAATAGCCTTACTAAATAGCTAGTATTTTATCTTCCCTAATTAAAAATAGTATTCTTTTTTATCTTAATTGATAAATAAAAATAGTTTTAGAAAACCATCTATGCCAGTCATGGTTATTGACAATATAAATATTTTTGATATTAATATTTATTTTATACTTTATGATGTATAGTAGGTATTCCTAAAACATGCTAAATAAGATTCTACTCCTTCGTGCAAACAGAATGTGCTAGTGCTATGTATAAAAAATGAACGATATTTTATTAACACTCCAAGGTTATGTATAAATGGACTATCTATGTAAAAACTGGATTTTTCCTTAAAAAAATCAATTTACACATTCAAGGTACTTTTAAAAATATTCAGACTTGTTTTACTTTTAATATTTTTTTTTTTTTTTGACAAATTTTTATGTCCAAAGTAAACATTTATAGAGTGTAATATTTCATCTATACCAATGGTATCCAACACATGGCTCGCGGTTCATTTGGGGTCTCTTACAAATAATAAATATAAGAAAATATTTTTTTTGTAATGTAAAATTATCACTTATTATTATTATATTACATCTAAAAGATAAGGAAACAATTAACAAGTTAAATAAGATTACTATATGCAAAATGCATAGTGATAAAAAAATATAACAAATGATATACGTAATATGAGTATTGTGGGTATATAATGTTATATAAACGAAATTAGAATTATTTACCCAAGTAGCCCGTCAAAGACAAATTATTGTACATAGCTGATCTCAATACTATCAATGCGTATTCATGTTTAAAAAATGTAAAATTGATACTATTATTTGAATCATATAACTTATTTAAAATTACTTTTTTATAATAAAAAATAGTCATTGACTATAAAACTGAAGTTGAAATGAAATACATTCAAACGAAATTTTAAGTACGATAAATGTAATTAATCGATTATTCAATTGACGACAACCATCGAATTTATCATTTGGTCTACATGCTCTCAACTAAAAGAAAAATATATTAAAATGTCATAATTTATAAACATCCTAACTACCTAACTGATTACAATAATAATGTTATTTTTTTAATCTTATACTTGAGCTATATTACCTTATACTAATAATCATAGTCTAGGTAATTATACAATAGATGCAACTCATGCGAACGAAAATATCTATTTTATAAACGATCTAACTACGTATAGCCATATTGTATAATTTATATGATGTACAACAGCTGTATTAACAGTGTATAGGTGTATTTTATTATGATATTACTAATTATTCAGACAACAAAGTTTTTTTCTTCTGTATCGTGAATTTTTAATATATCAAACACCCACAAGTTAAAAACTCTATGAAATATAACTCGAATAAGAAACCGTTCCTTTTTTTTTCGTTTTTTTTTTTTATAAAATCATTTTTTTACCGTGCACGCGACATATCTTTGGTCCATACCGGATTCTCATAAGGACTTATAAGATTCACCCGGCTTCTTCCATAACAATGATTCAAGGTCGTCTGGATTCATAGTGCACCTATTTATGTCCACCCGTGGGGGTAAACACGACTATATATACTGCGATTACTTAAAGTTTTGCATACACATTCGCAGCCGCATTAAGCATTTAGCAGTTCACCGGGTAGTCACATCTGCAAAACACACTCAACCGACAATGCAAGGACCTAAGGTAAGTGTTTTATATTAGAATATTACTCTGCGATATTCGTATGGTTCTTACAGTCGCTCATCGGTGTAATGAATTTCGACGATCGCAAATAGTTTTTGAACCTGAATGCCTTCGTCGAAATTTTAACGTCAAATGAATTTTTTCATCCTTACGCGATATATTGTCGGCTCGAGTACTTTCAGTCTTGTCCGAGTCGTGTAATACTTAAAACACTACAACTGTTCATCTCAACAGTTTAACGTCATAATTTCTGTGTCTCACGACGTCTCTTACCTTACTCGTTCGTTTCAGACCGTGAGTTTCCTGTGCCTGGCTTTTGCCTGCTTAGCGCACGCCGCTGTACTCAGCGAGCCATCCGCACCAGCTCAATACGACTTCAGCTACGCGGTCAACGATCCGACCACCGGTGACCAAAAAGACCAACAGGAAACGAGAAACGGCGACGACGTTACCGGTTACTACCGCACCGTGGACTCTGACGGTTTCCTGCGCACAGTCAGGTACAAGGCCGATGCCGTCAACGGATTCACCGCCGAAGTCGTCCGAGAACCAGTCAGTGGCGCAGCCCTGCCAGTCGTCGCAAAGGCCGCCACTGTGATCAAACCGGCCGTCGTCCCGGTGATCGCCCCCGCCGTCACACCCACCCCTTACGTCCCGTACGTTGCACCAGTGGCACCTTACTACAGCGGTTACCCGTACAACTACCAGCCGTACTCGTACGGTTACCAACAGTACCCGTACAGCGGTGCCTACTCTCCATACTCGTACAGCGGTGCCTACTCTCCGTACTCATACGGTCAATACAGTTACCCGTTCGTCCGCAAGTAAATGTAATATGTCCAAAAAACGGGTGCCGCCACGTGTGTACATAACTCGGCGCTTGTCCCGCAAAATGTCGCTCCTGCATCGTGTTTCGCCAGCAGCGACGAGTTGAACATATAAAATAATATTAATTTCTTCGATATTGTATTTTCATCTGTTTAAAATTTGTATCTATCTTTATTATGTATACTTACGATAATATTATGTAAGCAAAAATAATCACAGTGATCAATAAAGTGTACGTGTAAGTACGTTTGTTTCTTCTATAAACATATCTATATGTATATCTATACCTATATCTATATCTATCACGAAGTTTTTGCATTTTCTTCGTTTTTAGCTGTTATTACACTGTTGCGTTCAGCACCTAATTATATACTTATCGAACTCGACCACACGCGATTCAATAATCGTAAACGTCTTGTTTGATAACTATTACTCGTGTCATGGCAAAGCGGCTGCAAATGAGTTTTTTTTTAAGGGTTGGTGTGGGTGGATAGGTATAATTGGCTATTGGTCAATAAGTAATAATGTAGTAATAACTAGTGTTTTGGTATTCACTACAAGTCAGGTAGGTGGTCAAAACCACATATAAAAATATGTGTTTGTCGTTGTTTTGGTTATTTTGGTAGGTGGGTGGTTGGAATATTAGATTTGCTTCTGAATAATTTCAAGTTCACTACAACTCTGCTCCGAACCTTTTTTAAGGAATTATTATAATTTATATTATCTTACAAAATGTTATATTTGTCGTGTGTAATATTATAATTATTATATACATGCATTGTCAAATCCGTCTTCAGTCGATAAGTGTCTTGAACCATTCCTATTATTGTTTTTAAATCCAACTCGCACGTTCTCGTCTCAAGAAACCGAACCAGAGGTTACTATGTGTGAATATTATACATTATTATGTATTTAATATTAATTATCGAATACTATTGTAATTTGTTTAATTTTATCTGAAATTTTATTTAGTGTTATAAATGTACTATATACTTTTGCAGTAATATAATGTACATCGTACTTACAACTTTTCGTACATAAAAACTGTTGTTAAATAATTACAGCAATGTTGCACTTCTTTGAAAATATATTAAAAAAAAGTTTATTTTATTTTATTTTATTTAAAAATTATTTTAACACTGATGCTTGATAATTGTTTTTACTTCATTTAAAATTGTATAGATAGTTTATTAATTTCACAAATATAACCATAATGATAAAAAGCAAAAATAGTTAATTATACGTTAATGTATATAAAGTATATTCATATCTATTATTAAGAAAAAGTTAAATTTATTGATGATTAATAACTAATAATCACTAACATTTTATTTATAAAAATACATAAGTGATTCCATTTTAGTGAATTATTAAGTCAACTTTACAGTACAGGTACAGCTTCAACCTGTATGCTGTATATACATGATTTATCTTAGTAAAAACGAAAATAATTACCTTGTAACAAACAAATAGAAATGTTGAGTATAATACGTAATATTTATTCAAATATAAAGAATTTAAGGGGGACTCATAATTTAAAAAAAAAATGATGAGTGCCTTGCAAAAATGTAATTCTATCTAATATTCGGTGCAGTTGATGTCATCGTACAATTAATGTCTTATTTCCCAATACTAGTATGTACGGTTGTAGTATATATATACTTGTATCTATTTTATAATTTATGATAGAACAACTATGAGAAAAATTATAAGAACTTATTAGGTACCTTTAAATATTATAAAATTGGTATACATCACTACATCAGGGCGATGTAACTGATACAAGTATAGTAGTCCTCAATAATGGGTTTACATTAAATATATATAATATTTAGTCTATCATTTGATATTATCAGACAATTTTTATAAATTATTTATATTAATCCCTATAATTTTTAAATCATCATAAAGCATTTAATGTTCATTTTAGCATTCATTATTAATTCAGAAACCACTTGTTTAAATTTAAATAACATTTTATTACTAAAAATTCCATCAATTATAATTTTAACAAATTATCTATCAAAAAAAAAAAAAAATTAGGGGTGAGCATGCTTTATTAATTACGCTGTATATGGCTATAATAAAATAAATATAGCATTTAATAAATTACATGAACAAAATTAACTATAGTCAATGAAGAAGCATTGACTCTAAAAAAACAAATCACAAAAACCTTGGCTGTATAATGATTTTAAAATTTATAAAATATTATACTAGTCAAAATACTAGTCAAAAGAAGATGCTGGAATAGTTGCTTATATGAAACTGAGGAAATATTTCTAGACTGTCGTGACAAACAACAGATAATTGTTAGTAAAAGTCGAGAGAAAAGTTCTCAAAACTAAATGTTATAAGTCAATCGATAAGTTGAATTATGTAATATTGATCATGTAATAGTCCATTATATGATTATGACCATCTTATCATTATACGAAGTATACAAATAATATGCGTTTGAATAGAAGCCAAGTATTTTTAAATAAATGTACAAATATAGTTCATGTTGCATTAATTTTTACCAACCTTGAATACTAATTAATAATTACAACTATAAACATTGATGTTTATTTTAAGCATCATTATATTCCCATGTTAATGAAATTCCAGAACATTTTTAAATTTTCTTAATCTTTATTTTTAAAGATTTTACCTATACTTGTTTTTAACTAAAAAGACGATTTAAAGCAAATATATATATATATATATATATATATATATATATATATATATATTAATAATTATTTTATTATTACATAACTTATAATACTTGAATAGTTAAAATTATTTAGTTTAAATAATTATAATGGGTACATTAAAACCTATAAAATCCACTTATATAACGTGGTAATTAATACACGTATTGCGATGTAAAATATCCAATTTATAAAACGTATAATATGATTATGTCAATTTGCTCAACAGAACGTTATCATAAGTAATAACAAAATAATGTAAATACAGTTTATTTCAATGCTTACTCTACTTACAGTGTTGTAAAAATCATATACATCTATAATATTATATTATCTTAGATATAATATCGTCTATCTATTTTAATTTTTTTTTTAATTTTGATTTAATCGTATTCTATTATTAAAGGTCAACAAACTATTCTTTAAACTTAGGTTCAATAATACTGTTTATATTTGTATTTGGGATTATCATTCCGTTCAAGGTTGATTAGGTAGTTAAAGCAATGTATATTTTTTTTGCTTATATTATTAGCAACTATTATGTCTTATGATTGAAGAGATGATTTGCTAATTTAAGTGGACATTTAATGTATTATTAGTGCGGTTTAAACTATATTATAATATATTTGTTTATAATATGCTGTATATGTTTATATATATATATATATTGTATACAATTCAAAATTATGATACAATAAAAAATATTAAAATTAACATATTTTTTTAATTTATCTTTTATTTATCAATAATTATGATTAGCAAAAAAAAAAAAATGTTTTTTTGATTTTATTAGTACCTAATAAAAATTTAAAAAAATTAGAATTTAAAAAAAGTATAATAATATATATTACAATAATATTTTGATTTTCGTAATAATCCAATAACTAACAAGATATTTTATAATAAGTTATTTGTAAATTGATTTGTAAACGTTTTGTAAGTTAAAAGAAAATTAGGATTTAATCACAGGGAAAATGTTATTAAAAATTATAGAATATATAGACATATACATAGTGTTTATAGCTATTATAAAAGTTGACGGCGCGGTGGTCTATATTTTTTAGCTTATTGCAAACAGAATTGTCTAATTAAAAAGGATTTTTTTCTTTTTATAAATATTTTATTATATAATTGAATATATTATTGGGAAAGAAAAAATGTATTACTACTCGAAAAATTAATTAGGTTTGTAAAATATATAATATGTACCTATATAGAATTTAATTCAATTATCAAACTTATCCGATTGGCAATTGGTCAATTTTTATTTTCGTACTGCTTCCGGTTGTACGCCGATGCAATAACTTTCGATTGACAGAATGAAATCCAATTCACGAGTATCTGCGTATAATATATATTAATATATTATTATAATATTACTACCTATCAGTTAGTATTGTATACTACAATTATGTACTTATTTTGTATGATATTACTCGTATATTATTATTGGAATTCACAAATTAAACCATTGGAAAAGCGTGATGTACAATATTTACGTTTTGTATTCCAAATGCATTTTTGATTTTTTTTTTAAATTGTATTTTTTAGAAACTTATTGTTTCTGAAAATATATAACGGCCGATACCACAATATGTTCGCTTGTTGCAACTACAGCAAAGGTATAATTTCGCTGTATGAAATTGAAATACCGTCTTTGGGAAAATCAGGGCTATAACTATTCCCGTTTTAGAATGATTGTCGCATTCATCGTAGATATATTATACATCTATATAGAACTTGAATTTTATGCAACTGTTTGGACAATGGTTTATCAAGTCCATCTAAGTGCATCCGCCATGACTGTACATTAAGGACACTGCACGTGCTGTAATTTAAAATAAGTACATTTTTGTGATTCATATTATACGCTTTGTCGTGGCTTACAAAAAAAAAAAAAAAAAGAAATCGAGTTTATAGAAAAACGCAATTATATTTATTTAAAAGTGTACAAAACAATAACAGATCAAACAATATTTTCAAAAAAAAAAAAAACATTTTTACATCATAATATCACAAAATGCAATGCGTCAAGTAACTTTATTTAGATTTATGAAAAACAAAACAAATGTAGGTGTAATTTTTTGACTTGACTTGCATAATCATAACAGTATAAAAATTATATTATAATAAACTATAAACTGTAGGGATTGCGGATGCTCAGTGTATGACGGCCGTAGTTTACTCGAGAAGATTTTTCTTTTTATTTTATTTATGAAATTATTAAATCGACAAAATAACCTAACAGTTAAAGTAAGTAGATGAAGACGTTATTATTATTTACAACGGAAAAACAAAACTAATATATAGGAATATACATAACACGAGGTAGATAATGTACAAACCGAAATGTACAGGTGATTAAAATCATTGGAAGAAAGATGGGAGGTAGTTAGGAACAAAAATATATTACACCTATTAAATATATATGTAGAGAAATATTCTCCATGAGAACGCTTGATTAATGAATACATGATGCCATTAGAAATATATAATTAATTGCGTTATTTTTGGGGATTTAGTGATGTATCTCTAAAATCGTTTTATTTTTGTACTTATGTCATGCGTAATTTTGAATTGGTATTTATGTAAAAAATTAGGGATTTTGTATTACATAAATATATTTTATTAATAACATTATACACATACCTGTATTATAAACTATGAAATAATTTAAAATGTATTAAAATTTGTAAATTACGTGATAAATGACTGGTGAGGTGGAGAGAGGCGAATGATTGTAATTTTTAGCGTTACGGGTTATTATTTATATATAACGATCGAATTGATAAACAATTGTTTTTAGGTACTTCAGAACAGGGGTGTGTGCTCAAGGGAGAGTGGTACAATATTTTCTTTATTTTTTCTATTGATTTCAATATTATTTTCTGTATGATTTTTAGTTTTTCTTAAAAGTTATAATACTTTATTTATGAAAATAAAATACACGATAAATTAATGAAAACATATTTACCGCAATCCACCGTGATTTACGTCAAGATATTACTTTATGGTAACAAATATACTATACCAATACATACGATTATATTATAATTAACTACGGCATCCGCGATGAGTTAATACAAGAATATATATTTTTTTGTTATTATAACGAGGTCTGAAAATAATTGAAAATTCACATACTTATCTATTAGGACGGGCAAGATATCTCTCCCCCTTTTAAAAAAGCTGAGCACGCCTCTATGTCCTTGTAGGACGTCGTCAATTATAGTGATGTTGTTGTTTTGGTTGTTGTTGGTGGTAGTTGAATGAGCCGACGTCAAAGTTCGGTTTCTTGCGGTCCACCACGGCATTGAATCCGTTGTGTTTGTCCGCCGTATACTTAACCGTCCGGATGGTGCCGTCCGGTTCCACCAGCGTGTAGAACCCGTTCACCACGTCGCCAGATCTCGTCTCGTGCTGGCTCTTCACGTCACCCGTGTGTGGGTCGTGCACGTCATAGTGGAACGAATAGTGCACCGGTTCGTGATGGTCCTCGTGTTCTTCCTGCACCTGTGTGGTATGATGGTTGTACAGCTCTGTCACCTGTTGCTGGCCATGTGGGAAGTTGTTGTAAAACTGTTCGTGGCCACCGAGCGACTGGGCCTGCAGTTGATATCCGCCGTACGGCAAACACCGCGACCATGTGACCATACTCAGCAAAACACACGACTGCAAAATACATTAAATTTTGTCGTTTATTGATGCCGTCGTGAGTAATTCAACAGTCTCAATATTTGTGTGTGAATTTCCCCAACACAAGTTTATGACTTCGCAAACTATACTTGTAAACTGGATATTTACACTATTATAACAAGAAGGACTAACGCCAGTTATCGTAACATATCATAACGAAATACGTAGTATCCTATAAAGCATGCGTCTCGGGTGTACAGGACTTAAGTAATTTTTACAATTTTAAAATTTATATTGCTATCATTGAGTTTTCATAGTCGCATCATAAAAGAGTGAAACATTTTTTTACGTGGCATGGATCACCAACACTGTTTACTCGAATGCTTTATCGTTATATGTGTTAGTTTATTAATTAGATTCTGATATTAACTTTTACAAAAAAAAAAAGTGTTATCTGCGCTTTAAACGGTAAAACGAAGAGACAAGTGATAAACTATACGAGTGGACCACAACAAGAAAACCAAGCTTAGATAAGGTTAGATTGGATTTAAGCGAGTTGTGTCATTCACCACGCCCTGCGCATGTATGATGGTGTTGTCTAAACACTAAAAACATTATTATATTATTATAAATGAAAATCGCTTACCGCAATAACCGTAGAACCCTTCATGGTCTTGTTTAACAGCGGACGGAACACAAACAGTACTGCTGCCCAAATGAAACTTATTCCAGATGGCTTAGCTATTTAAACTAGATGGCACCGGAAGATTTTTCGGTGAAAACTGCTCGTTACTATTATTATGTTATTATAATACGCAACCGGGTATCACGCCTATGTGAATAATGTAATATAGCATAACATGCACACATCACGAATTTTATTAATATACGACATGGTACACCGACCCTTGTGACCAAACACGTAAAGCATTATATTTAAATCGAATGTATGATATGTATAAGCAGCGTAAACATGTACAATTTAATTATCCTAGAAAACTGTGCGCGTGGTATATATGTAGACGTATTTATGTACAGGGCGGTCTGTTTGACTAGTTACACTTTAATAGTTAGACTTTATACTCAAGTAAATATTATCATATAGCTTTTTTTTAATTTTTATTTAAAGAAAATGTTATAATTTGTATTTATAATTTGCATATAAGTAAATGAAAAATACAACAAACAATTTACATAAAAAATAACATGTAAACACAAAATGAGGGAAGTCATCCAATGATGAAACCTTTAAGAATAACAATTGATTTATTTATCAACTAATTTAGTAGGTCACGGTACCAACACCTGATGATTAAAGGATTAGGATGGTGCTATAAAGTATTAGGTGAAACCTTTGGTAATGGTATTTAAAATAAAAAGATATAAACAAATTATATAGAAAAGTAATTTTGTTTCTGATTAGTGATTACCTATGACAAAAAATAGGTTATCATAAAAAACACTAATAAAATATTTAATCTTTTTTAAAGATTTTATACATTTTATGTACTTTTTAAATATTTCAAATTATATGAAATATTTTTTTTTTAATTAAAAAATGATTTAATTTTATATGAAATGGATCACCCCGTACATTACTATCTAATATATCGTTTGTATGTATACAATATGCTACGAGCACTTATCTAACGGTGATATGTTATTGTTGTTGTTGTTGTTGTTGTTGTTGCGGATTGGTCTCAAGTAAATAGACTGGAAACGCGTTTGTGAAAAATATTATATTCTAACGTAAATATTATCGCGTTTTCCTCTTTGCTATTCATCATTGTTTACGCTTCCCCATCAGTCGTCGTCACCGGTCGTTTTTATTTGTCGTCAGCTCTAACGACTGATGAGAAAGATCATGATTCATGATCTGCAATCATTGCGTCAACTACGGTTATATTAACCATCAGGTTTTTCAAGATTCTGCGGTAGTGCATTGTCCAGTATACCTAAACTTAATATTTAAGGTAATAATATATATATATATATATTATACGGATTTAGGCCTTAAAACAGCTTAACACTCGTAAAATTGGTCAATTTATTTTCAAAGAAAAAAAATATGTTCATAATAAAAGGTTCAGTACTTTTAAGATGCTTTTGACACTGAATTTTGGAGTACTTATATAATATTATATTAAACGTTATTTTTATCACAGTGATTTTTTAAAATTTACTTTATATTTATTGAGATTCATATTTTGAAACAGAATATTAAGAACAAATATTTCAATATATTTCGTTTTCACTCACTAAGTGATTTTTCGTATGTATAATAATATTATTATTATTTTTTATTATTATTGCTATTTTAAATCCACAGTGACCTGCGATGAGCTATCATTATTATCCTTAATTTGATAATACTGTTATCATATTATTCAATCTTGTTTACACATCCACCTATTTACATACTAATTAAACGATTTAATAATTTTTTAAGCAAGTTACGATTTTACCGATTTTTGTTTTATTATTATTTTTGTTCAGCTTAATAAAAAAAAAGAAAGAAAAAAGATTTTATACCATTTAGGTACAAATAGTATTATGTATAACTTATTTATTTTATCTGTGTGATTAAAAGCATTATTCCATGAAGATTTTTATTGCATTTCATGATAGTAAGTACTTATTATAATTTATACAGTTTTTCATCTAAATATAGTTGGGTTTCTTAAGATTTTCTCTAAGTATATACCTATACTATATAATGTGTGGTAAATTTTCATATTTTAAATTAACAAAAAAAAAAGAAAAAAGTTATGTAAATATGTTAAACTAATTAATTACTAATTAAATACTCAACTCTTTATCACGGTTATTTAAGTTTAGAACATTATAAATGAATAGGTTTTATGTTATACAATGTAGATTGTACATGTATATTATATAACTATTATTATATTCATATAACAATAGTGTCGTATATTATGTATTTTTCATTACAATTTGTAGCATTTAAATTAGATATATAAGTATATCATCTGCTAGTGAATCGTTATTAGTGTTCATCATTCTTTCGAATAACTTTTACTTATATTTAATGTATAAATCGCCTACATTATACTAGTATACAATTATATCTTCAGCTCGTAATGTATAAATTGTGTTTATGGTTTATATAAATTGGTTGAATGTTTATTTTCAATCAATATGATAGTCTGTAGCTGTATAAACCTTTAACACAATATTTGATCGAGATATGTCTATTATAAGTACAAAATAAATATTAAATTAATGTTTTATATGTCGTATTATTTTTTATTTTGTACGTAATTTGCTGATTTATCGCTGAAATCACTATTAGCATTTATATCGACTTTAAGTAATATATACTTCCTTTAATGTGTTTTAGAATCTTAGATTAATGTTATTAAAATATTTAAAATCAAAGTATCATAAATTATTTTTGTTTATAATTCGTCATTATTAATTACACGTAATTATCTAAATTTCATTTATACATGATATATTTCTTATATGACCTTTTTGCTTATCTTATATAGTTAGATAAATATCCGTATATTTACGTTCATAATATTTCTATTTAGTCTGATTTGTATTTTAGGGTTCAGATTTTGACTCTGTATGAAGAGCATTCTTATGTTTATATTTTGTTATTTGGTGACCACATTATTGACATTAATTTTATAAATGATTAATATTAATTTGTGAAACTTAATAGCTTTACTATGTAGATTTGGCACGTAACGACGTATAATATTGTGTACGTTATAATTTTATAAATATAAAATAAGGACTACATCTATATTAACTACTTAAAGATGTATGCCTTTTATGAGAATTCGTATGCCAAGATGTTACTTCGAGGAAATCAACTTTTTAATATATATAGTTGCGCTCTCAAATGTATTTGACACTTATTTGCATAATATTTTATTAATGCGTGTTCTACATACCAACATATTATAACAAATAATTTGTATAATATTAAATAAAATATGGAATATATTTTTTTTATTAAGAAAACGTATTTATTAAGTATAATTTTAATAATTGTATATTAATATGTGGGAGTTGAACGAGTCTTTCGCCAATTTAAAACGAGTGCGGTAAACACTGCAGTTCTTTTTACATATCAAATTATTTTTCTAACCTGTTTTTAATCTAAATATTCTAAATTATTTATTGGCACTAGTTATATCTAGTTGATATTAAATATATAAGCAGTTATAAGCATAACGTATTATATTTATTATAATAGTGCTAATATTTACCGCATACCACCAATTCAAACTATGTTCTAGTTAAACAATAAAAAAATGTATACGTATAATAAAATAAAAAATTAGGTTTTTAAAAATACGTTAATATTCATATTTAATTTTGTATTTTAGTTAGATACATTATTTTTACGATGAATTTGAATAAGACAAGGTATATTTAAGCTAACAGTGCTAGAAAAAAATAAACAATGAAATATTAACATTTATTTATAATTTCACAATATTGTTTGTCTGCGTATTATCGTTTTAATGGAAAAGGCCTTTGGGGATATTTGACTACCAACGTAATCCTTTTCATATCACGTACGATAGTTATAATATTAAAAACTATACATCAGCTGATGTGCCATGTAAATACATTTTGATTAAAACATATTATAATATAGTAGGTATTGTATTACACTCACCCCGAGGCCTTTAGCGCGAAAGTCTGTTTCCTCAAGCGTACACTATTTAGCAATAATTATAACTACATCTTTGTCGTGACAGATATTATGCGATACTCGTGCAATACAATACGAGTATACATTCATGTCATTATTTAAAAAAATGTGCAACGTGTGTTCCCAAACGATTTATAATCATCTATCGGTTTTTCCAGACGATAAAAAATAATAACTTACGAGATCAGGAATGATATTATATCGTTTGAGTTTAATTTCGAACGGTAAATGGTAATCTAACCTTATCTAACAGATATTGATTGTTTCTTTACTTATTAGGTATATTCATAATTTGGTGGCCCATTCGATTTCTGATACAACGCTCATATGTGGAACACTGACAGGTACGCGTTATAATACCTAGTATAATGTACTCTTGTTTCGATCGGTTCAAACGTAACATTTCTTAATTTTGGTTTAAATCCATCGATCTAATAACCAAAAATGATGTCCGAACAACACCCAAAACCTAAGTATATCAAAATACTAGTATTATAATATTGAAATAATAATACTGTTAACCCATTAAAGTTTTTTGAAAAATCTATAAGTTATATTTAATTGCCAAGTCTGCGGATAAATTTTGCGTTATAATATTTCATCACATCGGAGATGATAGATATTATAATTTTACACTTAAATAGCGTTACAAATGCGTCTCGACATATAGGGATGCGTAAAAGACTATAACACTTAACGACAACACTTTCAGTCGACGGCGCTTACCATCCACATAGGTTATACTATATAATTAGAAAAAAAACACCTAAATATTACATGGGACACAGTAAAAAACGAACGACAGGTGCGGCGTTCCGACCGCGACTGACGCGCTATATATTATATGATACGAACTCGAGTAAAGTATAGTATAATATTATGATGTGTTTCTAAACCGTCTGGACGAAATCCACTTTGGCAAACGTTATAATTGAATTTATTTGTTGTCGATCGAAATCGCATTGTTACGGCACCTATCTGGTCAGAGTTGCAGTGCAGTTGACGACATATTATTATTGTTAACGTACGCGCAGAAATGGACACGCGCAACAATAATTACGATCGTGTATGTACAAAGTTAAAATAATATGCATACTACGTGATGGACATACAATCCTAAGGGGCGTTTTCTATTTCGGAGTTTCGCAACCTATTCCGTTTCGCGCGCGCGTGACGATGTGCCACCGTCGTCGTTGCGTCGAAGACGCTCGCACATGATCTTGAACCACTTAAATCGTAGTTCTACATTGCCATATTATATCGGGGTCGCAATTTATCCGGATATAAACCTTGAAATTTAGTTGTTTGGGGGGCTGTCATTACCGCCTCAAGTTAGCACACTACCCGTTCCCAGAATAGTTATTATGATATAAGAATAAGGCGTATCATATCACTTAAACTTCTTCACAATATTATTGACTTGGTCATTGCCTACTGCAGTGTATATCTAGAAAAGAAAAAAGAGGGAGCTTGACTAGATGACCACTATAAGGTTTGGAAATTTCCGGAAATTTAACTTGACGGGAATTCTCGGAAATATTGAAAAATTCACAACAATCGCAATTGTTATTTATTAATCATTATTTTATTTAATAGCGTAATTCAATTAAATATTCAAAGGTTTGATTAAATATAAATATACATTACCTAAATAATATGTAATAAACTTATAAATGAAAACTTAATAAGTTTTAATTTTCATTCGATCTACCACAAATTTATAATAAAAATAAAATAAACATTAAACAAAATAAGAATATTATATGTGTAATGTGGATTTACCTAATCTTATCATTTGAATGACAGTTATAAAGTCAAATTATTTATAGTAAACGAACTTAAGGTATTATATTAAAATTAACAATGTTATCAAATATGATATGATATAGATGTGTAAATGTAAACTCCGTACTTTCAATGCGGACTATGGACACCCATATCTTATAAGTAGGTTTATTTATAGTACCTTCTTTTAGTTTTTATAAAAGTAAAATACGTATAACAGCTTTAAGCTGTACTTTTAAAATCAAAACGAAATTTAACAGGAGTGTCAACTCTAGATTAGAAACAGTGTATCTTTTGCACATTTAATAACATTGTAAGAGTATAAATTAAATACATTAAGCATTTAAGATATTATTGAAATCATTATTAGAAAGGCGTCAGTGTGTTACTGCACTTTTTTTATAAATTAGCCGATAAACGGGAAATATGTCGAAGTCCTAAGATAAATATTATCTATAGTGCTCGCATTGCTCGTCCCTCTTTACATCCACCCCCGATCACATAGTAATACCTTTGTCGTACATTAAACTATTTTGTTCTGTTATCTCTCGAACTCGCGGAAAGATTAACCACGACATCGGGTTGGACGTATAGCGTAAAACAATGCTATTATAATGAACACGCACGCATAACATATTATTGTGGTACGCGAGTGTTCGTCAATAAATTATTCGTCGCGTCGAAGTCTCCCTGACGGCGGTGACGTGCATGTTCGCAGGACGATTTTCGTCGCGTCCTTCCAAGGACGATGACGATGACTGGCCGTGCGATATACCCACGCGGAGGTTTCACTTTCGCCGCGTACACACCTCGGTCGGTCTGGCCTAACCTAGGTATATGGATCGGATTGGACTCGGACCAAGACTCGATGACCCGCATACGATTATAGTCGCCGGACATTGTCGCGTCTGCAGTACTATTATATTATTATTAAATTGAACGGTTGTTCCATCGCCGGGGCTGGTATGGCATTCTGGCCACGTCTCCGTTACGACACGGCCCTCTCCTCTCGCCCACTTGGCAATCGGCCCCTGTCCGGTGTCAATCGCCGGTGGGTGGCACAATATCCGTCGCGTTCGATCATCGAATCTACGGTGTAGGGGCACAGCGAAAATGACACATTGTGGGGGCGTCCACAGACCACTATATAACCGTCGACGGTGACCGTTGTCAATCACATCCAATTCGACTCTCGAGTTCATCCGGTCTTTTCCGAAAAACAACACTCGCCGTCTTGTCACTTTCGCAGTAACCGAACAACAAAAAATCACCGAAGAAATGGCATTCATCAAGGTAAGTACCAGTATTATAGTAATACGGTTATTACGATATCTGACGACCGACATCTGTTGGCGTGCTATTTCTCTTACACATTTTATCGATTTGTCTTTTCCTCTTCGCAGTCTTCATTGGTCTTGGCCGTCGTGGCAGCCGTCGGCCGTTGCGAACCCGGAGTACTCCCCGCCGTCGCCCCAGCCCCGTACGCCTATCCAGGACTGTTGCCATACTCGGCCGCGCCCGCCGCCTACCCGTACGCCACTTACCCGTTCAGAGCGCCGTTGTTGCCGGCCGCTTCCCGTGCCGTGGCGGCTCCACTTCAAGCGTTCCCGGCACCTGCCGCCCGGTTCGCCGCCGCTCCATTCCCGGCCGCCGCCGCTGCCATAGCACCGTTCCCGGCCAGCGCCCCACTGGTCCGCGCAGCCGCGCCTCTTCCCGTGGCCGCTGCACCGTTGCCCGTGGCCGCCGCACCCGCCGTGGCCAAGCTCGACTTCACAGACGCCTACCCGCAATACCAATTCGCGTACACAGTCCGGGACTCGCTGACCGGTGACGCCAAGGACCAAGAGGAAGTTCGCGACGGTGACGTGGTCAAAGGCCGCTACAGTCTGATCGAACCCGATGGCAGCCGCAGGACCGTCAACTATTACGCCGACGACGTCAACGGATTCAACGCTGTCGTCCAAAAGGACGTGCCAGTCGTCGCGCCAGCCGTCGCCCCTGCCGTAGTCGTATAATGAATGACTGACGCCGCCGTATACGATCATCGCCGCCACTGACTCCGCCGGACATAATCTCTATACCTATATATATATATTGTACGTGTATTTTTATTTTATGTTTGTGTTTCCTTTTTGTACATAACTTTTTTCTCGCTGTTATATTGTATTATCTTCTATATATTTCAAGGCAATAAATAAAGTTTCTAACTCTTAAACATATTATATTATAAATTACGAGCGCGTACATTATTCACACAAAACAAAGGTAAATTACACCCTCTATACCACTTATAACCATATTATGAGTATTTGGTGCGAATTCGTTGATGTGACTTTAAGTTCAAACCGCGCCAACCAGGTACCTCATCGCAGCGTGTATACGTTAACAGCAATAACTCATTCTGAGGTGTTGTTCTTAGATTTTCGTCTGTAATCGATCTACAAGAGCGTTATTGATTGATGTGTTTTATGAAAGTAATGGCTTTGAAGGTTCAGTCTCTACCAAAAACAGCGTAAGCCCATTCATTGAAACATTTCAGAAAACAGTTAAAAAAATTACCATTAAGCATTATACTAAGAGAAAAACAAATTCAATTTATTTATGTTATACTGACAGCGATGAATATTGCTTTCCAATGATATTATATTTACCATACTATAAAGTGTAGACATGGATATGTGTCTTGAAAAATCATATCATTTACATCATACTAAATAATTATTATTACTGCTCGAATATAACCACTAAATAATATTATGAATATACCTACTCTAATATACACTTTTCTAGTTTTATAATGACATTATTTCAATAAACAATGAAATATATTATTATTTTCTGAACAAACTATTAATGCAGATACAATTATTATAATTGTTGCTTAAACTTATAATTGTACCGAACACTTAATGTATTGCGTTTTAATTTATATAACATTATTTATTATCGAAAATTCAAGTCGTTGTTGTTACTTTGTGAGTATGGACTGAACACAATCCTCTCCATAGAATTTATATTCTTTTGTTATTAAACAGGAAAAACCCTCACTTTATACTTACTATACTCGTCAAGTATACCAGTTTTTGCAGATTAGGTGATTTATTGGTTTTTTGGACGTGAAATAATATGATTTCGTGGTTTATATCATAATACCAACCATAGACTTTAACGCTGATACATTTGGGTACTTTTAAGACAAAATTTGATATAATTTTCAACTGCGATTTGTTTGCGCTTCACAGTAGTATTTCACATCCTATTAGTTGTTACAAGTTATTACCTTGTGATTAGGAACTTTAATCAAATAGACTATATATTTACTGTACTTCGAGATTTTTCGATTACATTTTAAAATCAATTTAAAGTTTATTAGTACGCTAGTCGTTACATATTAGTGGATTAATTTATTTATAATGGTACCTATAACTGTAGAATCGATATCTAAATTGGATTCACTTCGCCGCGACAATGAATTAGTTTTTGATTTACATACTGTCATTATTTAATATTCCATATTACCATAAATAACATTAATATAAGACGTAATAACCATTCTGTTGATGTGTATCTATATATAAATACAAATGTATTCCATAGCTTTGTTTTCATAATATAATTTAGAGTGGGCTTATTATATTTATTTTTTATATAAATAAATAACGCGATTTATTTACATTACTAACCTGTTTTGAAAGGTGGATTTAAAAATTACATTAATATACTTTAAATTTACATATATATGTCTATAAATAAGTAACTTAGGTAAATAGGTAACAAAATTTATTTAAATTTGTTTTAAATAATATAATATTATATACTAATATGAATATTATAATATGATAATTATAAAATGAATCATAAAGTAATATTTTTAAATTCTTATACTTCCTATACTATAAAAAATAGGTACCTACTTTATAACTTATATCTCCATCTGCCACATACATACACTACGGTAATAGCAAATTACTTTGTGTAGATATCTTATTTATTATACTTATAATTTAGTCTTGTTTATAAAACATTTTTCTTAACTCTTCCGTTACTGACTGAAATAATGTGAATAGTAATTCTTAATAATTAAGGTTTTAAGAGTGTATCTTTTGAGGTTTTTAGCTCAAAAAGTTTTAAACGATTACTCTAAACATGTTTTAACACAGTAAATTGTAATATGTTTTTTGATAAATATTTGTCTCCACGTCCTCGAACAATCGCACCGATTTGTTTCAATCTCGTTCACTCGGTATGTTACGTCTTTTCTATGATGACAAAATGAACCATTCTGAGTAATTATTATATTTTTTTAAGTCTTATAAGCATTTATTTTGAATGTCACTGCAGCACTAAAATAATATTGACGTACTTTAAAGTGTAATTAGGTAATTGTCGTATCGTCATGAAGACAACTAGGTACCTATAAGTACCTTAAATATAATATTATGACGTGTAGATGAATAAAATAATAATTTTTAACTGGACCTATATTACCTATCAGTCCGTTTCAGTTTGTCCATAATATATAAAACATGCGCAAACAATATAATATTTATATATGTTTGCATTTTACATTTGGTACGTTTGGAAACTATAATAATGTACCTATTGTATAATATTATATATTATATAATACCTTTATTATTAATTAATAATAAATATACACGTCAATTAATATAAGATTTAAAATATTTTACTGGGCGCGTAAATATTTTCTTTTGATTCCTTTCACGTTAATATATACTGAAATTATCATCTCATATTTTATTTCATTGTAATTAAATATAAATTGAATATTAAATCATTATATTTTTCTTATACAATACCAAACAATACTGTATGAGAATTTCGAGTGTATAGACCAATTTTATAACTTTTAAATTATAATGCACTGTGTGTCATATACTCATGTATACTATTAATTATCATTATGACAGTACATTTTTTCGTGTAGTCTGTACTCCTATAACATTCAATATCGAAATCATTTCCATACGAATGTACCTAACTATATCGACACGCATCACGATCTGTCGATAAGTTATAAATTGTTTAAATATCCCATTGTACAATATAATACCATAATATTTTTTTTATTATTTTCCAAATAGAGATGATCCGTATTACGTTTCGGGGCATTTCCAGTTTCCGATTTTAATATGGCATGAAGCGATAACTGGTCGTCCTTACAATATGTGATAATAAATCGGTGTACGCTACTGATCCTAAATTATTATTATTGTTATAGTTACGAAAAGAAGGTTCGCTGTACACGTATAATATACTCGGCGGAGGTGTGTCCAGTACGCAACACTGTTTTAATATTGTTATCGCGTATATTGTTATTATACACAGTATAATATTATGTGTGACATGTAAGCGCGATTATGCGTCTTCGTCGACGACCGCAATTGTGTAACAGCCTCCCCCACCACCCGTACGCCAACATTACTATACCGCCCACCCATAACAAGACGCTTTAATTATTACATAATTTATTTTCCCCGAAAATGCGCATATTATACTACTGTGTATTATATTTTATGATCATAAACAAAATCTGTGCTATTATATTATTATGTGGAACCGTCCGTATAATGATTGTGTTCTGTGTAATTCCACATTGATACGAACATTAAAAAAAAAAAAAAATTGTGCAATGTCTCGTGATGTTATTTCGGCCGATATAATATGGTTAGGCGTGTAGGGATACCTACGAACGTATAATAATTAATAACATTACCTACACTCTATACGATGTAACCGACTGGCAATGAAATAATGTAAATGCGATTTATTTGACAGTTATTATTTTGCACTTATATTTATGCGTGTTAATGAGACTCTCGCGATACAAATGTTAAGTATTTGTCCATCAACCAAACGTGGTTATATTATAGAACTTATTTTTTTTTTAACTCACGTGTTCACTGCGTGTGAAAAAAATCGATAACACTTGTACAATTGTGTACAAATTATTGGCTTGAATAACTTATGCAAGTATTAAGTATTTTAAAAGCAAAAAATATTTTTTTTTTTGTTAACAAAATATTTTATTTATAAATTACAACTAATATGGTAGGTAGGTACTAGGTAGTCGATATTAAGAAAGTAGTGGAAGTAATCACTTACAAATAAATTATATATTTATATACATATAATATCTGCAGTCAATAGCGCGTCATTTGTATATATTTACTTTTGTAATTTACAGTACTATACTAATGAGCATTTATCCTTTTATTACTATTTAGTTAATAACATTACAACTATAGATAGGTGAACATTTTAATGTCAAATTGTATTTCATATTTCTATAATTGGATAAAATTAATATTTACATACTATTCATACAGTAAAGCACACGTATACAATTTATTACACAATCTTGTTGTTGCTATATTTATATGGTTTAAAATCAAAATATTTTCTAGCTTATTTTAATCTGACTAGGTATTAATTATAAATTATTTTTAGTTGTTCGTTTTTTAAGGTATTGTAAACCACAGTGACATAGTTATATATGTAAATACTAAGAATCCATTGATATTCGATATTATATTATATTTCGATTGGTATTATAATTAGGTACCAATACTCAAATTTTTTTTCGTACTTATCTTTATAATAATATTATTTTTCAATGAAAATTAAAATGCAATCCTTAAAAATTAATTTAATACAGCGAACAAACATTAATCTACCTATACCTAGTTCTTACCTTACCTAGTATGTGATATATGAAATTAATTTTATAGATTTTTAATGGTAATTTTAACAATCACCAGAATACTTAATACCTTATAAAGTTATAACCAATAGTTCATGGTGTTTTATACAAATAATATATTGTATATGAATTTATTTTTGACACGTATTATAACGTTATTACTTATGTCTAACAAAAATCTAAAGTAAAACATTCAAAATATGTAAATTTTACAATACTAAATCAAAATATTAAGAAAATAATGTCATATCCTATTGTTACATATTGTTAAACGAAAAAGTTACAATATCACCTATAAGAAAACGTAGATATAAAATCTAGACTCTATAATATTAATTTTGAACAGAAATTTGTGAAATTATTTATTTTAAGTGACATGCCTGAGTACCTGCAGAATGAGAGTGTATCACGTCTTCATGATTGATTTTTTCACAATAATAATGTTAAGGACGAAATATGTTTAAATTGCATTTAAACTAATTTTAATCATTTTTAGAATTTTATTCAACTCGAAAATTATACATCGATTTTAAACGACCTAGACATTCTTCCAGTCGAGGACGAAGGAATGCTAATGTTTTTTACTTATCTAATGAGGTAACAATGGTATTGTTAGTATCAAATATTTTAGATTCTCAGCAAATAGAAACATATTTGTCTTACGGTATTATTACTCTTAATTATGAACAATTCTCCATGAGCAGCAAAAAATTACTTTGGAAGTATAATAGTTCATAATAGCCCTGAAAATCGAATGTACGAGTAGTTGGTATTTATAAAGGATTATTTAACTATATTTGTGTAATTTCTTAGAGCACTAAGAAAAATAATGGAAATGTAAAAGTTAAAGCATTTTAAGGTATCGTGGTTTTAATTTTTATCTAAACTTTGTTTTATAATTGTTTTTAATTCGACGGTTTGCTTTAAAACAATTTAATAATATAACAAACCATGGTAGTAGTCACTTGTTATCTGTATTAACTCCTTTTTCTAACTTTTTTAATAAACATACAGTTATGGATTAATTTACTTTTGTTTATAAGTGTTGTAAATTCACAGCTATATACTGGCAATAGTTGTAATAACAGAAAGTAATTGCTTAGCTATTGTTAAGCGTTTTGTTAGTACTTTTTACTTTTTAATAAACGAAAATAGTATTATGAATATTTAATTTACCATTATAATAATAATTATAATATTAAGTGTTGCAAATAATGGGTTCGTTTGGTTATGTATACGAGTGGTTATAAATGATATTTTTACATGGTGGCTCGTGTCTTTCTTATATAATTTAACAATATTTGTAATTTTAGGTCAACCACGGAACGTCACTGGATTTTATCACAACACGAAAATTATTCAAGAATGCGACTCAAACTCTGTCCCAACTATCATTTTGACAACCATCAAAATGCTAGTAATTTGAGAGACAACGCCGGTAAATAACATTTTATTTTTTAAAACAAATTTCATAAATATAAAAATAATCTATATTATTTTAAAATATGTATCATATTTGACTTTATTATTTCTTCTATATAATAAACATTTAACTATTAAATATTTTCATAAAATTTCAATTGCATCACTTTATGTTTAGGCGGTGGTATTAAATGTATGATGGATTGTCCGGAAATACCGCCTTGCATGCCACAAGTAGCTGTTCGAAGTTTGGTAGAAGAAGATGGTGAAATGTTACCCGATGAAGATATAGCTTCATACAAAATGAATTATCCAGAGTAAATACATTTAAACATTTTTTTTCTAGTTGCCGTATACTTTGATTTATTAATGAAATGTTAAAATATGATGTTTCTTTTTTTAAATTTTAACACTGAAAATATTATAATGGTATTTTTATAAAAAAAAAACTGAACTATTAAATCCTTATTTTTTTTTTAAATTATATATAATATAGTTTTAATAATGCTTACCTGTTGAATTTCTATGTATATTTTAGGGAGGACAATGAACGAAAAGAAAAGTTGGTTTTGTCAGTTGACTGTCAATTAGTAACTTTGATGAGTGTAATAAAAGGACGATTAGTCATATCGACAACACATGCGTACTTCCATGATTTAACCCCGATCACGGAGGATTGCGATAGACATGATTTTAAGGTAGGATATTAATATTGCTTATACATTAAATATTATTCTTGACCAAAATAGGAATTTTGTTCATATAATTTAAACATTTAAAACAAAATCAACTCCTAATATTAAAATGTCCTTAATGCCTTTACTAGGCAAAAATTTATAAACTATGAAATTTTCCTTTTTTTTATTATTATTATTATTAATTTAATTTGTTGTAACTTAAGTAAGTATATAACAAGTAATTTTAAAATATAATTTAAGCTAAATTATATTTTACAATACATAAATAATAAATATGAACAATGAACATATTAGGTATTATTTAGTTATAATATTAAATTCTGATGATGAATTATAAGAATAAAATATGTCTTATAACATGTAGTATATTATTGTATACAATATAATTATATACATATTTTAATATATTGATTAATGTTTAATGATAGAATATTCATTATTTGAATCCTTAGTAGGTATATTATAATTTATAATTTAGATCACGAAATTGGACTTTTATATGATACATATGAATGTATTAATGTATAGGTATATTTGTGTTTTGTATATACTACTCATAAAGTATTTAATATAATAATTAGTGTTTAAAAATTTCATTAAGTATAACATTTTGAAATATTTCAGTATTTTAATAAAATTTGTTTTTTTTTTTAAAAAAGTTTATAAGGAATTGTATAATATGATTAAAACTACAACTTATGGACTATATTATTATTAATTAATAAATAATAAAATTATAAACAATATTAGTATTAATAAAAATTAAATGTTTCACTTTCTTGTTACTTCAAACACTAAATATTATACGTAAGTGCATTATCAACATTATTTAAATTATTCTTAAAATAGTTTATCGTATTATATTTTTAGAAAAACAAATAAAATAGAAAAAAAATTTTATTATTTGAGAAAAATTATATATTTATATTTACCAACTTCAGCAATTATATAATTAAAATTTTACATTAATTAAATTATTTCCTTAATTTATTATATTCTACAAATACGTCTATAAATAGTGATTTGTATACACGTTTCCTCAAAGAAATAATTAAGGATATTAGATATATATTTTCTTTAAACCTTTTACAAAAACTTTATCTTATTGCTATATATATTTAATAGAACTTAGACAAATTAGTTAAAAATGTATATAGAAAATTAAAAGTTAATCGTGTATAATGTATTTGTATTATTTACTAAAAATGATTACTAACTAATAATTACAGATAAAACCTAAAATCATGTGTTCCTATTTAATCAAACAACAAACATGTTTAGAAAACAATCGATTTAAATAATAATACTATAATAGAACTATAGCTTTTCTATTTTCTTTTAAAGGCAAGTGCGCACATCGTATTACTCTTTGTGACAGTGAAATTTACAACCGGACATCATTTATTCATAGGAGTGCTAATTATTGGCAACACTATAGAGTATGTCATGTCCTTGTGTCTAGTGAAAGTAATATATATCAAATTATACAACCCAAATTGTTCAAATTGGATCGTATTATTCGATTCATATTTTTAACTACTGATACATACTTAACTAAATAACTATTAAGTAGATGTGTTTCGGGTGTATCAACGATACTGTGTATATAACATGTCACGTGTAACTAATTTTAAAATAAAACATCAATAATCTCATTGTTAAACAATAATAATCGTTTCAGTTGCATTCAGTTGTTAGTATTTGAAATTTAACGTCTCAATGTATGGGGGTGTTTTACAATTAAAAAACATTTTATAAATGTATGATAATGAAGCACATTAAAATTATACATAATATACGTATATATGTTGAATACAATTTCAAATAATTATAAACAAATGTATGCATTAATAATTTATTTATTTAATTACGGAACGAGCTAAAAACAATTAAACATATTGATCAATATTGATCTGTTTATTTTTAGTGGTCCATGACAAAATTAAGAGATGTCTATTTACGACGATACAATCTACGTAGAAGTGCTTTGGAATTTTTCTTGATGGACCAGTCAAATTATTTTCTTAACTTTACAACAAAAGTAAATATACAGTAATAGGTTATTAACTATGTATTAGCATTTTTAAATGTATTTATTATTCTTTTTATGATTTTAAGATTCGTTTGAAAGTATTGACTTCAATTTATAGCGTGCATCCACCTAATTTTTCATTTAATAGTAGTCGACACCCACAAGACCTTTTACGAAAGTCTGGCTGTACACAGAAGTGGGTTAATAGAGAAATTTCAAACTTTGAATATTTAATGCAAGTGAGTACTACTGTATAGCGTCAGTTAGGTTTATCGTAAATTGTAATCAAATTTATGATTCAACTAATAATTATTTTTTACGCCCAGCTGAATACAATAGCAGGCCGCACTTACAATGATCTGTCACAATACCCAGTGTTCCCGTGGGTGCTAGCTGATTATAAATCTGAAGAACTAGATTTGAACGATCCAAAAACGTTCAGAGATCTATCTCGACCCGTGGGTGTTGTGAATCCCAACAATGAGGCTGATGTACAAGCCAAGTACAGAAACTTCGAAGACCCAAACGGAGTTATCGGAAAATTTCATTATGGTACACACTATTCAAATTCTGCTGGTGTACTCCATTACTTGGTTAGAGTTGAACCGTTTACTTCTCTGCATATCGAGCTTCAAAGCGGGAGGTTAATTTAATTTATTTATAAATACAAAATATTATGACTCACATATTATTTTTCATTAAATTATATTATGTGACATTATTACCGAAAAATTATTGTGTATCTAACAATATTTTAGATTCGATGTGGCTGATCGTCAGTTCCATTCCATCGCGCAAACTTGGAAGCTTTTAATGGATACGCCAAATGATGTCAAAGAACTGATACCAGAATTTTTCTTTTTCCCAGAATTTTTAAAAAATATGAACAAGTAGGTTTTTTAAATAATAAATAATATTTTAACTTTTCAATAAAAATAAATACTGAAAATATAAATATTATATTCATAAGATAATAAATATATAATATATTTAAGTGTGTATTTTTTAAGAAAACAAATATTATTTCAAATAAATTGTATTATAGATTTGATTTGGGTCGCTTACAATCGTCTAAAGAAAGAATCGGTGACGTTATTCTTCCTCCTTGGGCGGACAGTCCCGAAGATTTCATATACAAACACCGAAAAGCTTTAGAATCTGAATATGTGTCGAGTCATCTTCACGAGTGGATCGATTTAATATTCGGATACAAGCAAAAAGGTCAAGCTGCAGTGGATGCTATGAATGTTTTCTATTATTGCAGGTGACTTTAAGGACGTCAGATAATTTTTTATAATCCGTTTTCTAACGTGTAATACTTGTACTATATAGTTACGAGGGAGCCGTTGATCTAGATGCGATTGTCGATCCCATAGAAAGAGAAGCCGTAGAAGGCATGATTAATAATTTTGGACAAACTCCGAGTCAGTTGTTAAAAGAACCTCATCCACTAAGACTATCGTTAGACAAGGCGTTAGAAAAAATGATGAAATCGGATCACAAAAAACCAGATCTAACAATGATGCTGTCAGAATTATTCACATTTTACGTCGAGGTACCTTTAATAATTATTATAATGAACGTATAAAAGATAACAAAAAATACAATTTAGCGCTAACTGTAAAATTCACTTTTTTTTATAGATAACAGACAATAAACATCCAATGGTATTTTTGAGTCCGCCTCGGTCGGGGACTAAAGGACTATTACAGACGTTCATGACTGACGATACATTGGTAACAGTGTGTGATAACTCTCTGATCGGCAGGCACTCGTGGTTGCCATATGACAGACATTCCAATAAAGGATTCACGCTTGAAGTGGACCAATCGCATATTTTGCTAAAGTAAATTATTATATTATTAATTAATCAGGTTTTGGTCGGCTTCTAGTAGAATGCGACAATAATGTTGATCGTTTTTGTTTTTCGCTTGCAGGGGTAAAAAAGACCCAAGCGCGTATCCAATGAGATCTTCCTCGTATCATCCGTCCATTGAAATGAACAGTCACTTGTTTGCAGTATCTCACGACGCCAAATATTTATTCACTGCCGGTCATTGGGACTATAGCGTGAAAACGTTCAGTTTTTCAAAAAACAAATACGTTTCGTCTGTCATAAGACACTTTGGTAAACATATTACGAACGGCTACTCAATAAGATCGTTATAATAATACATACATGTATAATCGATGTTACGATTTCAGACGTAGTGACATGCTTGGCACTAGACTCCTGCGGGTGGTACATGATAAGTGGCTCGAGGGATTGTACTTCGGTCGTATGGGACGTTTCAAATGCAAACAATACGAATCCTAAACCGTTCCAAACGCTTCTCGGTCATGATTTGCCCATCATCTGTGTAGCGATCGCTACGGAACTGGATATGGCCGTTTCTGGTTCACAAGATGGCACCGTTAATGTATACAGCATACACCAAGGGCTTTTGGTCCACTGCCTCACCCCTCTAGGATGTGTATCCCCTCCGTCCATCGTAACATTCGTGGCAATTTCATTTCAAGGACATATCGCTTTTTCGGCTAAAGATAAAGTACGATAGAAGTATCAATTTATCTGAACTTTTATGTAGTTATACTTACACATAATATGTAATCGTTTATAAGTATACTCAAATTTATTTATCGTTAAAAATACATTTTATGGCTTTATTATTTTTAGAAAAACCATTCCGTCCATGTATTCAGCTGTAACGGTGATAATTTAGGTTCGAAATACGTAGCAGCTCAAGTGACTGGTATTACAACTATAGGCGACTGTTTAGTAGTGGTCGACGATGCAGGAGATCTAACGCTAAGTAGACTACTAGGGTAAGTATAAAGGAATGCTTAAAATTACGTACTTATGTAAATTAAATTTATAAAAACTATATGTGTACAAACTAACACCGCTTGGTTTCAATTTAAATGTCGGTAGCATAACAATTAATAGTAAATATATTATAGTGGATAATCAATAATTGTTAAACATTAGTCAATACCTAACTATTTTCTTAGGTTTTTAAATACAATTTTAAAACAAAAATTAATTTATGACAACAGGTCTGGATTATTATCGTTACTAAAATTAAACATTTTTCAGCTATTAACTGTAATCCCTTAAAAACTGTTTTTGAACTAAAACTATATTAAAAGTGTTTGAAGTAGAATATTATATAGTTAGTGGTTGGAGCACAATAGTAATTGTTTTTAAGGAATAGAGTATAGGCAACTATAATAACATTTTAAGAAAATCGTTATTCAATTATTTAGTTGCTCAGTTACACCAATGAACAAATTAATCTCTTCAGCAATTAAGACTTGCGGTCCTATTATTTTAAAAGTATAGTGTAGGTTCCTTAACAAGATAATGTTGTTTTTTTGTGAATTTCATTGTTGGTGCTGATTTAGTAATTATAGTACTACATACACAATTACAAAGTTAAATAATTGACTATAATCGAATATAAACTGTACCAGAACAATTCATACTAAATTATACAATGCGACATAAGTAATATAAACTATAAATGTTATATAATAAATATAATACCCTAAAGTAATGTTAAGTAGATACTTTATTAAATTGGCAACTTAAATAAATAATATTTTTACATTACACCAAAGCAAACAATTAAAAATATTTTTTATTACATGATTGCTGGAAAACCATTATATTATTAGACTCTTTATTTTTTTTTCAGTCCTTTAGCTATATATTTATTAATAATTTTCTAGGTTTAAACATTTTTAATATTTACAAATCCATTAAAATAGCTTATTATTTTAACTAACTTGTTGTTGATGTTGTATTCAAACATAAATAATATTTGTTAAATTTATTTAAACACGGTTTTTACATGAATAAAATGTTGGTTAAATGATTATCGAAAAATCTACGATTTCAAAAATTGTGTCCATTTAAAAATATTAAAAGATTTATAATAGTTTAATAGAACATAATATTATGATTAACAAAGTATATAGACAATGATTTATGATACCTCCGTAACACAAGTACTATATCAAAGCACAATTTGGTAAAAAAAAAAAACAAATTGTCTAGTCGCAGAAGCGGATTTTATCAAAGTTTAGTAATTTACATAATATTGTTTTTATGATAATTATTATAAACTTTGACTTCAGATTTCAAACAATGCAAATTTGTATATAGCTTATTATACGGAACACAGTTTAAATGAGTAGACAAGATAAAAATGCTCACTTATGGTCCTTTTTAATTGAAATTTAATGAATGACATATTTTAAGAAGTGGAAATCTTAGGAACGGTAAACCTTAAGTTTATCGTGTTTCTAGTTTTAAGTTAAGCTTATATTAATAATCCATAACTCAGTGACAATGTTGTTGCCTTTAAATATATGTTTATAATATTCTATTACCTAAGTATATTATATGTTAAATCGGCTACTTACTATTTTAAATTTATTAAAACGAGTAAAGAAATCAAAACTTTATTTCTCACAGTCGCGTAAAGTAATAAACAAAATAATAGTAAATATATGTATAATATATACATAACATTAAGACGGATTTTACATCGTTCAGTAGAAGAATTATCATAAATAATATATTTTTCTATTATTTTAACAAAATCATTCGAACTTATTTTACAGTCTACATCCGGTCTACGACGTCCCTCTGCACGTTCCGATTCAAACGGTGGTGGCGACGCCAGGCAATACGCACTTATTGGCGCCACTTAGAGACGGAAAGATCGTCGTAATTGGATTGCCAAATTCAAACAATAATTAATATCTTCTCGGTCGAGTCTTTTTTCAAACAATAACATGATATCGTTTCGACGATAATAATTATTTTTAATTATTATTACTATTATAGACATTTTACTCTTGTTGTATAAAACGTTAGTTCGTTTTTAGTTTTAAATTGTATTCATTATTTTATTATTATTATAATTATCATTAAATATAATATAATATATTATTATGATATAATATTAATTTCTAAGACATATTAATGTAATATCGATTTGCCAAATATTATAGATAAAAACGTATCTCCTCAATTGTATTGCTCATATATACATACTACATATTATATGTTCGATGGTGACTTAATTCGATTTTTTTAGGTGCTAATAACAATATCAGCTATCATCAATTATAATATTATATTTATATTATGTATTAAATTTAATTCATATTCGTATTATCTAGTTTTCGGGTATATGGTTCAAAATTTATACGGAATAATAATAATATTATTATTGATTAGTTTATTGTTACGTCGGTTTTGTTATTGTGATTTAATTGTACGATTTATTATAACTCGATTATTATTTTAAGTATTAAATAAAAAATATCATTTTCTTTGACATTGCGTTATGCGTAAATTTTATAGTTTCAATTTGTACTATTCCTTTCTACTTTAATGACTTTTACACAACTCACACTTTTTTTCTAAAAATTTTAAAACTATTATATAAATATAATAATGTATAAAAATATTTGTAACCTGTGGAATGTTATGCGTGTATTTTTCTCTTTTGATCGGCATTATCCATCATTATACCATCGTATTTTGCTTTAGGATTGTTGAATGTTAAATATATCCGAGATATTAGCCGTTTATATTGTGACCCTTCGTCCTGACAAAAAAAAAACCGCGCAACTCCAATTGTGAATACGATTATAAGGCCCCAGTGAGAGGAGGTACGCGCTGTCCTTGATTGTCAATTGAAGCAGAATTTTGTACCAAACCTCCATTTTCCGGTTGTACTTGACCATTTTCAAATTAATTAACGATGAAATTTATTTCACCTATATCTCCTCCTACGAGTAAAGGCATAGGTAACTTCATAGTACCTGATGACTAATAATAATATCTATAATAGTACCAATTAGGCATTGATTATTTTTAATTAATTCAATTATATTTATCTTTATGAATAATATTTTTCAATACTGAAACATTGAATATAAGTTTGTTTACAAATTTAATCTTTGTTATTTTTATTGTAGGTGAGTAAGTGTATTAAATTTTTTGACACTTATTTATTAAATATAATTTATTTACTTATTGTCAATGAAGAATATTAAAATGTTTATTTGGTGACTATATAAAGTTGTATATTTTTATCTCGATGAAAACATGATGATCACTCCTTAGTATTATTATGTTTATTATAATAAGGTAAGTCCAAATGAATTAATTAGATTAAAATAACAATTATTAATTAGTAATTAGTTATAAAATTCATATGTTTTATTAACCAATAATAATAAAACCATTTCATCAATAAGCCTTATCGGTTACCTATCACCACTAAAAAGTAGGTACCTAACTACTTAAAACGTACATGGTTTTTAAACTAATTTTTATTCTAATTATAATTTAAAGTGAAACTCTAAATTGTATACAAATGTCTTAAATAATGTGTTTAATAAAATGTTAAATATTCATATCATATAAAAAAATATTATTTATATTGTAATGCATTGATGCTAATTTCCAAACATTTCTAAATACTTTTATGCTTTTATAATTTTTATATAATAAACATGTAGTAGGCAGGTATATGGCATAGGTAGATATGATTGTTATTATTTAGATATAATTTAATACTATATTAGCCTAATAATATATACTAATAATAATTACAAGGCTATACATTTATTATAAGTTATAACCTTTAAAACAAACGGTAAAAATTAATTAATAAACTAATAATAAGCAATATTTATCTTGTGATCAACTATTTGAATTGTACAAACCATTAATATCACAATTTGCAATAAATTCGTCACTCGTACGATCTGTAATCCAGCGTAATGAATTAAAGTTATCACGTGTTATCAGAATAGTAATAATAATCATAGAAATTATTGTAGTTCATTATTTTACGCTTAGAGTGGGGGGATCCTTCGGGATGAATGGAAGCATAATATTTTGTACAACTAGTACATATTGTAAATCCTGTAAGTGTACGTCGTGAAATTTGTTTATATTACTTAACTAACTTACTTTCGTTGATTTTAAATCAGTTAATATAAATAATACAATTAAAAAATCAATAAAAATGGTATTATATTTGAATTCGTTACTCTCGTTGTTTGAATAAATAAGTTAATTTTATTGGAAGAATAAGTATACAGAAACAAGCCGGAGAAATGACCAAAAAGTATGTTGATATAATAAAGTAATAGTATATAATATAAGGATATAAATAAAATATAATGTATAATTACTGAAAAATTAATTTATTATTCAATAGTATTTTTGATAGGACAATTTTAAATTGCACTTGTATTTTATTAAATTTGATAGAAAATCGAAAATAACTTCAAAAATAAAATAGATAACTATATTTTTCCTCATACTAGCCAAAACCTTAAATATTATTTTTATAGTAATAGTACTCGTATTTTTTTAAAAAAAAGAAACAATAACAATTAATAAAGCCCATCGTTCGAAGCTTGAACTTAAAAAAAAAAAGTAGTAATAAATAATAAATACAAAAATCAAAATATTTTATGTCTATCTTTTTCTAATTAACAATAGATATATTTTAAACAGAAATATATTGCATGCAACTTTTTGAGAATTTTTTACATAAAATTATTATCTGATAAATAATATTAACAATATTATTTATCAGATAATAATTAAGACCTTTCGGGTACAAGGAATATGTGAAAACTACTCACCCAAGTAAACGTTTAATATTAATATCCATTTAAATTGTATAAAATATAAGTCTTAAGACATTACTAAGGAACCAATTATTATAATAATTGTATATATAATTAATTATAATATGGGTAACTACTAACTCGCTATAGTCGAAAAAAAATCCCAAGTGTAATTTATTTATTAATGTTTTTTTTTAATTTTAATAAATTACTTTTTTAAAAAAATGTCAACGATATTCAATGTATTTTAGTTAAAACTAATTTATTTAGTTATTAGAATAATTAAAAGGAAGGTTCATTGTACCCGCATTGATTCCTTCTCACAAACATACAATACATCAAATTTCAATTTAAAAATAATCATATTCACTGTTATTTTTAATTTTAATGTAACAGTAAATTAAATTGATATATTATCAAATTTTATGGTAAAGCAATAATTTAGAGTCCACAGGTATTTTAAATTTTGAATCAAGTAATAAGTATTTTATATACTGTACATTTTTTTGAAAAATTTAAAATTCTCAAAAATTGTTTCCAAATTAAAAACCTAACCTAACCAAAAAGTCCTACTGGGTATAGTCATGGATAAAATTTTTATCTCTTTATCTTTATATTTTATAATAGATAAATTTATTCGAATATTAAAAATGAAAGGGTAAAATTAATTAGATATAGGTACTGAACATATAGTTTGCTAAGAAATTTATTCGTAAAACAGACAACACGTAAATCATTATCATATCCTCTTAAATCTTAATATTATATTAAAATGCAAGACCAAACAATAACAAATTATTAAGTTAAAGTCAAATTAATTTTAATTTTTGAAAGTTATTTTTGTTTCTATAAATTTAACTAAATTGTACAAATATTTACTTTATAAAAATTAATTTATTTTGAATTAGATTCCAGTTATAATGTTAAAATTTTTGAAAATAATGTTCACCCAAAAATCATTTAGTCATATACTTTAATACTTTAATGGTAGGTGCTGTCAGTTAAGAAGAACTAAATTTTAAGAAATTAACGTATATTACTAAGTCAATTTTTTTTAATCAAATTTTAATATAACAGTTATTTCAAAAATGTTATAAACTATAATAAATCCTTTAAACTCAACTACAATTTTTATATTAAATCCAAGGCAACGATTTATCAACATTTAAAAATTGTGCAATAGTTATTAAGATAAATGGTACTAATACGATTGATAATATTTTTATTAGGCAAAGAAAATAATTTAAATTTCTAGACGAAAATTAATAGAAAGAAAAAAATGTTAATAAGTTACTTTATAAGTCTTGTTATACGTGGTGTTCACCACTTCACGTCGAATCACTATAATGTAGGTACCTACATTATTTAATTTACAACATAATTAGTTTTCTACATTACATTTAAAACCACCAATTTTAAAAAAAATACTGATGAAAAACAATTACTAATTATTAATTACGTTTCAAAATTATTTATACATATTATTACATCTAAATAATACGAAAATAAATACCTAACTGTTTAACATTTTATGTATTTTTTAATAAATTATTTCATACTGAAACATAATATATTACTTGCTTTTTTACGAAGACAATTTTAATACAATTTGTAAATAAAATATGTAGCACAAATGTACTTTTTTATTATAATTATATTGGTTAAAATTAAAATAATTTTATCGTTTAATTATTATTAATTTTGTCGAGTTAAATTGCATTTCCACGATCATGATAACCTTTTTTACTTTTTTACTGTTTTACTATCCTTTACTACGAATTATGAGTTTCTGGAAATAAATTAACAATTATCATATAATACAGGAAAATAATGATAATACATTTCTAGAAAACAGCAATTTGCAATAAGAGACAGTAAAATAAGATTATTGCGATCGCGGAAATGTAATTGAACTCTAATACATTTAAATGTCTGTATACGCCGAAACGTAAATGATTCTATAATGGGATCATATTTTGTATTCATTAATATCTAATATTGAATTTCGCTTCAATCCTGTGATTAATGAAAAACACTGGGTATTTAATACAAGTGAATAATTATTTTTAAAATTTTTATTACAACATATTATTACTATACATTTAAGCATTTTCTGTTATATTCCAATAAGAATAAATATTGAAATGTAATGTAAACAATTTGATAGCAATTATCAGTGTGTGATTTTTGTTGTATAAACATTTTAAATTATCAGTAGGTAATAAATGTAAACTATTCGTATCAATGGTCAAATGTAAGAATTAATAATGACATTAAATATTAAAATAATATTACATCTTATGTACCTATCCTAACAGGATGATTCTTTGTACAGCAACTACTCAAAAAATATTAACGTATTTAAAAACACGTATTTACATAATTTGAAATCATCGGAAAATAATAATTTTGAAAAAAATATTTTCATGATATTTTTTATCATCATAGGTTATTACATTTTTAGAATATCTACATGCCAATTCCGAATATTTTTATGTGAATTTCAATAAATAAAAACGAATATCAAACAATTCTAAGAAATATAAAATTATAAATTTTGCAGTGATTTAATAAAAGCAAAAACTTAAAAAAAATGACCGATAAAAACTATAAAAAATATTTTAATTTTAAATTACTTCAAATTATGCAAAAATAAATACTTTCATAACCACTAGTAGTTATATTTTCCGTTTTTGAGAATGAGTGATGTAATCTAGATGAGTGTTTATTATTAAAATAATCACCCACAATAATCTGTTAGAGAACAAACGTTATAATATGACCTATAGATACAAAAGATTTAAAATAATTTAGTGTGTGCTGTACTACTGTGTAATAATGACAGGAGGTGAGATATTTCAGTCGCGGAAAAGTAATGCAATTTGACCAAGACTGAAATGTTCTTCTTGCACGTGCCTCAAATACATGGTACAATATTTTGTTATATTTCTGTTTCTTCGCTTCTTATGAAAATACCTCTATCCATGTATGGTAATTAATATTTATTTTCTGTTCTTGCTATCTATGTAGGTATATTCGTCAAATTGTTTCATAGAACAACATGAAAGTAACTCATCTACTTGTTAAAATTTTATATATTAGTCGAAACATATTATCATTACATTCTTGTATATTAAATATGATTTAGTCAGTTGCGGGGGCTTTCCACTTTTCCCGAACTAAACACTGGAATTTCGCTTTATCACATTTTGGGAAAAACAATTATTGTCTGCTGGACATTCTCCAATGAAACAATCGGCATCGAAAATTAAGCTTTTAGTCGAGACGCAATTAAAAATAATTCATTAGATTAATATTTTATTAATTTACATAATAAGTACCATGTATAATTCCCTTTTCGATGCATTATTGATTGTAAGTAAATTTAAATTGTACCTATCTACCTTAATTACTAAAATAGAAATTAATATATAGTCAAAAACATTATTTAAAAATATTTTATAACAATAGCATAATTATTATTACCTATAGTTAGTTTTTTTTATCGTAATTAAAAACGTATTTTTATCTAGATTTACCTATTTTATTACTATAGACATTATATTGTGTTATCTGAGCTTAAAGGAACTAATTATCTCTGATAATAAAATTATGATTATCTTACAAAAATTGGTGTTACATATTACATATATTAAATTTTACGTGATTTTCACTGTACGTGTGCAATAGAATAATTTATTAACATTAGTATACATTACTTGGACCTGTAGTCAGACCTTGTAATGCATAAATGTTAAACATGTTATTTGAAAATTCATAAAATGTACCTACCTAAAATATAATATATAAATGTAATCATATTATTTAAATCTTCAATAATTCATTCAAGAAAGTAATATAACCCCAATAATTTTGGGTCATTTCGTATACGCATACAAAGCTCTCAAAGCAAAAAGTTATAAATTATTTACTGTGTGATCTTGATTAATATTGAAAAACCAATTTGATCTTTAAAATATTATTTTAGTGACCAGTCATAAAATAGTGGATTGTCAAATCATATGTTGTCAACCATTGTCACCTGTAACTATACTTAATATATAGGTGAGCAGGCATAATTTACAATTGAAAAACAGTAATTTATCGGATTTTTATCAAATATTTGCTCGACTATGCATAAAAATAATGAAATATGCAAAAAAAAAAAATAAATAATGAAGTTAAACTCGACTATTTCCTGTTTCAAATAATATTATATTATACACCGAAACAGGTGAGCCGATAATAACTATACATTTTTAGAGATTAATAGTGCTGCGGCGGTGGCATAATATTTATCTTTACTATATGTCTATATTATTCAATTGTAAACTATGCTTGTCCACCTATCTGCATGACAAATGAATGATTACAACATTTTACGCGTAAACATTTAAATATATACACGTGTATAATAATACAGAATACTATACCATTAGTAATGTATTTTCATTTAAATTAAATAAAAACGAAAACTTACTATCATTCCACCGGCGCGTAAGTAGGTACATTATATTCAATAATTATACATCACATACGTATGTACAGTCATAATTATTATTATTACTAGATATAGGCATGTAATTATAATTAGCGTACACTATGTTGTTATCAATACGTAGATTTTATGAATGTCGATATTGCGAATTTGAAAAGTCCTATAAATGTTTTTTGTGTAATTGGTACATGATGTATATTATTATTATTTATTGTTAATGATATAATCGGAGAAAAAACTGAATAAATGAAGCGTACCTACATAATATGAATTATTCGCTAAACTTTAACCTTTACTTTTCCCAACACAATTATTTAGACATCGATTAACAATAATTGTACTATTATTGAAATTGATATGTAATGTATAAACAATTAGTAGGTACACAGACTATATTAAAATATAGTTAATGGTACCTTTATAATGATATGTGGTCAAATACAGCTTTATACGACAACAAAGTAAGTCGTCATTAAATAATTTTAATCAAGCACAAGCGTTATTTATGTGGACTTCGATGATTAGATGAAATTTAATTAAATGAATACCTATTACCCAACATAATGTATAATTTATTCGTACCTAATAATATTAAATATTTATAAAATTATTATTATTTTACTCCTACTGAGTCGAACAATATTGTTAATTGAATTAGTTTCAAACATTATTTCCATAACAATATAATTATATTATAATTAATAATAACAGAATTACCAATGATAATATATTACGTACCTAGCCAAGATAATACTCAACTATTTGACTAGTCTATTATAGTCTACAATTGATCCATTTAGAAATATAGGTTTATTAATTCTAAACTTTTTTGAAATTTTTACATAAATTGATGTCAATGTGAAACAATATTTACGAAAAAATTATATTTTTACATTTTTTTAACGTTAACATTTTTTAGTATTTTATCTTTTTGAATGACAACATACACTTGTAATTTCATATTCCAAAACAGGATAATTTTTGAAATATTTCGATACATACTATCGAATTTAATAACGCATTCACCTATACAAAATCTGTTAATTGTAAATTTCTAAGCAGATAAATTTTGTTTTTTTAATATTAATGCATCTAAATTTATATTTGTCTTAAATTTTTTTACCTATATTATTAAAAATTATAGTAAACCTTTTAATGATAATTTTATTTAAAATACAGAATTAATTTAATATTTAGTCTAGCACTTATTACTGACAATTTTCACAAAAAATAAAATGGAAATTTTTATAACTTTCAAATGATCATAGCCCCATATCCCTTAAGTATCATCATCGATTATCTTTAGTACAGAATATTAAATAATTCAGAAGTTAAAAATTACTAGTTTGAATTTCAATTTATAAACATAAAAATATTTCAAAAACCGTCTCTTTAACAATTTATGATAAAAAAAAAGTGATTCACATCAGAAAAAAAGAAATTTTTTATTGATGTATGTATTTAATTTTTTCAGTATTTTCAGTATATTTAACAAATAAGGATTTTTTTTATTTAATTTATTTATTAAGATCAATTAGATTATTAAATAATAGAGATTATTAAAACGAGGTTTCAACTCAGTACCTCCCAATAAGTTAATCGAGTTTTTGGTTATTGTGTCTTAATTTTTAATCTATAGATCAATGCCAATAAGTAATATTTTATAACCTTGTTATAAAATAATTCAATCCTCTCACATAAAACATATTTTTTTTATGTTTACTTTATTCTAATCTATAGTCTTGCTAATAAAAATAACATAAACTTTTAGCCTATTCGTTTAAATTACTTTTATCAATTCCGGGATTTATAGATTATTAAACTTTTTTCATTGAGTTTTTATTCATTATTAATCTATTATATATACGTATATCGGATGTGTAGGTATTTCAATTGCATAATATCTATTATTCATATTAAAGCGATATTTGTTTTAGAATTGATAATAGACGTTCATAGAATCGACGTAGGTTTTTAGAACTGATATTGTTTCTTAAACCTTTAAAATCCAAAGAATAAGAAAAAACAGTATTAAAAACTTGTATTGTACTAATATTATACTATATGCTATTAAAACATTTGCTTATTTAATATTTAAGTAAATTGATAAACTCCAATTTTTTTTGGTTTTCTGTATAGGTATATTAAAACTGAAGTTAAAACCAAACTATAAAAAATATTATTAAGCCCATCGTACAAAAAAATACAGTGAAATATCCGTTTTAAAATATTCACAATATTATTTCTAGGTGCCGTATAGAAGGAAAGGGGGTGGATTTAAAAACTATAATGTATAAGCGTAATGCGTTAGAGCGAATTACGTTTTTACCCGTATAGGTAATAAAAATAATGTTTTTTTACGATTTTCATTTAACGTATATAAGAGAGCTTCTTATACTGTGTTTGAGCGAGTATAGTATAGACTATAGATAATAATATGTTCAGTAAAAATATATCAACTGTGGCGGCGTGGTGTCGTAATTTTTAAGAATAGTAGTTGATTTTCTAATCACCCTGTAATTTTCCATATCTCCGGCCGGACCACAATTATGAGACGTTTGGTTAGCAGTTTAGCAGTCAGTACCACTTTATATAATAAAAAATATAGAAAAATATTCACAACACTCGAAGAAAAGTTAAATACGATAAACAAAAATATTTAAACAAGTTAAGATAAGTATATATGACACCTATATGTCATAAAATGTCAAGGTGAAATACTGCACAAACGCATCACAGGATAATAAAAAAAAAGAGAGCTCAAACGCTCTTAGGACCTACCTATTACAATATTTTAAAATCATTCTCCCAAATAAACTATGCTAAATTACACAAAAACATTGCAATTTTTACAAATTCACCCAAACGAAAACCGTCCTATATAAATTCAATATTAATTTTCATATTAGTCCTATGTTTATAATAAATTAGCCAGGAACATTAAAATGTATGTGGTTCATGTTTGGGTGAGATTATTAATTATTTAACGGGTTTGGAAATTTAGCATAATATATGTATGAGCTAAGTATTTTAAAATATTGCAATGTGTTGGCGAGATCTTTTTAATATGTTATAAATGTATAATGCATTTGGGGAATATATTACCATATTGCATCGCCTTTCTTATTTTAACAGAATAGTTGGGAATTCCAAACATAAAAAGTCCATTATTTCTTTTAATTTATATTAAAAATTGCACCTATTATTTAAATTATTAATGAATTGTTTTTTTTTATTATTATTAAAAATCACATCAAAAAGACAAAAACCATACTTAAATTTTTTTCTCGTGAAATTTCAATACGTATTATAGTATATTTTATATACTCTAAAAGTATTATTTTCTTTATCGTGTACTTACCCAAGTCTGTAATATTCTAGTCTATTTTTCTATTTTTGAAGTCAAAATCAGAAGTTTGCAGTTTTTGGGTGCAACCACAATTTATTTAGACCCGGTTGTTGTCTGTTCACTATTGATAAATTTGTTTATATAAATAAACATTAATATAAATTCGAATAACTATTGGTTTATTGGTGTTTATCTTAGCTTTATAAAATTTTGCTGATTTTAAATTGCTTACTTTTTATAATAATAAAATGCTTTTATAGTGTCTTATTTTATTTATATTTTACTTATAATAATAACACTATGTATACATACCTACGTCATACTACTACTAAAATTGTTTATAAATTATAATTGGTTCATTAAAAAGTCCTACATCAAATCATTTTATAATTCAAGTAGTCTGGTGTAAAAATATTTACTGGCCTACTTGAAATGTTCATACCCTTATTTAAAATTGGAGGTACCTTTGCGTATATACTTAACGTACACAAAAAATATTAGTACAATTTTACACAATGTTATTGATAACCATCTTACTCTCATTCCTATTTTCCTGTACCTATACCTCTTTTTTTAATTATTATATTGCACTTTTTTATATAAAAATCAGTGGATGTATCGTCGACAGGTCGACACAGGAGCATCCGTATCCAATACAAAATAATATAATAAATATATTTCTCAATCTTAAAAGTAAACTAATGCAAATTATTCGTTATTATAACGAAATTACTGTACAGTAATGAAACTATATTTAATCACATTCAAAAATAATAAGTATATAATTCCATTACTAAAACAGTAATTTAAAAATAAAGATTCATTATACTGTACATTACTTTGGAAAGAATATTACAATATTATATTAATATAAATTGTATTCATTACTTAAACTCAAATAAAGAATTAATGTTAAATTATTATTATTTGATAAAATAATTATTCTGTGATACACTGCATACTGATACCACACTATACGTCTTGTAGAATGTATTTATCTGTTCTATCTTCAATTATTTTTGTTATTTTTATTATAGAACGATCGACATCGATGGATTATTAGAAGAGGTGGGCGAATTTGGAAACTATCAAAAACTTTATATATTTTTTCTCGGACTGTCGTTACTATTCACGGCGTCGTCCACCATGTCGTTCGTGTTCACTACGGGAGACATGAACTACAGGTTTTTTTTGTTTTGTTTCTGTCTGAAACACCATCCTTACTAGGTTTAAGTGGAAACATCCGATAATTATTTTTGATTATCTCATTCTCTGTGTAATTAATACACATATTATTGATTAAATAAAAAATTATGTTTAACACTTTAATTTTAATTTTTGGCAAGTGAAAATTACTTTAAATATCATCAACATTATATATTTTATTCTTATTACATTAGTTTTAATTTGTACCAGTGCATAAATAAAAAAAAGCAATGATTTACTTACTGATATTTAAGTAAACTTTTAAAATCTAATCGATTAAAAATTAAAAATTTATCAAGTGTTTAAAAAATACAAATTGTCTCAATCGTAGTTTTTAAATTAAAACCACTAAATAAATTTTATAAATTTTTATGTTTGAAGTAATTTTACTTGCTGAATAAATAAAATACTCATTATTTATGACTAATAGTTGTATTTTATTAATAATAATTACATTATTAAAAGGGCAATATAGAACTATTAAGAATGATCGGATATTCCCCCTTAAATAATCATCACCGTTGTTTCACTTTTTTGTCCGCCGTGCAGATGTCTGATAAACGGATGTGATTCGGCTTCTGAGACAACTGTCGATTACTGGCCAATATGGCTGAACCGGACCGTACCGTTTGATAACGACGACCATCGGCTGGCTAAATGCTCGCAGTACGTACGACATAATTCGGTCGACACCAACAAAACCGACAAACGCATCTTCCGATGTGACGACAGCGACTTTAACAAGTCTTTGAGCGTGCAGTGCGAAGAATTCGTTTTCGAATCCGGTGGGGAGACAACGATAGTTTCTGCGGTATTTAACAATATATTATATATAAATCGATAATGTTATAAATTATAATATTACATATATATTATTGATGTGCCCTAGTCGTATAAATGGGAAGCTTTGGCTGCCACGATATTTAAAAATAAATAATAATATTTATTGTAATCTACATATGTCAGTATATTACTTATAGATAAATTGTGTTTGTTATATTGAACTTGTGGTAAATGACGATAATACTCATATTATCATTTTTAATGTTGTATTATATTATCATCAAAAGGTGAATTTTAGAGATTATTGTCAAAAATTGTATCAAAATTATGATAATGAATCAAAATACAAAAAATATTTTTGTTCCAAAAACATAAAATAATTTCAAATTTTTATAAACTCCTAAACTTAGTACTAACTTTAACAATTTCTTCGACATTATATCTGATCTTCGAAAATGAAACGTTACAATATTGAATTTACAATCAAATATGAAACAAGGCCATTTTCATCTCCGCTAATTCTAAATATTGAAAGAAATATTTCAAAACACATTTTCAACTATTTTAACCTAATCATGATTTTCACCTATATAATTATTGCACTGCCTATACTAGTATCCTATTTCATAAATCATAATTCACAATACAGTATCGATCGATAGTTTAACGCGACTATTATCATTTATGTAAAACAGTTCAACATATTTTGCAAAAATAACAAATGGAAACTGACAATCGTAGGGAGCCTCAACAACATTGGTCAGTTTTTCTCGTTACCCATATCCGGTTTTTTGTCAGACAAGTACGTTTAAAAAAATATTTAGTTGATAAAAACTAAAAATAATTAATTGATACTTTGTGTTAAGGTACGGCAGGAAAAACATTATTATCATCGGAAGCGTATTAGCAGCAACGTGTGGAATTTTACGTGGGTTGTCAATAAATTACACCATGTTCCTGGTATTGGAATTTTTTGATGCTTTTTTTTCCGGTGGAGTTTACAGTGCCACTTTTATAATGGGTAAAAGATTTAGTAAAATTCAACTTGCATTGATTTTCATTATTATTAAGAAATTAATAACGTATATACTTTATTTCTGATTTGTTTTTTCGAGTACTTATCAAATATAAGTACGCTTATATCTTAAAATATTTAAAAAAAATCTAATACACGCCTGATCATGTAAGAAAATAATAAAGTTGTAATTTTCGTATTGCATTACATACATTTTAGAAACGATATCAATTAATATTTGTTGTTAATTTCACTGAAATGCAGTTTAGCCACCTATGCTTGAATATCACATTATCTATTACAGGCACCTAATACATTCGATATTATTTTGGCAATTAATTCAACAGCATGTCTAACAAAAAAAAAATGTATTCAATAGGTATCGGGCTTGTTGGTGCCAAACACAGAGTTTTTGCAAGTACCGTTTTAAGCGCTTACTATCCAATTGGCGAGGCATTAGTCGGAGTATTGTTTTGGTACGTTCAAGACTGGAGAAAATTCTTGATATTCGTAAACTTACCAGGATTGTGTTTCGCGTTGGCCTACACGTAAATACAATTGTATTTGAATTACTATCAATACTATAAATAAATACCTACAACCAATCTTTTGCGTATACTATAATATTATATTACTATAAACCATCATAATTTGGCGTTTGTACGCAGAATTATTCCAGAGTCCGTTCGCTGGATGATCACCGCGGGAAAAATCAACGAGGCCATAGAGGAATTGAAATACATTGCAAAATTCAACGGAAAAAAACTATCAGAGGAAAGTCTGAAAAAGCTTGAGGCGTTTAGAAGCACCAATGAAAAAGAGATCGAAATAGTAAATATATACACATCCGTATTATGATTAATTCACGATAACAGAAGTGGTTATGTGTTCGAAAATGATACGTTCGAATGATAAGTGTTCGATAAAGAATTCTTTGGGATAAATGTTTGTTCGAATAATATAATTAATTGTAAAAAATATATATACCTATATAAATTATTAAAAAGTAAAAATATGTTTGTATAAATGTATATATCGTCAAGTTAAAAGTTTAAATTGTATGCAATGCGTCTTAAAAACTCAATGTTTTTGAACACTATTTTTAAATCTTAGAATTAAATTTTCAATTCTTTCTTCGTGTTGTTTCCAGAATACCTCTTCAGATATTATATTAATATTATTATAATACACGTCTAACCATCTTTCACTAGTTACCGGCCCAATAGTCGTAACATATGACTATTAATATACCTACTATATAGATATTGAAAATTGAGTGAGATATCTATATAAATATAATGATTATAAAGTTTTTGAACACAAATTCATTCAAACAAAAATTTTATCCGAACATATAATTTTTCGAACACATTTCATTAGAATATATTATTTTCGAACACATAACCCGACACCAAATTATAAAGATATCAAAATAAACAATAATAATAATGGTATTTGGACGTTTCCCCCTCCCCCCGTGCCTTCCACACCACGGTTTTTAGCGATTCTAGGCATTCATTTTCCTCACTGGACTGATACATTTTTTATAAATTCATAAAAAAATCATATTCATTTGTTATTTAGCTCCCTTCCCATCTCTAAATATCAGACAACTCCAAATAGTGAACAAAATTTCGGTGACCAAGTGTGTCCGGTATTTAAAGGTTTCATTAATAATAAAAAATTAAATGATAATATTGCTTAATATATACTATTATTACTATGTTAATATACAATATATAATAATTTAAAATTGATGTACAAATGTACTGATTGAAAAAACAAGACATCGAGAAAATTACTTTTTCTATGTTACATAAAATCTAGGGCCGTCTCTATCAAACAATTTTATATTATGTTTATCATATTCTATTGTTATGTTTAGGAGGAAACGAGGAAGAGAAGGACGACCAGCTGTTCAAGCCAGCAAGCGTTTAAACGTGCTATGACTTCTAAGCGTATAATATTCCGATTAATCAACTGTTCCTTCTGTTGGTAAAGTACATATACAATAATATATATTCCCGTATTGTATTATTTTTCTTCATTTTCAATTATTTTTTTAATGAAGTTAGCCATATTATATAAATTTATTTAAAATATGTTTAAAATAAAAGTATGGAGAAAACTAAATGTTACACATCATACATTTGATGTTCTCAAATTTGAATTTAGTACTTAATGAATCAATATTTTATTGAAGTATTTATTATAACTATCACCTTCTCCTCTCACCAACACTTGTTCGATAATTCTAGTTTCACCAACAGTAGTAGTTACACCGCTGTAAAAATTAATTTTTAATGATTAGAAAATAATTTCAGATCCTATAATAGTGGTTAAATAATAGTTACTACATTCATTATATTATATATATATATATAAATATTAATATTCATAGTAATGGTAATAATTATAAACGAAAATATTTCTTTACAAAATAAAGTGCTTAAAATATATTTAACCTATATAAGCATCACTAAATGCATCTCTGTTGTAAGCTGCGGCTACACAATTTATTGCATTTCATATATTTTCTGTGTATCATTATTCATTATTATTGATATTGTACTCAGGATGATCAACACGCTCATATACTACGGCCTGTCGATGAGCTCGGGTTCAATAGTGGGAAACCGGTACGGGAACTTCATTCTGTGCAGTCTTGTTGAAATCCCGGCGTTGTTTTTGGTGATCAAAATCATGAACAACTGTGGTCGGAGAGAGTCGCAATGCGCCACGCTTTTGGTGTGCAGTAGTCTATGCATTTCTATCGCGTTCGTCCCAAAACGTAATTATTATAATACAAATAGTATTCAGTGACCACTATAAGTGAGTGGTCTTTATTTTTTCACGGCGGCTTTATAATGCTTGTCTCGTTGTAAGTGTTTTCCTTGTTGGGTCCGGGTAGATGGGATGGGAAAAATGCACATTCCAAAAAGACAGAGAATCACACGGTATTTACGATTCTGCATTACGCGCACGTTTACGCCACATATACCTTTTTATTCACACGATTCCACACAAAATAAATTTGCGATGTTACCAGTTGTATTTTAAGAATAATTTTGAACATAGAAAGGTTTTACCCTAAATTCAAGTTTATCTGAACAGTCTACACTCGACAGCATTTTTTTTTTTTTATCAAAAGTAGGCCCTATATAACAAGGAAAAAAAAATTAATAAACTTTGATTTAATTATTTATTTTAATCAATTTTGACTCATTTTTACTATTTTTTTGTTGTTTTTATTTTATTTTAGCTTTTAAAAACAAATAATCATTAGGTGCTTTTTATTAACCTTTATCATAAATTGAAAAATGAAAATGAAAGTCTAATAATATTTTATTTTTTATATACCTCCCTACTTTATTTTTAATTATTTGTTTTATTCAGTATGTTAACTAATTCGTTTATTGTTTTTACAATAAAATTTGTATGCGGAATCGTGCTATATTCTAATCAGATCAAAAAATCTTTTGTTTTACCAAAATGTGCAGAATCAAGTAAGTAAAAAGGTAAATTGTGTAGAATCGTATATCATCCGGATCACAAAGCACAATAACAATAAGCAAATAAGCTATTATTTACATAGGTCCCCAGTATGAATATTTTTAATATACATTGTCGCATTAACTGTCAAAAGCAGTGTTTATAATTTGCACCAGGATAAGTCTAAAAGTATCTATATATTCAATTATTTTGTATTATGTCGTTATGTACCCTCATTGATGTTGCAACATAAATAACAATAATCATTTTTTGAGATTTCTAATTACCTGCTACTTATTATCTTCTCATTGTAACACAATTTAACGTCCGATCCGTCGTAATCGCGTTATCACACATGCAGTGTTACGTTTATTAAATTTTGTCAAAACATATGCATTTATTATATTATTCATTATTATTATTATTATTATTATTATTATTTTTAATTACGTTTTTCATATATTATATTATTATTATTGTTATTTTATAAGTACTCGTAGCTTTAAAGTCAATAATTACATACTATTCGCCGGCGTAGATAGGTAAGTTAATAAAATAACCGCTCAGAATCTAAAATAGAATATTCAATGTTATTAGCTTAATAGCTTTTCAGTTCTCGCGCCTTCATAATATTATCTTATAGTTTACTATCAAAAGAATAAATCATTTAAATGTTGATACAAATTATAATTCATATACCATATATCCTGGTGTGGTGCAAATTACAAACGCATTTCAAAAAACTGATGCAAATAAGTGATTATTACACATTTTGTTTATATTTTAGTTAATTTTGTAGAAAATTGAGAGCAGTCCCTATAATATAGGTACCACTGTACGTCTGTACTATGTATAATTTATTAATGGGAGACCTAATAACTATCGACTAAAAAATTCAATAATTTTATTAAATTAAACTAAAATTTTTACTAAATTAGTTTATAGAAAGATGAATTGTATTTTAAAGAAGATATTCGTCTTATTGGTTGTAGATTGTGATGGGGTAATCGGGTAATGTATGGATAGGCTATTGGCTAATTTTAATATTGTCTTTTTGTTGTCCACGATGTTGGTAGGTATGACCTAAAAACGTCAAACAAATTGTGTAATATCGTAATGATATAATATAATTATTATTGTCTGACTATGACAAATTATTGTTTTCTTTCTAGACGCGGTCATCTTAAATGTACTCCTATACCTGATTGGAAAGTTTTCAATAACCATTTCATTCGTAATACTGTACATGTACACCGCCGAAATGTTCCCAACGGAAATCCGACATTCTTTGCTTGGCATATGCTCCATGTTCGGCAGAATCGGTTCGATGGTGGCACCACAAACTCCATTATTAGTAAGTATACTTATGATTAATATATGTTACCTATATAGGGACATACAAGGGGAAATGTGTGAAGTGTGAGTCAATTATGGCCTAATTTTTTATATCATTGTACGAAATAATAATTTTTTTCAAGGAGTTTTAAAATATATCTAATATAATTGTTGTTTATATTGGTTCACAAAAATAATGTAGGTATCTAGTTATTTCACTTATTATAAAATATAATGTATAATATACACACGTACCTGCAATCCATCAATTACAATAATACAATTCACTTCAGCCACTCGGTAGATCTAGGTATCTATATTATATATAACAAGACATAAACAATAAATTTAATGACCGATCTCACCATCACTTATTAAGCTGGGTCTATACAATAGCAATAAAAAAGATTCTTTCCGCGGTAATACTATATTAAAGAAGTGATAGATACTTGAATTACCAACAATATAAAATAGACTATCAAGTAATAACTATTTACATTTTAAACTTCTGCTAAAAAACTGGTTTTTCAATAACTTATAAGATAATTATTTTAGGATACATGAGTGCTTTATTTTTCTTCTACATTTTTCTTTACTTAGCATAATCAAGTCAAGAACTAAACATTTAATTTATGTTATTTGATTTTTTATAACCTATTTTTAATTGTATAAATTTTGTATTTTTCTCTTCGATGTTTCATGTTTATTTTTTTTATTTTGTACTCTTGCTTTTCGATACAAGGATTTACCTCAGTGAAAAGCAATGCTAGTTTACTCCTGCTTGTATATAAATTGTATTGCTCATTTTAAAATAGCAATAAAATAAAATAAAAGTACCTATAGATTTAAACCTTAATTTATTATCCTTAATTTAGTTATTTTACTATATAAAATAGTTAAATAAAGTGTTGGTATACATGTAAACATGTGCATTGTATTTAATACCTATTGCCTAATAAATATTAACTAAGCAGATACGTGTAAAAACAGTTAGATAGAGATAGCGGCATGCTCATTGATTAATTTTTTTTTTATTTCAATATAGGTATGTTATAATTTATTGTATTATGATTATGTTTAGGTTACTTATTTCGGTGAATTGTCGCCGTTACTACTCTTCAGCGGATCTGCTCTACTATCTGGATTACTCGCACTACTGTTTCCAGAAACTCTCAATAAAAAAATGCCAGACACAGTTTTGGAAGCTGAACAAATTGGCAACTCTACCAGTTGATTAATATCTACGACGTCAGACTGTATATTTTTTCAAACGCATAATGCAATGTCTTAAAAAATCTTAAGAAAAATTAAAGCCAATTTAATTTATTCACATAATAATTTATAAGTTATTTTGAAGTTAGATGTATTGTGTTTAAAACAAAACGTCAATAGGTTTATATTGACGCAGTGTATATGTATAAAATGTATTTGTTTCGTTGACATTTTGACATACATACACACAATAAAATTGTATTTATGTAATGTTTTGATAAATGTGTTTTTAAGACTTATTTGAAAAAAACTCAAAATATTTTACACTATTTTAATATGGATTTATGTTAAACGTGTTTTTGAAAAATGAAATGATAGGTACTAAATAATTTTTATTATTTAACTGTACAATTATTATCATTATACAGTATTTCTTAAATTTTTCTATTTATCATGTTATAGCTTTAACTACCAAGAATATTAGCTTGTATAAATATGGTTGTGCATAGGTACAAATTATTTTTATTAAAGAAACTTATATAGGTTAGATATGTAATGTAAATAATATTTCTATACCGCTCGTCACACGGCGAGACAATGTATATTATAGAAATTAATAAACACATTGCCGAATAGTCGAATTGATTACGGTAACACGCGCCGAAAAGTACATTGTTGTGTCGCTGAAATGGTCACGGGGCGAACGGACATCGTCGAATTGACGGGCGATTGTAAACTCTCCTGGGTCTACTTCAGTACCTGCTAGATAGTAGATACTAATTAAATTTAAAAAATGCCGTAGTATTCTATATTTAGTATAATTATAGTCAAAATATAAATAAAATAAAAAAATCATAAAATTATTAATTGAATATACATTTAAAATGTATTTAAAAAAAGACTATCATTTAATATAAATAATTTCGATGAAACGTCGGTGCTGAACTGTTGGCGCCAAAACGTCCGATTCTTCGCCAATATAGCATCGATTCCAGGTCAGGTTTAAGGTCAGGTCTCAGGTGACTCACAATTTTTTTCCGGTAAAATCTGGCCCCTCAAAATGACAAACTACATAATATTTCATATCTTATGACAGAGACAAAATTACACACATTGATCATAATATTATGATGTATGATGTCGCACACTATAAATTATAGAGATATACATATATTAGTTATACATTGGTTATTTTTAAATTGTACTTTTAAGTAATTCATTCTCTCTATATAGTCAATACATATCAATATTTATAGAAATATCATATTTTTAACATAATAAATTCAAAATAACATATGAGTTATAGTTTTTGAATAAGGGAAACATAAAATATTTCTACTTATTTTAAAATTATTTATAATACTATTATACTAATACAACTATAAACTTGTAATTAATAGGTATCTATTTTTATTGCATACCAGCATTTACTCATATAACACGACATACCTACCTGGTCATATCCGGTGATATTGAATTGAATCCATACTATTTATATGTGTTTGAATTGAGTCCAGCTTATTATCTTAATATCTTTGAATTGAGTCCGTATAGATAAAATGCAATAACTACCTACACAGTAAAAGTCACTCAAAATTAAATGCTTTTTTTTCATTCCATTCGGGACATCCAAATATTTTTTTTCTTGTGAACACTCTTCTGGGGATACAGTCTAACACATATATAAAATTAAAAAGCAAAGTAAAAAATACCATGTAAAGATATATTAAAAAAAAAAACTTTTTAAGGGAGCAGACAAACAAATATATAAATGAGCAAATTTGGATATTTGAATTTATAAAATCTGTATCATTTAAATTTTTACCAGCCACTATTTAATTATTAACATTATTATATTAAACATAATAATAATAACAATAATTATTATTATTATTAAAAACAATATAAACAATCAAAATATATCAATAATAAGCTTGAGTCCCACTCAAACAACCTAACAATATTGATCGGACTCAACTCTGATGGGGACCTATCGACTCCGCCAGTTCAGGTAGTCTATAAACAACCTATCGATTCCGCTACCTACCAATTTTTACCTCGTCCTGGCAACTGCTGCTGTCAATGTGTTTCTGTTATAATAATAATAATAATATATCTTTTTTTTTTTATTTTTATTTTTACAAGGTATTTACAATCTATTCATAGAACAATAAGTAAATTTGATATGAGTAATAAAAACATGAAAAATATGACGGAAGAAGCCACCCAATGATGACACTACCTATTTTGTTTCAGATTAGTAAGGGGATTTTCTAGGGGTCATGCATTTAGCAGGTCACGACACCAGTTGCGTTTAAGACGCCTAGCGGGATTATCCGGAATCGAAGGGATTGCCAGATTTTTTATAAGAGGGTTAGGATGGTTGGGTAATCTACTGTGAAAACGCTTATAATAAATTTTTGCTTCGTCTTTGACGGAATTCATCCTGAGGTCTTGTTGTATAGAATGGTTGGAGACGTAAGGTGGGGCATTAAGTAGTTTCCTTAGCGCAATATTTTGAAAAGTTTGAATCTTGTTGATGTTGGATTTTTTTGCATTACCCCAGAGCTGTATGCCATATGTCCAGATGGGCTTGATTAGAGATTTATAAATAAGAAGTTTAGTTTTAATGTTTGTGTATTTATTGTTATTGCAGAAAGTTTTTAACAAGCGCAGCCGTAGGTTTAAATTTTGTCTTTTAGATTTAAGGTGAGGAGCCCAGGTAAGTCTGCGATCAAGTGTAAGTCCTAAATATTTGACAGAGGAAGAAGTAGGAATTTGAGTACCATATATAGATACCTCGGGGCATGGAGAGAGACGCAGTGTAAATGTAGTGTGGATAGATTTTGTCTGGTTAATTTTAACTCGCCACTTGGTATACCAGTCTTCCATAAGGGTTAGGTGATTTTGAAGATTGTATGAAGCTATTACCGGATTTGAATTGATAGAAATTATTGCCTTATCGTCTGCATAATCAGCTACTTAAGTGTTTGGAGTGGTAGGTTGATCAGCAGCATAAATGTTATAAAGTATGGGAGAGAGTATACCCCCTTGGGGAATAATATATCTAAAAAATAATTCAATAATTAATTTAAATATTAAAAATAAATTAATAATCAGTATAATAATTAATACAATACAATATTTATATAAAATAATACAATAATTCATTTAAATATTAAAAATAAATTAATAATCATTATCAAATAATACAATACAATTAAATAAATAAAATGTTACAATAATAATAATATAGGTATCTACAAAATAGTTCAATAATTAATTTAATTAATTTAGTCAAATATAGTTTTAAGTTATACAATGATATTTTTTATAGTATGATGATGCCAAACTAATGCAATGTGAATTAATATATACATATGTAAAAAATATATATATAAAATAATACAATTTAGTTAAATAAATAAAATGTTAAAAAATAAAAATAATAAAGGTATCTTGCATCATTACGAGTATACAAGTTAGATTATCATGAATTAGCGATAACATTTTTATACAGGTATATATATTTATAATATAGCTATGTAAGTAAAATGTTCAGGAAGATTATTTTTTCTCTGGCGGAATCGATAGGTTGTTTTTAGACTACCTGCACTGGCGGAATCGATGAAACCCCGACTCTGATAATCCTAAAGTATTTGTGGGACTCAATTCAATATTTGGGACTCAATTCAATGTCAGCCTTCATATCTACACTCCGATAAAAAACACACAAAAGAAAAAAGGTCAGGTTGCAGGTAGCTTGGAACCCATGGGCCGCCGTGCCGTGTACTTGTATACAATTTATACATTTATTTTAATTATTAATTTTGTTATTAATAAATATAAACGTTAAACAAAAACTGCAAAAAAGACATGGATTTATTTTTTTACATCGAATAACGTTTTCAATGTTACAACAAGTTCATTACAAATGTAATGCAATTAATACAATTTATAAAAGTTAAAAAAAATAATAAAAATAATTTTATTGTGTGAGCAATAGCTGTCATAATAATATTAATTTAGTATTTTAGTGCCTGTTGTGTTAAGCTATCACTACATATTTTATATAATTTATGTTGCATCTTCCATAGTTTTTTTTTATGTACAAGATTAGTCCAATTATTAGTGAAAAATTATCAGACGATATAGTTTATTAAGTATAGGTATAGTATAAGTAGTTTATTATCAATATTAGGGGGATTTAAAATGTAAAATATTTTTGTATTAAAAAGTAAAAACCTCGTATTTTGATATTTTCTTTGCATAGTTTAATTTTCAAAATATTTCGTTTATTTTTAGGTATAATTTTTTAGCACCTAAAAATAAATCCATATCTTTTTTATTTATTGACGTTTTTGTTTATAATATTAATTTTATTTTACATATTAATTATTTTGTATAATAAAATAATCTGTGACAATAATGTAGTTTTTATTTTTGTAAATAATGAATAATATTACACATATAGCGTATTCTTAAGTAATGAAATACAATATTCAATAATAGGTGTTACATCGATATTAATATAAGCAGTAAATCGGTACTTTATATAAGAATAATAAAAAATTATAGCATAAAAAATAAAGATATTATATACATTGACAGTTTGACAGCATTTCTCAATACGCTGCCGTAAATTTTGTACTTTAGTTGATGTTAGTTGATGAGGAATGGTGCGGGGTGATCGGTTTATTTACATGCATGACTAGAAGGCTGATACAGGTTGCCTTCTAGTCATCAACTTGACCTTTGATCAGACGCTGAATATAAATGATACCAAAATTATCACGTCTAACTGAAAGGGGAATATGTCTCAGAGCTTGACTTACTGGCACATAATCATGTGGTGAATGAGGAATGTTGAGGCAATAACCGTCTAAGCGCATAAAACTATTTTGTACACGATTAATCCAACAAATGTCAACTGCGGTTTATGGTGACCAAACATTAGACCCATCTTCAATAACCGAACGGCGAACGGACTAATGCATTATAGAGAGCTAGAAGGCAATTGGCAGAACTGAAATCGATTGAGTGACGTCTTATAAAAAATAAAATAAAATACGAAAACATAGTGAACAAAGTGCAAACTTATTTGCCAGCATTTGATGAAGAATTTTGCCTCTAAAAATAAAAAAAATTAATTAATTACGGCAACACGTGCGGAATACTACATTGTCGTATCGCCGAAATGGTCATGGGCCAAACGGTCATCGTCGAATTGTCAAGCGATTGTGAACTCTACCTACTACTAGTAAACCGACTACAACTGTATACCTACTACTAATTAAATTTTAAAAATGTTGTAGTAATCGTAGTATTTAATTATGGACAAAATACAAATATATTGTAAAATGAAAAAAAATCGAATTTATATTTAAATGTTATATAAAAAAGTCTATCTTATAATAATAACCATAATAAATAATAATAATAATAATATGAACCATTTTGACGATACTACATTCTAAATAATAACGCCTCTGCCGTCTGATGTATTTCATTCCATTGCATCTTGCGACTGTTAGAGGACGCCATACCCGCATGTGTTGTGTGTGTCTTACTGACGTACATCAACATCATAACAAATTTTCATTCAGCAGAATACTCTAATATTAAAACTAATTAGAATAAATTTACCTATTATCAAATTTAAAGGTAAAAATATTATCTACATATGCTTTTAAATAAATATAATAATAATAAGTATATACCTAGTATAATAAAAATTACTAGAATTGTTACTTATTTGCCAGCATTTGATGAAGAATTTTGCCTCTAAAAATAAAAAAAATGACGTATTGAATTAATATAAATAGTTATTTAGGCATATAATATTAAAATATTATTTTATTATGAGAGCTTAATATGTATAAAAATAAAAAAAAATAAAAAGAATATTTTGTTAAAATGATTTTTATATATTCCTAATATGAAAGTATAATTTTAAGTAAAATTAATGATACCAATAGTTAGAAATAGCTTTTTTTAGATAGCTATACAAAACCAAAAAAAAAATTAGAAAATATGAAAAATTTAAAGTATTTAGAAGCAATAAGTTTTTGAAAACAACTCGAACTTTTTAAGAAATAAAAAAATAGTTCACATTACAATAGTTTAAAAATGTAAAAAATAAACAAAACTATTTTATTTAATTCGAAACAATTTTTAGTAATAAATTCAACTACAATATTATTATCTACAAATATAGACAGACTTAAAAAAGCGTTAGATTCTGATAGCACAACCGTTTAAAGTATAAATATCATAAACGCATATCACACTTATTGGAAAAATAAACAGAAGTTTAGTAAACTACAGTATCCTACTGTTATTTTCAGTGAAATTCAGGATTCAATGGTATTATCAATGTACACATTACTACATTAATTCTATAAATATCATTTTAATGTATTTATTTTTTTAAATTTTAATAAGTTTCTCAGTATTTCTTAAATACCCTGTTTTAATTACCCTCCTCATTCTACTCTGTAGGTGTAAATACACCATTGGTAGTTTGGTAGGTATCTAATTTTTGAATTCATAGAGTTATTGTCACAAAATAAAATTGCATTTGACAATAAAATGACTGTAGCTGCTTTAGTGAAAAAGTTTATTGGGTAGATTAATAATCATTTTCAAACTCACTAAAACTGAGGCCTGAGAAAGGCCGAAAATAAACTTACATCAAATTTTTGTTCCTTGCAATTTTTTTTACGTTGTGCCTTTGAAAGACCCGATTGCGGTTTCGTAAAATATCCGGTCTGATTTGCCACCGTGTTTCCGCTAACACCTTGAACAGGTAACTCGTATAAATCTTCCTAGGAATCAATAAATTAAAATACAGTTAATTGAGTAGGTACCAAATTCACAAAAGATTTGAAAGTTGTATGTATTAATCATAATTAAAATAAATAAATATAATTGTGGTATTAGATTTATGTAAGTTAGTAGATTTTTTTTATTATTTTTTTTTATTTTTTATCGTTTAAATTTCATTATAGTAATACACAATAGACTAATAGGTTTATGGTGTAAATACAAATATATTATAAAAGCATATTAAATCAAATCTTATAATACAATTTTACACATGATAGATATATACCAATCACAATTTCTGACTTCTGTAAGCTAGTATATTACAGAATGTTTATTAAAGTTTCTGAATCATAAACATATATTTCTTCTAAAACTAAATATCAGGGATAATTTGTGGATGTACAATTGTATAATAATTTACAATTTTAGATAGAAGAATAGAAGATACAAAATACTATAATTATAAATTTAGTTTTCTTTATAGGACAATCTTAAGGTAAAACGACCGATAGGAGCGTGACAATCACGGCCTACTTTTCGTTGACCGCACTAGAGGCACTTACATCATCCCATGTTGTTTCGATAGAATCAGGACATTCATCATACTCGAATTTATTCACCCGAACGTTAATTGTTGGTTCTTCAAACTTTGGGCGATCGCGGCATTGTCGTATATGTTCCTAAGATTTAAATGACATTTAGATATAAAAATAATAATTTTTTTTTCATTTACTCACTTTTACAAACGCTGAATCCACAATGTGGAAATTATTAAAAGGACATATTGCCTGGTTATTTTTTTTGTCAGGGCATCTCGTCAAATGGAGCAAAAGCGTTTTTTGGGGCATTCTATGCCCGGGATTGAATGGGCAACACACGGGTTTTCTATAATAGATCAAAATACAATTTAGAAATTGAATCATTAAGTATCTTTAATTGGCTAAATAATAAAAGACCATTATTCTGTAATCATATTACTAACTAATTATAATTCTAAAACGTACAGCAAAAACCTAAATATTGACACGATTTTACATAAAACAATCAACTAAAATAAATTCAACGAATTGATTAAAAATATGTATTAATTAAAATGACATAATAACTGATAGTTACAATGAAAATTATAATTTAAATGGTTTAACAACTTCTCTGCAGAACTCATGGAAACAATCTATAACTATAAGACCATAGAAATCAGATAAAATTAATCCATGAGTTCGATCAGTTATAATAATTGTGAATACCTAAAACATGTTGTTTAGACAAGATTCTTTTTATAAATCCCTAAAAAAACTCAAAAATGTAGGAATATATTAATTGAAATTATTGGGAAAGCAAAACATAACTACCTAGGTACTACGAAGGAAAAAAATTCTAAATAATCATTAACAATCTAATCTAATACTAAACAAGTGACTGTTTACACATAATATAAGCTAAGATATTTATCATTATGTTCAATATGAAAAATTCTTTAGCACTAGGTAAGATGGTAGGTATATCAATTAAAATTGTTAAACAATTTGAAGATTTAATGTTTAATAGGTATATTATATGCATTAGAATCGCCGTTATATAAAGGTATTGGATTAAAAACAGGTTTAACCATAGTAATAGAACAATCAGTTTATTAAATGTGTTTTCTAAAATATTTGCAAAGCTAATTAAAAAATGACTTATAACCTATTTCTAAATTTATAACGTAATAAATTATAACTTAATTTACAATATGGTCTAATAAATGGCTTAAAGACTGAAGATGGCTTGTCAGTTGACACACCTAACTAGAAAAATACATGACTTAGATAAATATAACAAAGCTATTGGCATATTTTCAGACATAAGTAAAGCTTTTAGCAGTATATTTCATTCAGTTTTTTTTTAAATGGTCACAGCGGGTGGTAGAATTTTGTTCCACTATCATAGGCATTCATGCAAAAACTAGGTAAAAAAAAGACATCATATGCAACAAAGGTGGTATTGAAAAAAAATAATACCTGCAAATTGGGCCAAAACGAATCTTTTTTCAAAATGGTATAAAGTAATATTGCCCAATTTAAGTTTAAAATACAAAACGGAAAGATCTGGTTGGGCCACTATTTTATAGAAGCGTAGGGGCATGACTGCGATGAACTGAATAACTTTTAACGAAGTTATTTATTATAAGACTCAATTTGGTATACAATGATAATATAAATATTTATTTCGCAAATTAACAAACAGAACAAAAATATAAAAATATATAAAAAACAATAAAAGATTTGCAACTCCCCTATAAACATAGCTTGTATTAGAGAGTTAAAATTGAGTTCTAAATAGATTTACAGTTCATTATACATCTAAACCAATTTGATAAATTTCATCCAATTTTTCAATTCTTAGACCAGATTATAATGTGGTTTTTTTCAGATTTATAATCAATATTCAGTACTTACCCTGATTCCATTATTGTTAATCTAAATCAACAAATTACTATTTATTATAAATTGTAATTTATTGAAAATTTTATTCGTCAACTTGTATAATTATATTAACAATACACTTAATAAACACAAGTTTAAACAACAAACAAGCTACAAGTAGTAAGATATATCTTAGTACCTAATGTTAGGTTATGTTAGTTACGATTGGTTACAATATGTAATGACGTGTCAATGTGTCATTGATTGGGGTACTTATCACCACAGGGTAAATTCAATTTTCCTATATGGAGAATCATAGAATAATAAAAATATTTTTATTTCTCCATGCCATGAAAACACATTTTTGGGGTTAAGGTAGAACGACATTTTAAATTTTGATAGAGGTATCCGGTATTTGTTCTACGCTATTACCGGTTATGCGGTAGTTCCGGCGAATTTAGAAGTGTTTTCATTTTGTTTCCAATCCAGAAAATGTTAATAACTGTATAAAAACTATATTCTCCGCAATAATTAATTATGAATGATTTTATAACTCTTTTAGTATGTTTTATTTTTTTATCATCATTCATTATCACAGAATAATATTAAAGGGACACTCGATCAGCTGAGCGGTTCATTGTATCCTTATCGCAGGCACATATAGAAAAAAATTTCGTGGAGGGAGGGTTTACAAACCATAGCAATACAAATTGTGTTGCAACATAATAAAACAATATTTTCATTACTCGAAATTATTTCTGGGGGGGAGGGGTAGGTTTGAACCCCAACCCCAACCGCCTGTTAAACTCACCCAAGCGGGTCTTACTTTACTAAGATTAGATATATAGGTTATTCGCTAGTTACTCGCTCAGTCTGACGCCATGTATGCTCAATGCTCATCCACCGATCCGCTGACACCAGTATGTGATGGCTCGTTTTTGGTGGGGAGGAATTGAGTACATGACACAGCCCGTATTAATAGAAAGTACTACACTGCTATAGGAATTTTTATTGTTTTCTAACAATCACTACGAGCACAAATAACATAACTTGGTCGGATTCTCCCACCTTACCTGCTCGTGTTAGACTGTTAGAAGAACGGAGATCAAGCCGTTGGATACGTCCAGTGGAAGATATTTCCAAAACATAAAAATTGTCTTTTTTAACTTTACTAAACAATGTTCATTGTTGTATGGTGTATTATCATCAACACTGTTTTTTCAAGTAAGACTCAGGTAATGAAAATATAAATACTTCATCCCATCAAGCGTAGTTTATGTGTTCTTTTGTCTGGTTAAATCTCACCTTACGGCTGTAACTACTTATGGGTAACGGTCAAACCACTCAAACCGTACAACATCGTTATAGTCCGTCTAAATTTAGTGTTGTAAAGTGTAAAGAAATTATTATACCGGAGGAGAGTAATAAGATGCAGTCACACAGAGTACGCTGAATAACAAGCACAAATTCAACAAATATATTAATAGCTATTCAGTAAATTTATTAATTCTAGCTGGAGTATTCTGAGAAAACAACATAGCTTCTTATATATATTTATATGTATTATGCATTTACACCCCGAAATATACCCATATATTACTGGATGTCTGAGTACCTGTGTAAACAGTCCAATAATTTTGGATTCAGATAACCACTTAAGGTCTTAGGCCCTCTTCTTTTTAATGTTTTTATCCACACCAATTACTCAAAAATTATACCTTGTGAGTTGTGACCCTGTTGTATTTTACTATTTGCTGATAATGCCAAAATTGTCTATGCTATTTCGTTTCTTGATGAATGTTTAATTCTCCAGAACAATATAATTAAATTTGGTGGAGATAAACATGAACACTAAGTCACTAAGACATGTAAAGTAATGATTTTTCATCACATCAGAGAATTTATTAACTGTCATTATTTGGTTAGATAAGGTTTACCTTACGCGTTAGGCACTGAACTTAAGGATTTTGACTTCCTCTATGTTCCCTCGCTTGATTTTCGATCTCGTATTGATTTTTTACAAAAAGCCTTTGTGTACTAGGTTTTATAAGATGATATTCGTCTAACTTCGATTCTCCCATATGTTTTTCATCACTATATTATAGTTTTCTTGCAAGGATGTTATTAGAGTAGGGGTCCGTAGTCTGATCCCTTATTACCTTAAGGAGCATACAGCATCTTGATAAAGTTCAGAACCGTTTTCTGAGTTTTGCCAGTTACCGTTTCAATATTTTCCATCATCCCAACGACTTTAATCATATCAGCAATGTTTTTGGTTTTAAATTGTTATCCAAACATGTTAATATTTTCAGTTATCATTTTTTCAATGAGTTATTAAAGGAAATTTGATGCACTATATTTATTAGAACAACTCGATATTCGTGTTCCCGATAACACCAAGTTTAAGGAATTATTTTACCTACCAATTCACATTATTATAGGAGATTTTAATAGCCACCATACCAACTGGGGGTACGACGAAACAGATAATAATGGCGATAAAGTTGAAGTTTGGGCAGAGTCCAACAGGCTAACACTAATCCATGACCCAAAACTACCACCATCATTCAACAGTGGTAGATGGAAAAAAGGTTATAACCCCGATATAATATTTGTAAGCGATATGATAGCTCTCCAATGTACAAAGGAAATCGGAAGACCGATACCACACACGCAACATCGACCCATATTGTGCAAAATTACAGCAGTGATTAAACCATGTGACACTCCATTTTTGAGGAGATATAACTTTCAAAAAGCAGACTGGTACACCTTTACTAAAGCCCTAGATGATGCGGTAACCACACTGGAACCAGTAAACGAGAACTATGAACCCTTTACAAAGTTAGTAAAAACCATCTCCAGAAAATACATACCAAGAGGCTGTCGAATAAAGCACATCCCAGGGCTAACACCTGATTTAGTAGAAACTCTAGAACAATACACCGATAAATATGAGGCCGACCCATTCGATGAGGATACGATAGAAAAGGGAGAAGAACTAATGAACTTATTAACTGAGGTGAAAAGGAAACGCTGGTGTGACCTACTAACAGAAGTAGATATGAAAAGGAGTAGTAAGAAAGCATGGAACCTCATTAAGCGCTTAGACAGTAATCCAAGAGAAAAACCAAAGGTTCCATTAATAACACCAAACCAAATTGCACACCATCTTCTAATGAACGGTAAAAATAAAATGACAAAACCCAGACCTTATAAACCGAGGATTACACGAACGGAAAACAATGAAACGCATGAACTTGGAAATCCGATCCTACTTACGGAACTTGACGATGCTATGGAGACACTAAAGAATGGGAAAGCGGCCGGGTTAGATAACATGTTCTCAGAACAGATAAAACACTTTGGAAAAACCACAAGACTATGGCTGCTAAGTCTTTTTAATAATATCAGGAGTACTTTAAAGATCCCGAAGATCTGGAGGAAGGCGAAAGTAATAGCTCTGCTGAAGCCAGGTAAGGAACCTGATACTCCATCTAGCTACCGGCCAGTCTCTCTATTATGTCACACATACAAACTACTCGAAAGAATTCTTCTAAACAGACTATGCCCTGCCATTGATGACCAACTCATAAAGGAACAAGCTGGTTTCCGTCCGGGGAAATCATGTACGGGGCAGGTATTAAACCTAACCCAATATATTGAAAATGGGTTCGAAGAGAAGAAAGTCACTGGGGTATCCTTTATCGATCTGTCGTCCGCGTACGACACGGTTAACCATGGCTTATTGCTTTCTAAAGTATACCAGATAACCAGAGACTACAAATTTACGCAAATCATTCAAACATTACTGAGTAACCGAAGATTTTTTGTAACACTAGTCGGGAAAAACAGCAGATGGAGAAATATAAGAAATGGGCTACCACAGGGAAGTGTTTTGGCCCCCACGCTTTTTAATATCTATACCAATGACCAGCCCATATCTACGGATAACAACATAAAACACTATGTATATGCAGATGATTCGGCAATTGCTGTACAAGAAGATAGTTTTGAAGCAGTGGAAACAAAACTTTCTAAAACACTGGACCGTTTAGGAAACTACTATAGGGCAAATTATCTGAAGCCAAATCCTAGTAAAACCAATGTAAGTGCTTTCCACTTGAGAAACAAGCAGGCCAACAGAAAACTGATAGTGAAATGGGAAGATGTAGAACTAACTCACTGTAGCACACCCACATATTTAGGCGTGACATTGGATAGAGCACTAACATACAAGACCCATTGCGAAAAAACGAGTAAGAAAATCAATACCCGGAACGGTCTTATACGGAAATTAACGGGATCAGCATGGGGCGCACAACCACATGCGTTACGGGTTTCAGCGATGGCACTATGCTACTCAGTAGGGGAGTATGCATGCCCGGTCTGGAGAAGCTCTACTCACGCGAAGAAAATAGATATCGCCTTAAATACAACATGTCGACTAATCACAGGATGCCTAAGAAATACACCAATGGACAAAGTTTACCTACTAGCAGGTATCCCACCACCATCAGTTCGACGTCTGATATCCTCTAAAATTGAACGCGGTAAACAAAAAAGTGACACAACGCACCCCATGTACGGCCAAAATGACCCCACTTCTCGTCTGAAATCAAGAAAGTCCTTCCTAAAGATAACTGAAGAGCTAACGGAAACACCTTTACTAAGCAGGCTAAATGAGTGGAAAAAACTGATCACGGACACCAATGGTAAAAGATGGTTGGAACCAGCAGAAAGATTACCTCATGGTAACAACCTAGACTGGCCGGTATGGAAGACACTGAACAGACTGCGTGTTGGTGTAGGACGGACAAAAGAAAATATGAGAAAATGGGGATATGGAGAACAAGACATAACTTGTATATGTGGGCAAGATCAGACAACGTCACACCTACTTGTCTGCCCAAGAGGGCCAAGTCCATGTACACAAGAGGACCTTATGATAGGCAACAAGAAGGCGGTAAATACAGCCATATACTGGACCAAAGAAAATATATAATTAGCACGCAATACTTGTTACCATTATATTTGTGTGTTATTATTATTCATATTTTACTTATTTGATATTATTTATTTAGTTTTGTTTTTTAAATTACAAGTTTGTTTTAAATTTAATTATATGATGCCTGACACGAGAAAAAAAAAAAAAAAAAACCTACCAATTAACCATACCAATTTTTGCTAATAATTCTCCCCTAATTAGAATAATGTCGATAGCCAATGCTATTTATAATATTTTTTTTTATACTCTGGCCAATTTTGTTCTGAACTGTAATTTGAGGTATTTGTTCACGAGTTAGTAGTTACGGGTCTGTTATCTTATCTTTTAAATGAGTTAATTATGTATTGCTATACATACCCTTCCATACTATTATGTATTGTGTGGCTTGTAACCAAATGGTGTCACCTATGAAACCAATTTTATGCTCTGGATGTAAGCTAAATTTTCATCCTTCGTGTATTTAATTTGGTAACATTACAATAAATTAGGCATACAAAAAAATAAATTGATGTGTGAGATTTGCTCCTCTCACAAAACTTTACTATTCGAAAGAAAACTATTACTACTATTCATGAAGATGATTATTCTACTAAATCTGACACAGTTGATTTGTCTAGTATACATTTTTTTATTAAGTACTATATTCTGTTGAAATTAAAAAAATAAATTCGCTAGCTATTTCTTTTAGCGAAGTGAAAGAATTGATGACCTTTTGTTCCGACAAAGTTGACGACTTCTCTAACAAATTAGACATGTTTGTCTAAAGTTAATGATAATAGTAAACAATTAATAGGTATATATTGAAAACAAATGCATAACGACGCAGGAGGAAATAGATTCTTTAAAAAGGGGTCATTGTCATAATGGGAATGAACAATCTAATTTTAAATAATCTGGATATTTGAGGTGTATCCAAAACTAACAATTAAATGCTATTACATATTTTATCAAAATTGCCAAAACTCGTTAATGTTGAAATTACAGAGAATGATATATAAATAGTATAATCGCACTAAGGTGCGTAATAATAATAACAATAATATTATTGTTAAATTAAATAATATTAACAAAAAGTTGAACTAATTAAAAGAACGTCATACCACTCATACTCACGAGTGTTGTCTCTGTCTTTCTAACGGATATACGTCAATTTATCGCGACATAAATTCATCGTCTGTCAATTTATATTTATTATATTTTTAAATAACTACTCCAGAAAAACCTAGAATGACACTGTGACTAATTATAATTTTATATATTGTCGTATTACCCGATAAAAAAGAAAAAACGTATAGACGTATGTTTCAAGCATTAAAATCTATTACAACTGGATTATGTCCTAAAACCATCATGGTTGATTTTGAAAAGGCTGCGATGAATGCGATAAATTATGAGTTTCCAGAAAAAAAAAGGATGCTTTTTTCATTTTTCACAGTGTATATGGCGACAAGTTCAAGATGCAGGTCTTCAAACGAGATATAAGGACGATGTAACATTTGCATTACAAGTACGCAAGTTACCAAGTTTAGCTTACGTACCTGAAAATGAGGTAATTAATGCTTATAATAATTTTTTGGAGACAACATATTTTACCGAACATGATGAATTATTATCACCAATCCTCAACTATTTTTAAGAAACTTGGATAGGATGCATGGACAGACGACAAAAAAGAAGAGCACCTAAATTTGACATTTCAATTTGGAATTGCTATTCATTGGTTTCGGAAGATTTACTTAGAACTAATAATGCAGTTGAAGGATGGCATAATTGTTTTACTTCAATTTTAAATCAATGCCATCCAAGTATTTGGAAATTCATATTCGCGTTGAAGAAATAAGAAAATATAAATAAAGTAAAACTTGAACAATATATAGCTGGCGAACGTCCACCCGCAAAAAAAAAATACTTTGACAAAGCACAGCGTTTGAAAAATATTTGCTATGATTTCAAAAATAGAACGACTGATGAATATTTACAAAGAATAGCACAAAATTTCTAATTGCAAGTATAAGTGTATTATATATTTATATATTATTTTATACATTTTAACTCACAATTTATACATTATACAATTTTTTCAATTTTATTCTATTTATAACTTTTAATAATGACAGACCTTTTTTTTAAAAAAAGACAACATTTTTAACCATACCTACATAAAAAAGTAAATGTGTAGACAGTCCTAAGTCTGTATTAAAATGGGAAGTAAAATGTTAGTTTTAAAAATAATATATAATATATTATGCGATAAATTAACTATCGATGAATTGACGTCGCGATGAGTTGACCAGGCGATAAATTGACTACAATGAACTGACGCGCGATGAATTTACGCGCCACCCTTTCTAACGTATCTACCTACATCATAACAATTTTGCGTTAAGCAGAACACATTTTGTGGTGTTAGTTTTAATATTCGAATAAATGTACCTATTATTAAATTTAAAGGTAAGAATATTGACTAGAAAATGACATGCTTTTATTGATATTATTACTTTAAAGTGAGTTATGAACATTTTAAAGTTTTAATATTTTACAAGCTATAACTCACTTTATTAATCATATTATTAATGATTTTTAATTGGCATTGATAATTATTTGGCCAATCTTACTATAATAATGATAAAATCATAGCTTTTAAATCTAATTCTAAATGCTGATATTCTATCTTATGCTGATGATACAGTACAGTTGTGCTTATAAAAAATAAAAATTATAATGATTTATTTAAAGAAGCTAATATTTTTAGGTATTGATTTATTTAAGGAATAGTGTGATAATAATAGCCTATAATTAAATTTAAGTAAATCTAAAGATTTTATTTTTAATATTACTAACTATACTTAATAATATTTATAACCTTAGTAATGACTTATCTATATGACTATATTATATACACATTCTTATAATTGTAAATACCTATTTAAAATTTAAATGTGCCATGTAGAGAGAGTTTGTAATGTGAAATAGCCAAATAGGTAGGTATTAATTTTGATCATAGGGCATAGGCTCAAATTTGTGGAATGTATCTATTCAGTAAATAATATAAGGTTAGGTTAGGTTACCTATATTATTTTATAAGGTTAGAATAATTCGTAATATATATAAGACTTAAAAACTTTAAGAGTTGGTTTTTAGATTTAGCACAATTGGTTTATTCTTATGGTTCATTAGTATGGTCGGTATGGGGTTGTACTTACTTTAGCCATATTAAAGTTTTAAATATTACTATAATAATTATTTAATTAAAATTATTTTAAATAAATCTAGATAATAATATTATATCCAACAAATTTAATATATACTGATTTTAATTTACTTTATGAACGTCAAACTTTATTATAATTTAAGTTTAAAATTAAATCTATTGTTAATGAAAAATGATTATCAGCCATCGCACACTTATAAGTTATAACACAAGATTAAAAAATAATAACAACCTTAATGTTCCTTTAATAACACCAATTTCGGCAATCAAAGTTCTACGTATAGTTAAGAGTATATTATTACGATTACCGGATTACGTAAATATAACATTAATATTTTTTCTTTTGCTAATTTAGCTCAGTATAAAAATTATGTACTTAGTGTTCTAACCAATACTCTTCTTAATATACAATAGACAATTAAAACCTGTATTGTTCTTGTTTGTTTTTGTGATACCTATAATATAAGTAAGTTTTTTTTTCTATTTTATTTTTGTTTTGATATTGTAAGAAACTTTTTTATTTTATGAAGTCAACTAATCCACATACATTGCTTTGTTTATATTTTTCCAAAATCCGGCCGTTTAGCGTTTATTATAATAAATAAAAAATAATAATCCCTAGACAAAAATAATCGATAAAATCATTTTAACATGATTCTATCAGACCAATTATGGTCCATTCGCCAGATCACATAAATAAATGATTCAAATCATCCTTAATAAACTTATCATTAAAACCACGGGATTCTCCACCTTAAAAACAACTTAATCCCTAATAACCCAGGAGTAAAATACTAAGGTTTGATAACTCCAGATTACTTGGTTACAACATTTTACAAATATCAATCGATTCTAGACTACATCTGCTTCGCTCATTTCTTCAATCAAAGATACCCACCAGTATTTAAATATTAGTTTTATAAATCTATATTATCAGGAGTCAACAATACAATGTTTAGATCCTATGATATTCCAATATATGCCATAAATGGGGTTCCACCAAATCTAGCTAACAATAAAGTTGGTTTAAAATTTTGTACAAAATTCATGATTATTTTATATTATGAATATATAAGTTTCAATAAAATAAAATTAGTGAAATTTCAACAAAGAAAAAAAACGGCTGCCATAATTTTCTATTATTAATTCTCGATTTTAAGAGGACGCAACACTTGCATATTGTGTTGTTTGTCTTACAAGTGTGTAATATAGCAAATCACTTAAACTCCGTTAGTTTAAAAATTAGAGTGAATCGACCTATTATGAAACTTGAATAGCTTGATGGTAAGAACATTATCTATGTTTATATGTTGATTTTTTACAATTATTCAGTTTTTAAGTGAACTATGAGAATTTTTAATTTACGCTATATTATAATATATGCATAACTTGCTAAAAAATTTAACTATTGTTAAAAACCAACATACAAACACAGATAATGTTTTTACTATCAAATTTCATAATAGGTCGATTCATTTTATTTTCTAAATAAATTGAGCTAAACATGATCTGCTGAGCATACATTTACTATGTTACGTACTTGTAAGACGCAGACAACACATCATTTGGAAGAGACATCCTCTTAAATAAGACATTACTTTCTGCACACATAAACAGCACCACTGTGGTAAGAACCTATTAAAAATCACAAAAAAATTTAATGATTTAAGTTAGTAATAACTAATATATATATTCCACAATTTATTTTATTTACTTTTATAATAAATGAAATATTTAAATATAATTATATTAAGATACTATTGATAATTTGAAATTGGTGAGACAGGACTTGGGACAGGAAAATGTTATTATTCATATTTATTATTGAATATTATTATAATAACCATGTCCCATGTGATAGGACCAATCTTCCCCAATAGTTATAAACACACACACTCAGAGACATATTTGGGGGCAATTGCCCTGTGTGCCAAATTTTAAGCCTCTTAAAGGAGTGCCGTGCTAGAAGTTAAATTTTTAGGATTAAGTTTTTTTAAGGGGAAAAAATAATGCCAATACATCTAGGATGCTAAAATTGTAAATACACTTCCGCACATACTACAGAAGCCTACCCAATTATTTTGTGCTGGAAATGCCACTGTATAAATATAAATAATTTATATTTTAAACATTAGAAGTTATTCATATTATACGAATGCACTTTTAATTTTAAATATTTTAACTATGGTCTAGCAGAGATTCTAGACATTAAGTTATAAATATGGTTATAAGAATATTATTAAACTGACACTACTATTAAGAAATAAAAAAAACTCAGTTTACAAAAAAAAACTCCTTTTATTAAATAAATTATATGTTTTTTATGTATTTATAAATAATCTTTTAAAATGTGAATGATGAACTTTTGAATACTAATTATATAACTCACCAAAATTATTGTATACCACTCATTTTTTGATTAGATTCAAAATAAGATTGTTCAGTAATGAATGAAGGTAGTTTACTCATTTGTTTGTATGATGCATTACATTCTCGCATATTTTCTAACACAAATTGAAGATTCCAATGTTTCATTAAAAGTGCTTGTTGAATAGTAAATGATGAATATCTTATACAGCGTATAGCAGTACATGTCGCTGAACATCTCAACTTTAGTCCTATTTCATGTACTAATGATAATAAATAATTCTCATATTCATTAATAACATTAATTTCTGAAATTTGAAAAATAAAATGAATATTAGGTATATAAACTGTTTGATTTTATAATATTATAATTAAAAAGTTTTGTATAATCAAATAAATAGTGTTTAAGGATTTTTAAGAGGATATCAGCAAACTGTTTGTTTTCTTTATCTCACCTCACACACAACATAGATAAAACAAATTCATACTAAATCATTTTTTATTTTTTATATTTTTGAATACTGTAGGAATAAAATTATCTATTAAAAAATTATTGAGAATTATATTTTTGAAGATGTGACACATTGATGCGTCTAAATATTATCCCAAAACAATTTATTATCCATTTAAATTTACAACATTTTATTGTATTAATAGAAACTCAAAAATATTGTCTTGTATTAATTTTCGATGGTGGTTTTACTCTAAGATTACTCAAAAATCATAAAAATGATTTTACATGAATGCATAACACCTATACTGATTGCGATTCTGAGTGAGAAAATAAATATTGCGCTGACATTCTCTTAAAAATCTATAGTTATATTACATAGAACTGTATATTGTGGGAAAACGTTTTACAAATCATCCTTCACTTTCATAAAATAAATATAACAAAATAACAAAACAACAAATTTTAACTTTGTAAATTAATTGTTTATTATTCTACAAGGATTTTTCTAAAAAATATATATTATATATTCTTTACTCTGTGAACTGTGATATAAACACAGTTTTTTATTAATTTTCATATCAAATAGGAAGACATTATAGTTCTTATTCAACTTAATACTTACCAATGATAAAATTCGGTAAATCTAGACTTATGCATTTAATTCCATAAATTAAAGGAATTTTAGAAGTTGCTGGCCGGATTAACCCTTTTATGGCCAAATCATAAGCTGTTTGAGTTTGAGTGTCTACATTTGCCAGCCTAAAATTTTATGTCAGTAAGTACATTAAATAATAAAATAATATAAAAATGATTACATAATATAAAATGTAGTTACTCAAACATCTTTTTTTGATTTGATGCCTGTATTGTAGACATAAGTTTATCAACATTTTCACGTCTCACAAAATCAAAACGTCCCTTTTCAATAACTTGGCCATCGATGTGCATATTCTTGGTCATAATTCCTAATTGTCCATGTAAATGATATGTTCGCAATGGATAGTTGTTTTGAAGATTTCTTACCATTTTAGTACCCTTATTTAGTCCCATGACTTAAAATACAATATTAAAATTGATTAACAACTAATATGGGTAGGTACCTATTAAAATTAGCCATACCACAAACGCCTGACACACGCTTTCCCAAATGAGTAGTCCATATACATTTAATATCTTGGGTTTGGTACCTGGGACCAACAACAAGTACATTATCTGCAAAACTGGGCTCTAATTTTACATTAAGTTCTTTTGTGGTATCCCCGGAAATGACAACACGATTTTCTGGAGATCTAACACCGCATGAATTCAACTCTATAATAATATAATACAAACTCATGTCTACAGTGGTTTCTAAGTTTTTTTGTTGTTAGTCAATGTCACCTACCTTGTGTTAACTTTAACAGCAATGAATGGCGACAACCGCTTAGATGAACTCCAGCTGGTTTATATAAACAAACGACACCATTCAAAAGTTTAAATGCTTTTTCACTAGTCGACAGATTATTCATCTTAAATGTTTATCATCAATTTTTTTTCAGTTTAATCACAGAATAATATTCTGTGGTTTAATTCTCAACTCGCAATTCAAAGTTTTAACATAGAACTGCCGGAAACCAGAATTAAAAATATAAGTCACAGTCCATAAATTAATAGAATGAACTAAATGAATACTAAAAATGAAAATATACTAACATAGGTTTTAAATTTATAATGTATTAAATAAATAAGAAAATAAATAATGTGAAATTGTGGATTGTAATCTTTTATCTGTAATCAATTCATATAAGTTTATGGCTGTTATCAAAATTCAAAATAAATAATGATTATCATATTATTTAAAAAAAATATAACATTATAATATACCTATAACTTATATAAGCATTATAAACACATTTATTCTTATAGATATTTGATACTTGAAGTTCAAATTTGAAATTTAATTATTACACATCTAATTAGTAATTACTTATATATATCAATATATTTATGATTTAAGTTTTAAAACAATAGTAATAATAGTACCGATGGACACAAAATTAAATATATTTTATATACCTAATACATAGTTTTTTTCATATATATATAATAGCAGTAAATAATTAATAAAAAATATAACTAAATTTTTAATATAATACAGAATATTTCATTTTTATTATTTACCTGACTTGAAATAGGCATTTAACTAAATTTCTAGACGGATTATCAAATTTCATAAAAAATAAATTCTAATGCCTAAGCATTTAGTAAAATGCCTGATTTTTCTATATGCCTACAACACTTACATTAACAGCGATAAATTGAGATTCGATACACTATTGTCAGTTGTCCTGAGTCACCATTCAATATCCATTTGTCGTGATCGTCAAACATGTAAATTGTAATCTTGTTGTACAAAGTACAATTTAGTTACCACTTAGCCAGTTACGAGTTTAACCAAATATTTTTTTAATCTAAAATTACTTATATTAAACAGCTTTAATGAAACATGAAAAATATTTAAAATTCAGGTTAGTTAAATTTTTAACAAATAGGTATTTTAAGTTATTTTGATTTTTAATTTACTAAACGTTTATCCATATTATATAATTTATGTCCATAATAATAATATGATTTCTTTACATATAACTTACTCTTACACATTACTGTCTAGCCAGGATGTGCATTCACAAAGATTCAAAACTCTAAATTAACTGCTGACAAAGATTTGAACTTATTAAAAAAAAAAAAAAATCGAAGTGGATTTTGACTTACAACTTTAAAATTTTTAAAATGGTATGTAAAGCCACAAATTATATATTTTGACAAATTGTATATTTTATTTTTAAGACATATCTTACAATAGAATTGAATCACAGTAATAATAGTCCAACAGTCAATTAAATGTAATATGTTATAATATCATAAAAAAAAATATATTTAACTATAAGTAATCAATAATAGTAAAAAAATTGGTACATTAATAGCATAGCTGCATAAAGCCTTCTCCTCTAAGTCTCAAAAAAAAAGTTGATGAAAATAATTATAAATAATTATTTACTTTAATTTTAAACCCTCACCTTGGTCCTTTTATGAATTAGAAATTCTGGATCCATGCCTAGCACAATATGTGTACCTAATGTACCTATTAACAGGGGCGGATTTACGCATAGACAACCTAGGCACGTGCCTAGGGTGCAACATCTTTCGGGGGCGTCGCAATTTTTCAGTTTATTTCTACTTCTATTTATATAATATAATAATGTTGTAATGGCTTGAGGCGGAAAAATGGTAAGCCTGTCCCTGCCTATTAATGTACCTAATTTCAAAATTTATAATTTATTAAGTAAAAAATATAATAAAACACATTAATATTGTAATAATATTTAGTATAAATCAATACATAAAATAAATTATATTCAAAAATATATTAAGTGTTTGGTCTCTTTCCAAAAAATAATCCACGATTCATACTTTGATCACTTTGATTAGTCTAAAAAATAGAATAATACGCATATTGGAAAGATAAAACTGAAATTGGTTACATAATATAAAATACAAATGTAAATATAATAAACTATCATATAGTAAAACAAAATCTATACTCTCTCCCAAAGTAGAAGATAACACTATGTACCTAAATTGTTGTTTGATTCATTAGGAGGAGCATCTGGTGATTAACTAAACATTTTAAAAGACAAACATCACTTACAAATGTACACAATCTAATGACCACTCAGCATTTTATCTTTTAGAGTATATAAATTTATTAAATTAACATTATGTTTACGTGCAGAATAAAGGTTCATCATTGTTGGGCATTATAGACCGAAGCTTTAATAATTTTTATAATTCACTGGCCCTTAAATCACTCAGTGTCTTTATAGATTACAATTCAGTAAGCTGGTCTTCTTATTTTATTAGTTTTATACAGTCTCTTGGGAAAATTTAAAATAAAAATATAATACTCAAGGTCAGCTCTCAACTTATCAACCTAAGATTAACACTATAAGTTAAAAGAATTGAGCAAGATAATTATTTAATTAAAAATTATTGAACGATATTATTTACTGTCCAGATCTATTATCCAAACTAACCTTTCTAATTCATACAATCAGATAAGTTAAATTTTTTTATAAGCAATTTCAGTTGTTTTATAGATAGAATTTTTTTTTTAAATTAAGTTGTACAGTCGTACATCTTGAAAGTTATTTTAACATTATTTTTTTTGCTGTAGTTTTATTAATGTTTTTTAATGAATATCTTAGTAATTTATTCATTTATATTACCTAAATTAACCTCATACAATATCATGTAATGTATATTACTATTGTATATATTTCCATATACTAATAAATTATAATTGGACTTGCAAGTTTAAATCATAAGAAATAAATAAATTGGTTAATATATCATATGACAATTAGAAAAACATGTTCTTAAAATATAATTCAATTACAGATAAGAAGTCTTTACAAGTCAATTGTAACGTATATTCCTCATTTTTTTTTCGTATATTTATAATGTTTTTAAAAAAAAAGAAATATAATAACATACTACTGAGAGAAAATTAAAAAGAAAGATATTGCTAATGAAGTAATTTGTGTTATCTTCGTATAACATTTTATAAGTGGGAGAGATAAATTAAAAATTGTCAAAGAAATTCTAAGATTTGGGAACCACGCCTTAAAACTATTATTATTAAAATTAGGTAGTTAAAAATTAATGTAAATTTAATAAGAAAAAAAATTAATTATAGTTACTTACTAATTTGCCAGCATTTGATGTAGAATTTTGCCTCTAAAAAAAAAAATGACGTATTGAATTAATAGAAGTGGTTATTTAGGAATGAAATATTAAAATATTATTTTATTATGAGTGCTTAAAATTTATAAAAATAAAAAAATGTATACAAAAGAATTTCCAGTATTTTCAAAAGCGTCAGGAAAATCCCTAAAAATAACGGAAAAACAGCAATTTTTACGCATAACCAGTTTTTGACAAAATCGATTTTTATTTTACTGTAACTCAAAAACGAATCATTGTAAATACTTGAAATTTTCACCAAATGTTTATATTAGTGTTATCTATTTACGATTAAAATATTTTGACTTTTTTTAAGCTATTTATAAACAAATGACATTTTCAATTTAAAGTTCAAATGTTTACGAAATATGTCAAAATTGCAAAAATTCGCAAAAAATTTTTAAGTTGAAAATTCATTAAATTATTATGATTTATACCTAAGGTTAAAAAACCCAATACAATGTTCTTCATAACTTTTTCTTCAAATAACTGTAAAAAAAACTCCAGCGTCGATATAGAAAACATTTTATGAGCACATGAAAACGAGACATCCTAAAACGATTTAAAATATTTGTTGTTATTCAAAAAGTACAAGTTGCAGAAACTTGAAACTTCCATTAGTAGTTGAGAAAAATAAATTACAATTTAGTATAGGTAATAATATAATATGTCCTAGACTGACAAATCATCTTCGTTCAGAATCGTTTTTTGTGTACAATGATACCATTGCATTCAAATTTAACACACCCATTATAGTGACCTACTCACCACCTCTATTATACAACAGAGCAATGCCCACTAGCCCATGCGTTTTTAAATTTTAATAAGTTTCTCAGTATTTCTTAAATATCATGTTTTCATGTTTCCTTCTCATTCCACTTTGTAGAGTAAATATACCACTGGTAGTTTGGTAAGAACTTTTTAAATTCATAGAGTTATAGTCACAAAATTAAAACTGTGTTTGAAAGTAAAATGAAGGTAGTTGTTTTAATAAAAAAGTTTATTAGTTTTAAAATAATTTTCTAACTGACTGTAGCTGTGGTCTGAGAATGGCAATGGCCAGAAATGTACTTACATCATTTATATTCAAGTTGGGATTATATGATAAGTCAACATTTGACAGAGTTTGTTGAGCTTTCTGACGAAATTTCTTACGCTCTGCCTTTGTAAGACCCATTTGCGGTTTCATAAAATATCCAGTCTGATTTATGATTGTGTTTCCGCTAACACCTTGAACTTTTTTAGTGATGTTTGAATCATCCTAGGAATCAATAAATTAAAATATAGTTAATTAGGTACTCAGTTTTCAAATAAATTAAACATTTTATGTTTCAATTATTGCTATAATAAATAAATACAATTATGGTATTAGACTTATGTAAGTTAGTAGATTTTTTATTACTTTCTAATTTTTTATCTATAAAAACAGAAATATACAATATATTGAGATTTATGGTATAATTAGAAATATATTAAATCATATCTTATAATAACATTTTACACATGATAGATATAAACCAATCACAATTTCTGTATCTATTCTTACAGAATGTATATCACATTTTCTGCAACATAAAGATATATTACTTCTAAAACTAAATATCAGAGATAATTTGTAGATATAGAATCATATAATAATTTATAATCTTAGCCATACGATAAAAAAATACAAAATACAATAATTATAAGTTTAATTTAATAATTCTTGCAAATTAACCATAATAATTGGAACTAGGTAGATATTTAGATTGGTTTAAATATCATTTTTATTGATTTAATAAGTTACAAAAAAACACATAACTGACTACTTGTAATATAAATAATTATAAGATATTATTATATTAAAAATATACATATGAGTTATATTTGTAATGTTTAAATTCAAATAATTTTAAGTATTTTTTGTTATTGACGCTTATTAACTAGGTACTTACATCATCCCACGTTGAATCTTCATTAGATTCCACATTACCTTTATAAGTGATTGCAATCTTATCATCTGTGGTTTTGTATACTATTTGATCAAAATTCAAACGGTTTGGGCACTGTTCTTCATGTTCCTAAGATTTAATTGGCATTTAGATACAATCGTACAAGTTTAAAAATAATAATTATTGTTTTTTTACAAACTTTTATTAATGAAGAATGAACCACATGGAGGTTATTAAAAGTGCATATACTTTGATAAGGTTTCTTGTCTGGGCATTTTGTTAAATGTAATAAAAGAGTTTTCTGTGGCATTGTGTGGGATGTGTTGAATGGACAATGAACAACATTTGATTTTGTATTCTGACCCAAATGTCTATAATAAATCATAATACAATTTAGAAATTAAATTATCATTATAGTTAGATTTAAAAATATATACTTAAAGAAATTAGAAGCAATGATTTTCTGTCTTTGTTTTATATACGTCTAAATCCTTATACTCTATGTGTTTTTGCAAAGACAAAAAATTACCAATAACAATCCCCTTAAAAAGAGAACTATTTTTGTAATAATTTACATTGAATCTTGTTTAAAAATTAAAATATCAAAAAATATAAAGCATACTAATACAGAAAATATTCAAGTTTAATCTTAAATCAATTAATTTTGATATCTATTAAAGTTTACGTGATAATGTGTTAATTGGCTAAATATATTATTATTCAGTTAGGAATAATGCCAATAAGTCATTTCAGCATTATAAATACATCTTATAAAACACAATATACTATATCAACCAGTATAGTTGTAACAAAAATAAAATAACTATAATACTCAAAAAAAGCATTTCCTAAATGTTTAAAACTAGGTACTTAAATTTTTTCAATAGTGTAAATTAAGCAATGGTGTTTGAGTGATGCAAATGTAATTAAAAAACCTAATGGAAAAAATTTATTTTTATTTATGTTTTTTTTTGCTGTATAATTCTATACTTTTACTGCATGTTACCACAACTATATCACTATTTTTATACATAATAAATTATACCTAAATAGAACCATTTATCATTATGTAAATTGTATTAATTAATGGTATATAATATATTAAAAAGTAATTGGCTTGTGGATTTTTCCCTAAACTGATAGTACTACTACCTACTACTGTAGGTGGTAAAATTATGTTCCACTATCATAGCATTGAAGTAATAAGTATGTTAAAAAATATATATTATTTTGACAATATGAGTATATAACATTTTGATTAATTCAATTTTATTTTTCAATTAGCGAGTCTTGGCTACATTTTTTATATTTATAATCAGTATTCAGTACTTACACTGATTCCATTATTGATTTAAAGCACAGACAAATAACTAATTATTTATAACACTGTGCGAGTTGTACGTCTTCTCTCAGGTTTATATTAGGTGTAAATGGACTCTATAACAAATTAATGTACAGAAATTTGCAACAATACTGCAGATAATATAACTCAATACTATGAAAGTATTACCTATACAAGTAAAATGGTTTGATCGTAAAATACTAGTCACCAAGAATAATGTTTATAATTTTTAATCTTATTTGATAGTATACAAAAACAACTAAAGAGTAGAAAAAGGAAATAACAAACTTAACAAAAAACTGGCAACTAAAAGTTTAAATAACGAATAAGTATAAAGGCATAAAGCTACAAGTTACAAAATGTTAAGACCAAAGACCTATGTATAAACTAATGGACTGCGGCACTGCGCGTAGAGACACATAATCGAATAGAGATTAGGGATTAGTAGAGAGAGGAACCATCAGCCAACATTGAGCAAATGAGTAATGACTTAAGGAGTTAGGGATTAGGACAGGACAACTGGTGATAGAGCTACTTGTTGCTGGGAGTTGTAGTTGGGGAAAACAGTGTGACCATTATAACAAAACTTAATCATGTGAAATTGTAATTGCAATTATAATTTAAATTTAAAGACAAGATAGTATATTAATTATTAAGAAACTTGTTGATTCTTGATTAATTATTTAATTGTTAATAAACCTGTTGATTCTTGATTAATTATTTAAAATGTATAATTGTAGTTCGTTAATTTATTGTTTTTATACTAGTAGTTCTATCGTTACCGATTTGGCAATTTATTGTTTTTACGTTATTTTTTATAATAATTTATTTTAAAATAGTCAATGTATGTTGCATTAAAGGCTGTTCCACAAAGTTTTATGTATACCTATGCACTGTACCTATAAACATGGATTTAGTAAATCTTAGTAATGTATTATGATAAATTGTATAAGCTAAAACCTTTAGTTTTAAGAATATTGGTTATTATTAATAGTACATAATAGGTAAATAACATTATTTTAGTAATTGCACTTTTAATTGTACCTTACTACCTTTATAATAAATTTTACTGTAAAGAATTTGCTTACTGATTTGCTAATGTAATGTCTATTGTCTATATATAACTTAGGTATATAGTTATATCTAATATAAACTCAAATTATTTTCAGCTTAACATTGTAAAAGAAATTTATTTTAAAAACACGAGGATTACTACTATTGAGTATTGACTAATAAATTAATAACTATTAACTAATAAGCAATAACCATTAACCGTGCCAAAAATATATATAAAGATATTGGTTAAACTGTTTGACTCCGTCGAAACCATCATCTTGCACAGTCGCATAGCTTCTTTATCTCGATTACAGATATGTTTAAAATAATATTAAGCTTCGAAGCATAAATTCTCCTAAAATAGTTTCGTTATTTGGATCACATAAGGTATATATTTGCTCTTTCAGTAGTATGATAATTTGGTTCATTTTTTAACTTGGTTGGCCTGAAAATTGGATATACTTCAGAGGAATTGTAGCCCCCATAAAAATGTGTACGTATATTAAAAAAAAAATTTCATTGTCAAGAGGTAGCAATTGATATAGATTCAGGTCATTCCAATGTGAGTCTCCGATCATCCTTATCCGTATGACTGGGAAAGAAAGATTGTTGGGACTATCTGTGTTTCGGATCAAACTACTAATATTAAACTAAAATAGTTAAATACACTTTATACTGTCGTTCACTATCAGCAGTGGAATAAAACAAATAATTTAAAAATATCAGCTACACCGTACGGGTTCATCGTCTTTGGCAACATTCAGTCCGTTGATTATCAACGCCGCTATGACAACTATCTGGCCGACAAGGCACATAATTCCAAATGGTTTGTGCATTTTGTAACCACTAATTGCGGCTGCCACATTAAGAATGACCACGCTGGCGATCATCCACATGCAGTTAAAGAACAAGGTGTCGGTTTGCAATGTGACGGGTCCGCCATTCATCGATGTTGGCAGCGTGCACTTGACAAACCATGGCAGACCCAGACACAGTAGTATATCCATTGTGTTGGAGCCAAGCGCACTGCTGATGCTCATGGACCCTTCGCCTGCAAAAGTTATTAAATATATGATTTACAAAACACAAGAGTAAACGTTTTTATAACCAATAACCATATTATATTTTAACACCGATACACCTGCCATTACTTTATATGCACATAATATACTGACATATTTTACCGATTAATCGATTTAATCCTAAAACATTTATTATTCGATTTAAATTGAGTATAAGTTTTAGTGTCATATGATAAAAAGAATCACTGTACATTTTTTATATTATGTATAGGTGTATCGTGTGTGTTAGGTAGGTATGGCGTATGTACATAATATTATACTATAAGTAAAAATAAATAACTTTAAAGTCAATAATAAATAAGATCCAATTATTTTATAAGTTAATTATTGCAATATTGCTTATACATAATTAAGTCAGTTTTTTCTTGTAGCTTTCCTTTTGTATTGATTTATAACCATATAGCTTTTTTGGATTTTTTTTATCCTATTATTGCCTAGTCCATATTTTCAATACCACCACATTTCATGTGAACCGTGTGGTGTGCTCTGAATTCTATATATTATATTTACAAAATTAAATTCTATTGTTTAGGTAAAACAATTTCACTAGTCACTGAGAAGTAATTACCATCAACCACGTAAAAATACGTCGAAGTATTAATAGTATTATATAATTAATTAGTAGAATATTTTCAATTATTTGGTATATTATGGCTTACATTTAAAATAATATATTGCAGTGGTAGTACAAAGTGGAATACTGGATACCACCCTATCATCACTTGGTATAGTTACTCATGAATTTTCGGCTTCTATCTACCGTCAATGTTATACTTACAAACTGTTAATTCTTACCGTTTTGTGCGTTTATTATGCCCGAAACAGCTTCGGGGATGCTACTGCCGACTGCTAAAACCCCTATGCCCATGACAACGTCACTAACGCGAAACGTATCACCTATATAAAGTAGTACGAAATAATATAGACTCCAAAAAATAAGTATATACCTTATTATTATTATTATTATTGTAACAAACACTAATAACAAACTGGTAATGTATATAGAATACAGATATGTCTTAAGAATTTTTTCACTCCGATGAAAATTTATTTTTGGCTACTCCCCAATTATAAAATATATCTATTTATATTATATTATATATTGATATATTTAATTACTAAATAAAATATGAAAATATAAAAATAGTCCAATCGCTAATGGTCTAATCCACCCTTGAATTTGTCTTTGAACTATTTTATTCTCCAGTTGACCCTCAGAGGCTAGGATACATATGACAAATTTAAAAGATAAGTAAAAACACCTAAAATAAATATTAAATATGAACTACAATATTGCACTTTCATAACAAAAATATTGTTTTGAAGCCTCTGTAAAATTTATTGATGGTTAAGCACGCAAATGTGTTAACGGCAATTTTTAATTAATTATATTTTACTTACAAGAAGTTGGTTTATTTTTTAAACTTATTTTAAAGTGAAATTATTTCGAGTATATATAATATAATAATTTGAAGTTTCATTAAATTTCAAATGTAATCCTCACTAAGAGTCTATTTGGGCACATGTGTGTGCTTAGCCACTGATGTAAATATATACAGCATTGAGCATACATATAAGATATAGCAGATGTGTGAAACACGAATACATGCACGTGCGTTTTACTTTTATACTTACCACATATCGTTAAAAACCATGACAAAACGTATGTGACCACACTGACCCATATGATTGACATAACAAACGTGATAGGGTATAGTGCTCGTTTTACTCGGCAATCCGGAATCGTGGCACACAACGTAAAGTTAACCGGCAAGCAAAACGTCCACCAGACGACCGGTAACAAATTATTACTCCAAGACGGTTTCGACTGAGGTAAATAAGCTGCATAAAACGATTTATTTTTAGACTGAAAAGTGAAAATTACTATAGTAATAAATGTATATTTGTATAACACACACTATTATGTCATACAGTAAAAAAGTTTCGACAAAAATCTACTAAAAAATTAAGAAAAAAATTGCAAGAATTTGACAGTTAAATATTTTAAACTGTTAGAAATGCTAAATGGCTATATAATTGGAAAATGTATACAAATCAGAAATTTAATACTCAAATCGGATAACCTTTTGGAATAATACTAGTAAACCTATGCTTAAAATTTTATAAAAATTTGAATCTTACACTTGAAACAACGTATTAGAATTAGTAAACAGCTGAGTATAATTATTAATTATAGGTATAGTATAGGTATAAGTATTATAATTTCAAATTTGTAATGTATTTAATATATCATAGGTATAACAGTAAATTATTAGTTTAATAAGTAAATATTTTTATGATTAGATTTTTTCTAAAAAGTCTGTTAGACTACCGACTATTGACATTTATGGAATAATCCAATAATTTTGAAAAAACAACTAATATACCTATTAGTTATAAATGCATATTTGTTTAATAATATTAAAAAAATATACCTACATTATTTATTTATTTATTAAGATTTACGGGCTGTTTATAATATACCTATTATTATATTATATTAATATTATATATTCCCATATTTTTAACCTACTCTGTACATTCGTATTTGATTGATCGCATTCGCCAAAGATTGTCGTGGTCGAAGTAAATGTTATTTTTGATGATGCTCGCTCGTCATCTTGCAGCTGCAGCTGGTGTTCGACTATTTAATATAGAATATAAAGTTATACATACTACGTATATACATTGAAGAAAATTTCAGATTTAGTACAATTTTAACGGTAGTTTTAATCTCGTGTTCATGTCCAATAGGTCACGCTGAACACATTTTTATTATTTTGTTGATTCCGCGTGCCTACGTTATACGTTCGTATAATAACAGTATTATATTATTTAATATTTTTAATAATAAAAAGTGCTGTATCATTAAATTGTTCATTTTAGCTAAGGATATCTAAATCGATTACATTTTTAAGTTATTATACTTCAACTGAATAATATAACCAGTGTTGTATTTAACTCGCCACAATTTAAATTTGTTCACAAAGTAAGGAATACTGACATATTATGTGTCTACGCTTAAATTGAGCCAATTGAGGTACCTACGCTACACAAAAATACACTGAGTGCCCTATTAATGAATAATTATTCATTTCTCCGGGGGCGAAGTCACAAAACTAATAATATATAAACCACGGTGATGATATAGATAGATAATAGATGCTCATTGCTTCGATGGCTTTGGTATAATTACGTTTTTTTTTATTAGAAAAATAAAATACTACATCATTATCCATTACATCATCTGTATTATCTTTAATTATTTTAAATCAAAAATTAAATAAGGTGTCAGTTATTATAATTTATAAATTTATAAAAGATAAAACATATCATATTATGTTGACGAAATAAATAATGTATAAGCAGCTAGGCCATATTTTATATTCGAAAAAAAAATGAATTATATATACAGTAAATTCCCGTTACAACGAAAAACCCTGTTATAACAAAAAAAAATTCGGTCCCCTTGAGTTCGCTGTAACGCCGTAACGAGATTTTACTGTATATTTATTTTTTCAATAATAAATCGTATTCCAGTATTCTAAAGCGTTTTATGATATAAGTACCCGAAAATGAATACTTTTCATAGGTACATTTTTCCTACATTGTTATATTGTTACACTGTTTGGCTTTGTTTAAGGAGAGCGTATCTTAATTCTTAATTTACAAAACTAATAACTAACCTGTTCCGTATTGACGTATTGGCGTATCACTTCTGTGTAGTGTGATATTTTGAGATTCCACAGAAGTGTATTTTTTACAACATAGAAATCCTTTGATACGCTCAAAAATTGATACAATCCCTGTAAGTAGTCATTTCACATAGGTAAAAATAATTTAAAAATATTATTTGGACTTATTTAAGATTTGGATAAATAATATCGTCTTGTCTACCAGTCTGTAACAGTCGCGAGTCGTTATGTTTTTCTAAACCATTATTAAATTTACCAATTTCTGTTGTAGTCCATTATCGATAACCGAAATTAGCCCACGACCCACCCAATTAAAATGACCGGACTTCATCGCCATACCTGATGACATATCGATACCACACTAATAATAAAAATAATATTATGACGTCGGATCTTACGGTTGTGGTGTTTCCACTTTTCGACTTTCTCGACGAGTTTGTATTGCGTGAACAAGAAGACAAAATATCCAAAGCACATGGTTACCATGATCAGCGCCTCGTACCAGGTGACCACGTTGTCGACGGCGATGGCAGCCAACACGGCTATGGACGTCACGTACACGCCGCTGTCCCGGATCAGCGGCCACTTTTCCACCGTGATCGGCCGACTGCACACTGCCAGGCCCGCACAAGCCGACACGCCCAACGTGTTGTACACGCCGCTTCCCACTACCGTGCCCACACCGAGGTCTGACTTGGTCACAAAAGTTCCGATCGTGGAGACGAGAAGCTCGGACGTGCAAGTCGCCGCCGCCATAAATGTCGCCCCAGCGACGTCCGGTGAAAGTCCCAGATCTGAAATAATCGACAATAATATCATGCGAAATTCGAGTCCGGTGACTTATCTAACGCGGGGGAAACAGAGGCAGTTACCTGGGGGCGTAATATATTTTTATGGGCTTACGCATGCGACGGACGTCGCAGGCGATTGTCAAGTATTTGGTTATAGACTGCGTAATCAATATAAACGTGTAAGGTTTACTGTAAACCGTAAATGGTATATGATTTCAGTTATACAGGGATGGACAAAATATTTTGGCTAGTTACGCTTTAATTTATAGCCACACCGCTGACTGAATACGATGTCGCCAAATAAGATATAAGTATCGAATTCCGTTTGCAGTGCTCGAAAGTGCATCATGGTGGTGGCGCGTTAATATTCTTCGCTCTGGGAGGTGCCGTACAGCCGAAATCAAAATAACATTATTAAATTGTGTTCAAATTATATTTTATTTAGAGATAATTTAACGCACGATATAAATAGATTAATAATTACTATTATATAGAGTGCCAATAGTTTTAAACCATATTTTCTTCAGGGTATTTTACAAGAATTCTGGGACACCTTACACAGGTATTTTGGGGCACATCTAACACAAACAGTGTTATCTAGTCGGATTTTTCGATATTTTAAATATTTTTAACACAAAAAATGGTTTATTTAAAATTAATGAATATTATAAATTGTAATGATAATATGAGATATTAGTGAACAGATCCTCGACAGTACTGTAGCTAATTAGCCTAACCACAACGCCGCGCTATAATATTGTAATACATCGAGGGATAATAATGTAAATTAGGCATTATATAAATTATAATACTAGCATCAATATTTTTAGAGGAGAAGATCCTCTTGACAAAATAAAAATTCGATCAAATCTGAAAATATTAATAACAACATTTTATATTTTATATTTTTTGTCGGTTTAATTATTAACCCTATAATGGTATTCTACTGATTTAGCTTAATTTTTTCAGACTTATAAATAAATTAAAAATTTACATCAATTTATAATTTCATACCTAGACATATATACAACACCGATGGTAGGAAATAATCTTGACAAACAAACGTTATAAATAGGAATCCATAAAATGACAAAATTAAGTGAACGATAACGGCTCCGTGAAGTCTTTGTTCTTCAGTGAAGAAATCTCTAGGAAATTCATCAACTGAACGGTGAACATTTGCACACACTGTCGGACTGCTATTCTTAACATTTTCTATGGTAAAATCTTTTCCTTAAAATAAATTAATAATAAATGTTTACATAATTATATATATTATCATAAACATTCGCCATCAACCCTGTCTGGAATCTATCCATTTTTCAATCCAATCGATTTAAAAAGTGATTCTATTTAGCATACTATTAGATTTTAATGATGCAAATATAAAACTTGCGTATAATCCAAATGATGCCACAACAGATCAAATATCCTGTAGCTGTACTATAGTCTATTATATTATAAAAATTAAAATATCTAACAGATATAAAATTCAGCATTAAAAAGACAACAGGAACAGATACGACGAAAATTCTCACTATCACTCCACTCAGTTAACTTTAAATACTTATTATAACTAACTCATTAAACATTCGTTCGAGATTCGATTTGTAAACAAAAACATCTTAGAAAAGTATTTTGTTTAGGAATATGAAATTAAAAATTACTTTGTCATTCAAAAAATTAAAAAATGTTTTGTAATGCTATTTAGTGATGTAAATAGATTCTGTAATATGTATATTCTGTATAGGTATATTATATTTAAGAGGGCGTCAAACCCACATATGTTGTTTCCGTCTTACAAGTACGTAACATAGAAAATTAACGCTCAGCAGATAACGTTTATAAATAAAAAATTAGAGTGAATCGACCTATTATGAATCTTGATGGAAAGAACATTATCTGTGTTTGTATGTTGTTTTTTTACGATAGTTCAATATTTTAGCAAGTTATGCGTATATAATATATAGCGTAAATTAAAAATGCTCATAACTCAATTAAAAACTGAGTAATCGTAAAGATCCAACGTACAAACACAGATAATAATGTTCTCACCATCAAATTTCATAATAATTCAATTCACTCTAATTTTTAAATTAACGGAGCTAAGGTGATCTGCTGTGTGTAAGTTTGCTATGTTGCGCACTTGTAAGACGGAGACCACACGTGCGAGTGTTGTGCCCTCTTAAACACAATATCATTGATTATAAATACTATATTTATAATCAATGATAATATGTATCTGCGTAAAATTACATAAGACAACATTCAATTTAATAGTAATTTAAAATGTACCTACGCACATATGAATTTAGTATAAAAATACGTATTTCTATAAATTGAATACAATATGTTTTTTTTTATTTATTAATTTTTTTGTTTCAACAAATGTTTTGTTTTTACAAGGTTTTTAACAAATGATATGTGTAAAATGTATCAAAAAACTTTTTCACACGATAACGATGAAAACATTTTAATTTTTAGCTTGGCTCATTGTGTCATAACTCATAAAGCATATTTCACAATTTATTATACTCTTCATGTTTTTATTTAATTAATAATTTTCAAGTGTAGGTAGATATGTATACATAACTAATATTTATAGATTAGACGCGTGGTCTTGTAGCAGTGGTGATAGAAATATCCTACATACAAATAAAAATAACTTTTAGTTTAATATCAATAATAATAATAACGATAATCATGATTGATGATACCTATAAAGTATACTATATTATAGTATATCGCATAATATTTTTTATTATATTGTTTTATTTTTTATAATAATTATTATTATTATTTTTGATGTATATATTATAAATATTAACATATTAATCTATTTTGTATAGTAAGTAATATAACAATACAACTAATTCAAAATGAATATAAATAAATAACTGTTTACAAAAAAATTATAGTATATTTGAGTCACCCATTTTTTTGTGGTGAATTTTATATATATTGGTGATAGACTAAATAGTTGACTAGTATTTGTTGTATTTATCTTCATTTTTAACTAATTAATTTTAATCTGTGTCAAAAAGACAGTTTATAAAATTATATTTTACTTTTACATAATACCTTTTTTTAAATTTTATTTATTTGTGGAATAAATAATACCTTGCGTTGAAAATCACAAAATCATGATTTGTTGAATATTTAAGTATAAATTATACTATTTTAGACGTTGGTGCCTGCACGTAACAAGCTTTTGTTATTTAATTTTTACTTGCATTATCATAAGTCATAACAAAGGTTATTTTATCCATAAATATTAAGTAATAATAGAGCAGAATATAATTTTTTAATCATTTTTATAAGATTATACAACATTATAATTATGTTTATATAAGTACCGGATTAGTTGGATATATAATATAATTATCAGTATATATACATACTAAATGATAACTTTTGAGAGTGATTATTTAAGAAACATAATCCTATTTATTATTTTTATGGCTTAGAATACATATTGAACTATGCAATTTTACTGATATCAGCAGCGTATTTACGTTTATCATTTCAAATACCATAATAACTACGAATTTTAAAACTTTGTTCCAAGTAAATAATATTGAGCATTTTTTTAATTATTTATTTTGGTAAAACTAGTTTTTAGGAGAAATTTCAATTGGTAGGTTCTCATTTTAGTATAATTTCGAGGCTATAAAATGTTAAACGCACTACATACGTTTATTGGACGACAAGTGATAACATTGAACCAATAATTCAAATTCAACGTTAACTGCCAACATTTTTTACCCAACAATAATTTATTTTATATTATTATTAGACATTAGATCATACTATAGACAATACATATTATGCATTATAAATTATGAAAATGTTACTGTCAATACATCACTATTATATAACTATATGACTGGGAGGCACAACTAAGATTTTTATTTTATAACACCAAGAGAAAATTTAATAAAATTATACGCTCAAATGATGCTCAATCATAGATCAATGTCGGGTTTGAGATGGTGATGTCATGAAAATATTGCCAATATATTATAATAATTATTATTTTACAGTGGTCATTAAATACAACAATTTTAGACTTTTAATACCACGGTAAAATTTCGGTCATTTTATTTGTCTATTCAAAAAATATTATTTGCTATAAAACAAGTTTCTCCCGTGTAATAATCTAAAAATTTTGATCGATGTTGGCATAAAAAGACGTACGATAGTAGTGAATGGTAATATACTGTGTAAATCTGTCTTTAATTTACCTGGGTTTAGACGATTAATGGCAGGGCGGGTTGTAGACGTGGTATTGGAATGAACCACTGGTGTATTGAGAGTGTGGGCAGCAACTGCAGCGAGCAGCACAACTGCAGTGGCCGAAGACTTGAGTCTACGAAACATCATCATAATCATTAATTACGATTTATATTAACCTTTACAAATGATAACTTTTAATTGTGATTCTGATGCAGTGACAATAAAACAAATTGTATCATTATCATATTATGATATGCTATTATGATATACTTTTCACAAGTGGTCTAGATATAGTAGCTTCCGAGATGAGAGGGAGAAGGAGAGTGTTTTATATTGAAAATATTATCAATAATAATTTTAAAGTATGTGGTATTATTGTATTAACTATTATTATAATTTTATGTAAACACGATTTGTGTATATTTATACAAAGTATATACTGTTATATGGTACCTAAACTGCATATATTTTATTGTAATGATTAATCTATAAATTAAATATGTACATGTTTTTACATATTTTTATTATTTTAAAATACTTATTTAATGTATGATAGTTTTATGATTGATATTTTAATATACTTGTGATTTTATTATGTATGTTTTCGTTAGTTAAAAATAATTACCAAGCTGTTCTTTAATTGTAATATTAAAATGATTCTTATTTTAAAAATAATGTACTGTAGAGTCTTATCAAATATCAGATAATGATATCTGTACATTAAAATTAAACAGTAAATTATATTATATTGTTATTTTTACTTGATATAGATATAGTTAAAAAATTATGTTTTTAAGTATATTACATAATGAAGGAATGTATAGAGTCTAATAATATTTAATGGTATATTCAAGGTCAAGTCCATGTACTCTATAGGTAGAAAAATTCCTTTTTTAAATTTTAAACCGAAAACAAAAGATCCTACTGCAGAGTTCTTCGTTGCATTAATTTTTCTGTTAAAATGTATAGAATATTAATTGTTAATATAACGTATTGTAGTAATATACTTTTTACGGTAGTTTTATATAAATTAATTTTAGTTTTATGAATGTATAATGTATATAATAAATTAACTTCTATCGAATACTTCATGTAAGAACTCTTTTAAACAAAGTGATATAAAAAAAATAAAAAAAGCAAACTTTATTATCCGTCTAAAATTAATTCAAAGCCAAAGTTCTACTATAAAATTTGTTTATAATATTTACGCTTTAGTACTAAATTAAAACCCTATGATGTTTTGGTTATGCAACACATATTACACAAATGTACTATTTATCTGTATGACCTTCAACACCAAAATATGTAAAACAAACCATTCTTATAGAAATAAAGAATAATTAGTACTTATAAATATTTTAGAGTAAGTGAAAAATTAGAAGTTTGATGTTCATGATTTTAATAAAATAGTATTTCTATTATTTTTGTTTTTGTAGTTATACAAGTAACTAAAACTATTTATAACCTATACATTAAATAATTAAAATATGTTTTAATTTTGAAATATATCTAACATAATTTTTAACTAAACCATTTCAGTTTTTATTTTTTTTTTAATGTTTAGGTATATTATTTTTATAATACGTATTTCTATTGTATACATTTATTTTAACGTAATAAGTTTTTTTGTTTTTCAAATATTTTTATACAATCTGTAATATATAGTTTTTTACAATAAGTGATGTATAGGGTAATAATGGCTGTAGTTTTGAAGGAAGAATCCATCCAGTAATGGAACTTCACGGTAATGAACAATAGCTTTTTAGTCATTTAGGAGATTCTGGCACCATTTACGGTTTAAACGTATTTGAGGTAACCTAATGTAATAATTTAAAGTTCAATTTTCCAAAGGATAAGAACATTTTTATTATCATGTTTATAAGCTTTCAATGCATGAGAAAATTATTATTGCTCGAGTGTATCAATACAATTTTAACAGTATCCAACGAAACCTAATTATATAAATAAAATGTAAAAATATAAGCATTAACATTTACAAGCATGGAAATTTTGGATTGTAGACATTATTTAAAATAATAATCAAAAGTTTATTATTTTTAAGGTCAAATTAATATTACAATTATTTCTAAAAACAATAAACAATTATTATACAATACACTTAAATATCCAATATTTAATACATTATAGGTACTCTTGTGACTTTATAAATTGTCAGTTTTATATAAGACATAGCAATATTAAAGTCCACAAATCACTTAGCAAGCCTTAAACAAAACAATTTTTTTCCTTTTAGTTTTACTAATGTTGTAATTATATAATAATTGGTATATCTTTTTTTTCTTGTATTAGTTGTATTTTACTCAAACTTGTATACCCCCAAAACAAACTTATGCTTATAGGGGAGTTGTAAACATGTGTCTTACATTTTCTTCGCATATATTTGTATACATTTTATATTTTTGCTAAATAAAATTATTATTATTATTATTATTATTAGGTTTATTACATCATCAGTATTTTAAGTAAATTACAAATAAATTGAGAAATAATAAAATGTTAATATTTATATTTGATATACCAATATAATATATTTATTTATAAATATGATGCATTAGTTTGGTGTAGAAATCTGTAAAGATTTCATAATACATTTTTGCCTATAAATACACTTGAAATCTTATTGTTTAATCTGTATTATACTAATTCTATATTATTTAAATTTAATAAAATAATTGGATATTATATACGTTTAATTTAATATTCAGTTTTGAATAGCAGTACACGAATAGTCAAAGCATAATTGACAATAATAATATTATAAATTATCGATATCGAGACTTAGACTAAATTTGAAAACCACACATAATTATATTTTTTATTAAAATATATAAGTTGATAATTTCCTTAAATAACCTCTAGATCTGTTTCTGTGATAATATGTAGTTGTTCATCGGCTATGGTATTAAGAAATTATGAAGAAATATATTGCTATACTGAATAATATTATTAAAACATACATGATATTACACTCAATTAATAATTGTCCAAAAAAATATTGGTGTTATAATTTTTTAGTATATAAATTATTAATATTTCAACACATTTTGAGTAATGATATAAGATAAAATATAAGGTAATAATTTGTTACGTAGGTAATCATATAAATTATTCAAAGTTAAATATAAAACTACTACGTGTGACATACTGACATTTATTCTGAGTAATAATTAATAAGTAACTGTGAACTCATTAGTCATTACGATAGTCAATCATAATTATATTTTAGTTTTACTACTATATAGCAAAGTAGTTTGGAAAAAATCTAATACAATATACTCAGTGATTGATTATTTACATTTACAATGAAAAATAATTGTAGGTATTTCGATAGACTTCGATAAATGTTTCTCAGACTTTTTATTGAATTAAAAATCGTTAGTTATAATCATACCCAAATATTCAAAGTGTGATCGTATAATAATAAGGATCATTTAGTAAAATGGTATGAAGTAAAAGAACGTTTTACACAAATTGTTCATAAGTAAAAACTATCTCATGTCCATTGTACGGACTGCAATAGACGCATAGATATATGCAGTACCTCACACTTTATAACAAATTTAATATTTATGAATAATTTAAAAACGACAAATACCCTTAGTTTAAATAAAATATATTTGTTTTATTATTATTACTGTTAAATTCAATTTTATTGATAATAATCGTGGGTCAAGAGATACTATATCTATACATAGGTAGTTTATTATTAGGTATATTATTATAATCCCAAATATTCAATAGATTTTTAGATTCATTACAATTCAGCTCATCATTGCAGGAAAATTGACACAAATACAAATAAAATAAAATACTGTTAGCTAAAATTGAGTATTTGAACTCATTCGTAAAAGTAAATGACAATGTTTAAATAAATACAATATAAGTCACTATATTATTGAAAATATAGAATACGTATTGTAGCCTGTAAGATGTAATATTTGATTCATGTTTCTAATGATTAATCTTAACTACTTTAGTTCGTATCACCATTGATGAAAATAAAATTGAAACTTTGTTAAAAGACTTAAATATTGGTTCCAAAAGATTCTCAACCATAAAACATTAACTAAGACTACTTCGAGTACCGTTTGTAAGCTTATACTATATCGAATAGTACTACAACTATATATAGTAATAAACTAATAACTGCGGAAGTGTGGAGAAATAAAAATAATTTGATGTTAAGTATTATTTCATAGCTCAACAAATTTGTATTTAGAAAATAAAAGTTTTGAATGTTTATTTTAAAATAAAAACTTCACGTACATTGAAACATTTGATTTCATATTGAAATGTAACATTTCAATATTATAAATAATGACAATCAGATGTATTTTTTCTTTATAAGTTTGTGTAAATGCTACCCACTAATTATCATTGAGAATTGATAACTTGTGAAAAAGTTTTGATTTTTAAATGTAACTATAATGGTCTAGGTATGACATTACAATGACATAATCTCGGTTCATTGCCATTGTAAACGATAAATAATTCTCAGTGGGAACGGTTTATCACCCAATATTACTAAATATATATCATGTTATGTTTTTGATATTGTTATTGGGCAAAGTCATTTATTTTACTGTATAATAAAAATATATTATGATAATTAATAATATAATAAATGTTATGACAAACATTAATTCAAACTATTGCATTACTAATAATAAAATAAATTGATATTAGCAATTTAAATAAATCCTTAAAAATAGGTATATACTGATAAACCCACTCATCTCAGAATCATTTTTTATACGTAACAATAATCGTTGAATTTAAATTTAACATTTCTATTACAGTGACTAACTCAACTACAAAGAACACTTGACACGTCATGTTACCTATTGTACAGCTGAGCGAGTTATCCGATTTTTAAACACAAAATTGACTGATTTGTTATTGATATAATATGTTGACTAAAATTAATTTAGTTGCTTATTCCAATGATTTATAGTCTTGTGAGACATCATAAATCCAACACTATAGCTATTTGCATACACCATATTACACACATGAGCTACAAATAATCTTGCAGCAAGTAATAGTCTGCATTCTGCAATGTCATACAAGTATTCAGGAAAATAATTATGGGGGTTTATTTATCTAAAATCTAAACGGTTGTATGGAGATAACAACATTTTAGACTTTTTAAAAATATTGAATGGCCTTCTTATTAATCGCGTTATTAACATTCATACGAATGTCTGGAACAATGTATAATATCAGCATGGTGACGCAACGATACATTTTAATAAAAAACTTTATAGTGCGCGGGTGGATAAATGAATGCTGAATTGGATGAAGGTCGATCCGATCTGATGCTTAGCTCCAAGGCTGCTTTTAAAATTCGGTCATTACTACATGATATTGAACTTTTTTTAATAGGGTGAATTGAGACTATGGAATAACGGATATTAATAATACGGATACTTTTGAAATACATAAATAATCATAGACAAAATTTAAAGTGTGTGTAATCATTAAATTTAGCGTTCAGCTTTAATAAGCCTACTATTTTGATAGGTATTCAAATTCGGGTAAAAATTAAATAATCATGGAAAATGTTTTAAGTACAGAAATTACTAAGCCATCAAACTTATATCAATTTTTAAAATAATTTTAAACTTTTTTTTTTAATATTATTTATTGACCCATATCTTTAGATCATGTATAAAAATATGATATATTATATTTATTTTGTGAGCAAGCATTTATAAATAAATTGATGACAGGTAAATGTTTGTTTTAAATTGTAGACAAAATTAAACACATGTATGTTTTTAATGAAACTCGTAAATTACTAATATTAATTTAAACCTACAAGTTGATCCAACTTATCAGTGACATAACACATAAACCTAGATTTATTAATTAAGTACATAATACATATGTATATATATATATATATATATATATATATACCTAGATACATACACCATTATACTTGGGTGTCGTAATTTACATGATTCATATTAACCGTACAATAGTAAACTAAATCGGCACTATAATATTATATATAGAATATCAACACATGCAAGTATGGTAGCAGTGCAGCACATAAATAACACCCATTGACAATTGAAAGAGATGACCCATATATTGGATATAATATATTATATACTACATATACGTGTTATAAGCCGTATTATAAATTATGTATAGGTGATTATGCGTATTTTTACGAATACGTGACAAGTTTATAAGTTATATTTTCTAGTGCAGTGGTTTTCAACCTGTGCGTCGCGGCTCCCAGGGGCGTCGTCGATTATTATCAAGGGAGCCACGCTCGCAGTAGAAACTAAAAATTTAAAAAATAAAAACTTGACAGAATCTGTCAAATTGTTATTCATGGAATACTTATCACAACTTATTGTTCAATTCCAAAATTATTTTTTTGAGGACGATCTGGAAATGAGGAAATGAGAATCGTGCTTTAAAAATGTACCCCATGATTTGATAATATTATGTAACAAAAACAAACACAGCCATCCCACTAAATATTAAAATTATTATTATTGTTTAAAAATGATTCCTATTATTAATAATTACATGTTTATTTCATCATTAAATAAAGTTAGAATAAATAATTTTCAATATATTTAGATAAACATTTTTAAGCTATTACTTATTTAATATTTATACGATTATACCATGAACCTATTAACACCGTTAAAATGTAAAAAATAATATAATTTTTATTTATTACAATAATAATTAATATCTAATATAATTTCTAACATATATTCGGCAAAAGTAAATTTACTCTACCTTATTTTTGTTGTAAATAAATTAATTATAAAAAGTAATATACAATACATTCATAATATGTCAAATGTCGTTATCTCTAACTTTTTCCTGTTTCTTTTGAGATTCGACACAACGATAATTAACTATAAATATTTAACAAAATATACTTTGTAATATAGGCGAAAGTACATCTTTTCTCAGAATTGTTTTTTGTATGCAATTTATTATATTCTGGTTAAATAGGATGAATTAAAAAAAGGCACGGGTTTAAAAAAAGCCTAAGGGACTTCAGCCTCCCCTTTGGACATATTATATTATCATACAAATATATAATAAATATTTAATACATCTATATATCTATATATTTAAAATTTAAACATAATAATAACTGATATTGTTGATAATTTTTCATATTTATCATTTGAAAATAAATTACAACTAATATCCTATGTACCTATTTACTAAAAAATTTTTTTCCTTTATTTAAATACAAATTAGCTCTTCTATTTTATGCTTCTAGATTCGCATTTGAAGGAAGTAAATTTTTAGTTGACAAAAAATTCAAAGCTTTTCTTAAAATATCTTTATTTTATTTCACTCTATTATCAATCAATATGATGAAATAAAAAAACGTCTAAATTCTTATATTTTGCGTATTATTCAAAAAACTATTGTTATTTTATGACTCATATACGTAGTTGATAAATATGATTGTATAATATTATTTTTATTTTTAGCCCAAACCACATTTTTTTTTTAATATTATAAGTACATTCAAAATTAAATAATTATTTATATTATTGTATAATATGGTCTTAAAGGCCTAAACCAAGAAAAAAGAAGAATATATACAATACGCGTTATAGAAACAACTTTATAATATATATTTTATATTTATACTCTAAAATATACCATACTAATTTATAATGTACAATTACTACAGTTATAATATTTATGTCGCATCCACTTAATGTAATCGTATTTTTCATGAAATGGATATCCATTTCATGAACAACGATCATATCGTGTAAGTCAAATTTTAGTTCATGAAATGGACATATATTTTATCCATTTCATGAAATGGAAACTCTTATTTTACACTTTGTGTAATATTTTTAATTAATTACATCAATGGGTAACATTTTGTGAAATCGAAATAATAATATTTTGTTTTAAAGCTTCGGTAAAATGCAACATTCGTTGCCATAGCTCTAATATTTGTAAAAATAAGTAATAATTTATTATTTATATAAATAATAAATTATTAATTATTATTATAATGATTATTATAACTATTTATATTTATATAATTTATTATTATTATAAAATATAATTATAATACAATATTACATAATTATAATAATCATGAATAAATGTAATAAAATGTACTCGTATCAATGTTATTATTTCGATTTCACAAAAAGTTACCTATTGATGTAATTAATTAAAAATATTACACAAAGTGTAAAATAAGAGTTTCCATTTCATGAAATGGATAAAATATATGTCCATTTCATGAACTAAAATTTGACTTACACGATATGATCGTTGTTCATGAAATGGATATCCATTTCATGAAAAATACGATTACACTAAGTGGATGCGACATTTATATGGTTTAAACGTTGATATTATTGAAGTTTGGATTTATGTATGAATTGATAAAGATATTATTTTTTTATTATAAAAATATATCTACGTTTCAAAATGTGTAGTTAGTTTAATGAAAAATCTTATAAGTCGCAGTTTTTCTTAATAATATAAAAATGTGAGTTTCATACATATTTAAAAAAAAAATAGATTAAAAAAATATACATAACTAGTCAACTAAAGAAGTTTTAAAAAATACTAGATTATGACAACCATTGCAGATATTTTGAATTAGAATGTAAAAATAACTAAATTTTTGATTACTCATTTTAAAGGTAAAAGAATCGAATATATTTTAAAGTCTATAATAAACAAACTAAATTGACCTTAAATGTTTGAATCGTATGTCAAAATTAATTTTTTTTTCAATAATATCGTAAATATTATAATATGACACATTATTTAAAAGATCACATTTTTGATAAATATACCAGAATTTTTATAGTACATTTTTAAAATTGTATTTATATAATCATTTGCATATTTAGCAACTTTTTTTGCATATTTCCGTATTCTGTATGCATAATAATATTATGTACATATTTTAGTTGGTTTTTTTTTATTTTGGAATTTAATTCGAGTACAGGTTCTAGATATTATGCAATATATAAGACTTAATACGACAATAAAATAATTTTTAAGATAAATTTGTTTATCACAATAATTAAAACATTATTTACACAGGAATATTCATTTTTTTATAATTTGATGTAAAGATGAAAAAGTAGTATAGTTAGTATTGTTTTATCATACTTGTAATTACCCTGCATCTCACCATCTTACATGTAACTGTTATAAATTATAATAATAATTTTACATAGATTATATCACTTCATTGTTAACACATAACATTTATTCAATCATTACAATCGCTATGCAAATCGTATGCATCTATTAAGTACGACATTTAATATTGTAGCATATAGACAAAAACATAATTGAATAGATACTTTATTAAGACACTACAGTGTACGCGTTCAAGTCGTGGGTTTGTGTTCATTTATATATTAAAATATTTTACGGTATCTTATAATTATTATAATTTTACCATGACATAAACTATGCTTGTTAGAAAATGATTGTGTTTTAGCAATGCATTTTATAAAATTATACAATAACCATCATACGTAAAAATGCGAACGCTCTTCGCAACGGTTTAGGATGGGCTACAGCCTGAGGTGTACGAATCACGGAATTCGTATTATATCTATGTATAGCCGTATAGGTGTATTGAGTATTGGACATTTGCTCACTTTGCTCACCTTGGCTGCAAGCCAGTGTATTATTATTTTAAACGTGAAAGCAACGGTCAGTGATAAATTACTATAGCAGTATCAGAAAATGATTAAAAACGTTTAAAGATTTTTATTTACGTGTATATGTTTTTTTATTATTATAACTTGTGATTTAACTACATAGGTTCACGACTTCACCGATTATAAATTGATTCAATTTAAAGTGTATATTTTAGAGCCATGTACATTTAAGCTAATTTGTTTTATTAAAAAATGAAATTAAATATAATACTACAGAGCCCCCAAATGTGAGTTTGCGTTTTCTATAGAGATTAAAGTTTAAAAGTTAATACCAATGACTGAATGACAAATTATATTACTTGAAACTCATTTTTGCACGGAAGCGTTTGCTGATAACTTTTCAACATTTTTCAAAGTTTTTGATATTTTATAGATTTTTTACACGTAGTTACACGATGAGACAATTTATAAATGATAAATTGAAGTGACATCTAGAATCTATTTAAGATTTCTAATCTGTATAGAATGTTTGAAATATTGTTGATTAGCAAAAAAATATTTATAAAATAAAACATCTATCATTAATATACTCAGAATCGTTAAAATTAATATATTTTAACGTAATAATTTAAAAACAGATGTTTTCTGAAACATAGAAAAATACACCGGGGTATAGCGTTGTCAGTGACAAATTAAATAATGCCATTGGATCCTCTGTATTAAACTCCGTTAATTATAAACTAAAACATATTTTAAACACAGTTATTTGGGTGGTTTTAACCAAATATAAAATATAAGCCTAAATTATATTCAATTATATAATTGCCATTTTATTATCTATGATCATTGGCAATTCTATACAAGCAAAAATGTATTCGTTTTCGTGAGCCGAAAAATCCATACGCGATGAGCTCCTTTTAAAAGTAAAAAACTTAAAAATTTGGCTTCGAGGTGTACATCTTCGGATATGGGATTAAGTAACCATTAACCAAATCTCAGAACCGTGAGAGTTTAATAGACTTGGCGGTGGATCACTTACATCCTCACACACAAACATAACCTTTCATTAATATAGATTTCGAGATTTTACTTTAGTGGTTGTGACGGAACTATTTATAATAAAATTATAATAAAGTTACAATTATATATATATATATATAATATATTATATCGATCGAGTCACTAGTGAGTAACGAGGAGACATTGCGCATTATATAGAATTTTAAACCTGAAAAAACGTATGTACAGAATAATGCGGTAATAATACATGTTTATTCTGTGCAATGAGATGAGACCATATATATATATATATATATAATATATACATGTATTAATATATATATATATATAATACCGTCTGTCCGGTCTACTCCTCTGTTTAAGTATAGGTATAGTGTTATTATATCCACTGCAGTCGTCCCTCTTATTTTGATATCCGCGGCAACCATCAAGCACGGCTAGTGTGTGTGTGTGTGTGTGTGTGTGTGTGTGTGTGTGTATAGCTCCACTCCGTATACCGGTTTTTAACGCCAACCGCTTATGCATGCGTATCGCCGCGCGCGGCGGAGATCGAAAGTGGTCTTATTCGCAGCATCGCGTTGCCCACTCGTCGACCACGGCCGCCGAGGAATAAATTTCTCCTTCTAAAGTCCTCCTCACACGATTGTCCACAGTGCAAACGAACGATAATCGTGCACGAAATGGATGAACTATCCAGATATTACCAGCACCTATACCGTACCTAACCTGCTACCACCGTGGCCGTGGTGCGTTTGTTATATACACTATCTGCCGCGTTATTTTTGTTTTTTTTTTTTTAGTTTTAGTTTAAGTTTTCTCTACAGTACCTATTAAACAATTGAATTGTTTCAATTTAAAGTATAAACAATATATTGCAGTGGTTCAAATCGTGCAAATATGAATTCTTGGACGGGTACTGCTAGAAGTATAGTTTTGTTCCTGACGTTGTCCATGTGCCTTTTCGCTGTTCGGAGTCAAACAGCCGTCCCTAGAACTGGCCATAAGATAAACGAACCACAAGGTAAATTTATACTTTAGATAATACAAAACATTACATATATAATACGAAATAATTTACATAAATATTTTGTAAGGGAATTGAGTATTTTTTATTTTTATTTTTAAAGATATAAATATAACAATTTTAACTTAATAGCTAACAGATTTAAAATTCTCAACAGTATTCATAAAGTGCAATAAGAAAGCAAAGGCATATTAAAATATTTGAAATAAGAAATAAATTACCATCTACAAGCATTTCTAAAAATCATGTTTACCATATAAGTAGTGCGTAATTATATTGATTTAATTCATAATTATTCATTCTTGTATTAACCTCATGTCTATTCACAATTCTATATTGTACCTATACATATAATATAAGTACAATGTAAATATTTCAAATTCGAATAAGTATGTACAAATATAAAACCATACTATTGTTTTACCAATTAGAAAATATTATAAATGAGTATACTTATAATGACTAACACTTAATATGACTTTAACGGTATAGTGTGATAACTCTAGTAAAAATCCGTTTATCTTATTCAGCTTTCTCTCTCGTCCACAAGAATTTTTTTCGATTTGACTTTCTTTATAAAATATTTTAGTCGATACTCCTATTTAAAATGCTTAATAGCTAATCCAATCGAGTTATTATCTCAATCAATATAATTTGTTACTTACATTTATTAATATTATTATAATAACAATATTAAATAAAGTATCTTATGTATTCATATTATTATACACATTAAATTCGATAAATCCAATTGTAAATAATGGAAATACATAGGTACGTAGTTAACATAATAATATTGTGTAATAGCCATATTTATGTTAATATTAAAGTAATGAGGCTTTTATTTTTATTGTTACTTGTTAGAATTATCAAGTAAAATCTTTAACAGCTCAAGGATAAAGAATGTGAAGTACCCATTAAAGATATAGGGAGTGAAAAACAAGTACATTTAACCTATAATAGAAACTATTATCTAGTTATTCTGTCTCTTAGTATAGATCCTTGACAAAATTTATTAAAAATACATCGTAGAAAGGAAAAATGTTTCTGTTATAGTTTATCCAAACAAATAACAATGTATGAATGTGTACATTTCTGTGAAAATTAGTATGGAGAAAATAACGAGTTTCTTTTTTTTAAATTTAGCTTTAAGACTAGACACTAGTCAGATATTTCAAGTCCGGATTTTTTTCAATTAAATAATAACGATTATATGATAATTTATAGTTACTCTTAGTAGACGTGATGGAGTAAAAACGTTTAGACGATAATAAAATCGTATTAAAATTATTTACGGATCAGTTTTTAAATTCATGTGTCCCTAAATTATTCTAATACAAATAGGTTTTACTACGTATTCTTGGTTATTTATAGGCATTTTTAGTTTTTAATACACATTATACAAATTTCAGTCGGTTATCTACATATATTATGTTATTGTTTTAAAAATTACACGAACGACGAATATAATTCGGAACTATTCGCATTTTCCGTTTCATTTTAATCTTTTTAATTTTTATTATTCTGAGTTAGGTCATAACTTTTGAATATTATAATGTCGTTTTATACAGCATAATATATGCTAGATATATAATATATAATTATGAAATAACTGAAAATAAAACATATCCTGTAACGAAATCTTGTGAGCTTTTTACAAATAACAGTAGTAAGAAATATGATATTTCATGCTTATAATAATACTTTGTAACTCATATAGAGCTGCTTATGATAATAATGAAAATATCACTAGACCTTACTATATAATTTATGTGGTCGTTGTTGTGCAAATTTATCAAAGCGAAACTGTTTTAGCATGCTATTATCGTGTGCTACACAGTAATCGAGGAACACTTTTTTCACTAACTAATGTGCATGATTATATATTATTACGCCTATCTTAACTGCAGGCATTTATTTTAAACACCGAAACGATTAATATTTTAATACGAGCGCCAATGACGAAAAAGGAAGAGTTATACTAAATCAAAATCTATAACGAAAGCGTGTATTTGTTTTTACGATTATAATGTGTTCTTTGGTAGGCATCTACCGATTGTAATTTATTGTATGTACGATTCAATAAACGTAAAACGTACACGGGTTTGAAGGTCGTGACCAGTAATAACACATAATATGCCCAACTGTATCTCACTACTACTGAAAGTTATAACACGTATATGTGTGTGCTTTGTCGCTCGACTGGCTATTGTATAACGTGACATTCAACCGGTATCATAAAGAAGAACTTCCTTGTGTACAAATATGTCTCCGTTATATGGTATAGGTGGGTCTCGACTCGTCGAGAGAAAGTGGATACTTTACATTACACGAACCTATAATTTTGTCTCCAATCTCATTATCACGGTATATATATCTAAAAATATTGTTTTAAAATAACAAATATAAAAATTTATCAGATTAAAAAATAAATGTCCATGAATATTACACCATTATATTGTCCATTATTCAATAATGATTTTTTTTTTCATATCTTTCGTACACTAAGCTCCGTAGTAATATAATTTAATAGCTACTTCTTAAACTCAATAACGTTGCATAAGATTATTTGTTTTTTGTTTATATACATATATACACTTAAGTATGAACAAATAATTCGGGTCTTATAAGTCCTTTTTTTTTTACACATTTTTATAATGTTAGCATACAGTAGTAGAGAAAGTACCATATTATAATGTAATGTAATATTATAATTTATAATGGGTACTTTTGTGAACAATGCTTATAGGTATAAAATTATATGGGCGTATAGTTTGCACACACGAGACGAGAAAATCTAATATTCCATAGATTATAAGCTAAAATTATAAATTTAAATTCAATAATTTCATAATAATTGTCTATTTTAAGGAGTTTTTGTTTAAATTTAAATTGGTATTATAATATCGAATTTATGAAAGAAAAAGTCAAATGTATTATCATCGTACAAATTCCGTTAATGTTACTTTGTTATAACTACTAGTTGTTTGTTTAAAGGTAGGTACTTATACAATATATACATAGATTTATAGTTATGATATATATAGGTATACCTATGTAACGTGGTAATTATTACATAACAAGTGGGGAATATCAATACGATATTAGTTATCCAGAAAAGGATTTCTATTCCACATAGATAAGTTTTTTGTAGCTTGGGGTGTGAATACTAGTGAAAGAGGTTATTATCAATAAAAGAAAACACGTTTGATTTATAAATCTAAAATAATTATAAATGTATTTTAAATAACATTTTACTGCAGGTATTTATATCAGAAAAAAATTGTTAAGAATTGTATATATGACTATATGAGTTGGCTCGTGTTGATTGTGACATTTGAACTGATTGCTTTGTGTCATTTTAGTAATAAATAATAATTTGGACGGAGTCAAAAAGTGTCGAGTGTATATATTTTGTGTTGTTCAATTTTATTATATGTATTTAGTGTACAATTTTGTATGTGATGTACAAAATATTATATCTATATAGCTAGCTAAAGATTTTATAAATATAAATATGTTATATAATATTTCTGGTGTATCTATATATCAATATAAAGTTGCATGTACCTACAATGAACATATAATAAATTTTATTAGTTATGCAATAAATTATAAAAAAGAAGAAGTATTTATTTGACTTGACTTGAGTAATATAACGTGAAAAAAAAAAGAAATATTCATGCATCTTCAAAAATAAATGACAGTCATTAAAAATTAACAAATTAAACATAAGTACCTACCTAACTAATCTTATAATTATTAATATTAGTGAATTTGACATTTCCCCTGTAAGTAAATTTAAAAATAAACGTTTTATTCTGTGGTACGTATGCTATAAATTATAATATTACTTAACTTATAAATTGTTTAAAATAAAAATATTTTTCAGTAAGTTAAGCATAGAAACTCAATTAAATTCAAAACAAAAAATTATAGGATAATAATATTGTACTCCATTAATCATTATTATTAGGTGTATCTTAAGGTCATGCATCAATCATTTACATCTTCTTTTTTCTCAACAATTTTGTCTCCTCTCCCATTGAATGAAGTAATAGTAGGTAGGTATTATTATATTGTTTCGCAATGTATTTATACGCACATTAAATTAGTATCAACAGTATAATTTTATCTCTATTTTCATATAGATATTACAAATATTACGATAATCTATGTTCATAATTTATATAATAGTAAATATTTATATGCTTGGTTTATTGCACTATAACAATGATAATGGAGTACCTATACAGAAGTAATAAATTAAAGTCAGTTTATAATTATAAGGTATAGGTTCAACGAAATAACAATTAACAACTATAATACATTATGGTAAACCGTAAACAGATTAATTAGTATTTAACCTGTTTACACGTTAGACAATTTTTATACAACAAATTTTAAATTCAATAGTTTGAATAAATTTTATTTTAAGAGTTAAGATTGAGTTGTAAAAAAAAAATATTACAACGTATTGAAAAAATATAACTCTTGTATATTTTTGTATTCAAATTTTCTTTTGTGTCAAAATATAATAAATACCTTCCTATATAATAATGTATACACACTATAATACATTATACTGTAATGATTACAAGTATGAAAATAGTCGTCTCGTGTTGTAGATATTATGTACCTACTGTGTTTATTAGTTATAATAAAATTATCTGATGTAGTACATTTCTATTCGATAAATTGGTTTTTGGATATAAATTATTAGTTTTTATTGATTGATGATCAAAAATGAATAACTATGAAATAAAATGGAACACTTGTTAGGCTAGGTTCGAGACGTTTTTTGCTATTATTTAAAAAAAAATATGTATTATAGCCGGTTTGCCCGGTACTATTATTAAAAAACTGTCACAAAATAATAAATTGGTTTTAAACGCATTGCAAGTTACAGGCATGCGTGTGTGTGTGTGTGTGTGTGTGTGTGTGTGTGTGTGTGTGTGTGTGTGTGTGTGTGTGTGTGGATTTATGATATTTAGGTAAGTTACCACTAGGTAAGGTAGGTAAATAGGCAGTATACCTATTAATGTATATTATGTAATGTGTTTAGCATTTGCTGAAAAATAGTATACGTATGTTAGTGATTTGACACGACACCGTGATAAATACTTCTTCATTAGTGCGAAGGATAGAAATTAGAGTATATAATACATATAAAACATTTAAGAATTTCAAGATGATACGTATCGGAAAAAAGTTTTGCTGCGTCGATTTTTTAAAATGTTTACCGTAGTTGTTAAAATTATACAGACTTTCAACAAATAACATACATAATAATATATATTTTATGGTCATAATATGAAGTCTATCTACTATTTGTGATCACAACAGCTATGCAGTAAATAGTAATTATTATATTCCGTACTATCTCTAGTATTCGATCACATAATATACCATATAGCTGATACATATTATATATAATACCTGCTGTAGTACCTATTAACGATCTATATAATCTTACATTATATATATAAAATTTATACGTTGCATGTATATTTCGTTGGCGTAACGAATTTTTTTCCAAACGTCGCGTAGGCACTATTTATTATTATTATTATATATCCATACAATAGTGGCTAAGTACGTCTTATTCAATACATCTCACATACATACTTATCACCATTCTCATAACATGGCGTGCGCATATGAACATATTATAGCTTACTCGCCTACATTATGCGTTTAATGTATAAAGTGATTCAACAATCGTGCTCACCCCCATATATCTTTATAATAATTTAAATATTTATTCAAATTTTAATTTTTGAATAATGCTGAACGATCAGATTAATTTCAATTACTTAGACATTTTATTTGCGATACAAACTTATTTTTTCAAATGGAAACATTCTTTTTTTTACTATAAATTGTTTAAAAGATATTTTTTGAACACTATAATACATTCTTATTTCTCAATCTAAATTCAAACGAGTGGTTTCTAAAAAAATGTATTCATCTATCTATTAGCATTTTATTTTTAATTTTTTTAATTTTCTGAGTTATAAATATTCACTAAATATTACATATATTTTATGAAAAGTTAGTATCAAAAACCCTGACAACATAAAAAGTTTGAATATTTGTATGTACTTGTAAATATGGTTTTTAAGAGAACGTTACTACGTCATACTATAGTGTTATTATATCTGTACTTACTAACGTACAGCACAACACATTTTTGTTTAGCAGAACCAATATTGTGTTGAAGGGAGTTATAAGTATTTTAAAATTTTAATATTTTACATATACCTACAGCTATAACATAAATCCAATATTAGAGATATCAATACGAAATCAGTTTGAATGACGCAAATTTTCTATATTGTACGTACTTATGTAAGACGGATACAAGACATTCGGATGAGACGTCCTCTAAAAATTTGAAAAATAAAAAATTGAATGTAACCATAAATTGAGAATACAGCGGGGTTGACTGCATGGTTGGCGAATAAACAAATATAGGTGGCTATATAATACAGTATAGGTTGCCAAGTACATTCTATTCGATATATTTCGCATACCTACCGAGCTCCGTTCTATCGTAAAATCGCGTGCAATACATGCATAAAATTTGATAACCTACATAATATGTCATATTGTCATTATACATAAATTGCGCGTTATAAATTATTGTAAATAGGTATCGCTATTATTTATTATATTTATTATTTATTATTGTTGTTACATATTATTTTAATAACTATTATTGCACCGGCGTGCTCTAATACACCGATACGTATCACAATGTGTTATCCACTCTTGAAATTCTTATCTGTTTGTTGTGTGTAGGTGGTGATTTAGTGAGGCAGAATAGCATTACGCAGCAAATACTGGCGCAGTACCTGCAAAAGCGTCTGAACAGGGCGGGCGGGAGTGTGCATCAAATCGGTCAACCACAGTTGTTATTGCCGACCGGTGGAAACGATTTGACGGGAAGTGTCGTCGGTATAAATAATAACGGTATTCAGAGAAATGTCGCCGAAAATCTTTACGACGGACGGGACGTCGACGATGACGAGTCCATCGAAGATGCGCGATATTATCAAGGTTAGAATTCAGACGACGAAAAAATCGTTTGATGCGTTTATACAATACCTTTCCTGAAACAATAATAATAAATTATAATCACATTGTGAAGCATCCTAGAGACTATAGGGTTTATAATAGTTGATAAACGGATTAGCCGATCATCGCGGGGGCGAAAAAATAAGCGCAACACGAAATAGGTACTAGAATAATAGGATTTCAAGCAAATTATGATTTTCAAACGGAAATCTTTTCGAAATAGCTCATGTTATTCAAAATAGTCAGAGTCCACGCTGTTGCAAGAACAATGGAGTGTATAATTTATATATTTATATTTTGTACCTATACTATCGTTTCGTTATAATAATAAAAGATTATAAAAATTTCTGGATGGAATTTTAAAATATGTGAAAACGCATTGTTCAAGATCGAGACAATATTAGGACTGTATCCAAATTGCATGCCACCTCTTAGAGGGATATGTCGAATTGCATGCCGTGTACCCACAAGTTTTTTATCATGCATGATGTATTTATATGTAAAACTTAAACTTTAATTTTGATTTTTCGTGTATTATTATCATTATTAATTTTTTGATTTATTATATTATTATTACTTGTAATTTTTCAGTGTAATTTAGTTAATTAAATAATTTTAAACTATTCCCCCCTTTTTTTCATATTGACATATTTTATTATTATAATTTTTATTTTTTTTATTATTATACATATACTTGTAATATATTGTATACTGTCAAAAAAGTTCACCAAATTTTATAATATTATTATTTATTTGAAATTCCATGTAAAAATGTAAAATACATTCACTTAATTACCTTAAACTAAAATCGTTTTATTTAATATTCACAGAACCATTTTCTCCTGTGATTTGGTAAATTTTTAAAAAAAAAGTATTTCAATCTAAAAACTTATCAGTTTCTATGCGTGCGTTTTTTAAAAAAATAATAGAAAAATCAAAAATAAAGTTTAAGTTGTGCACATAAGTGCATAATAAATAAAGATAAACTTGTAGGTGGTAATAGGTACACTGCATGCAATTCGGACAGACCTCTCTAAGAGGCGGCATGCAATTTGGACATTCCAATTTACGTTTATTTTTTTGGCACGAAATTCGGATGCACCGAATATTAGACACCTATCAATGATAAATTTACTGTTGTGGGGTCTATAGTGGTTATAGGATTTAGAATTTGCAGTGCTAAGTACCTATCCTTAGCATAACAAGTATATTTAAACCAACATGTGTATTTACATAACAAATTCCGGTATAGGAACCTATAAAGGTATCTGTATAGGTAGTAAATAATTTAAATATAATATAATCTATATTGGCATATTCGCGTGTGTTAGTTATGCTAGTTAATCTACTGCAGTTAGCGTCGTATTTTTATTTATTATACTTTTTTTAATAATTTCATAAAAAGTATGTAAAAACGAAAAATACTATACCTATTTTGATAATGTTTTTAACCTACTTATTATTTTCGTAGTTGTTATGTGTTGAAAAACGTGTAAATATCTGTTAGCTACTACATTATGTTGGTTTAGCGCGCATATGTGTTGAGTACACATTGGTACGTTTTTCGGGAACAACATTTGAAATACGTTTAAAACAATTGAATATCAAAAAAATATTCAAAAATGTTATTTAGGAAAAAAATATAATTTATTTGTGATCATTGATACCTATACTTCTCCTTCTCCTTCTTGAACATCAGTAAAATATAAATACCTGAAATCACACACTCGAGATTTAATATAAGTATGCCTTCAAAAAATAAACGGCAATGTCTATCATTGAGTTATATAGAGTTTTTAATAAGAGTTGGTATATACCTACCAAGACCACAATAACATTATACCTATGCAACTATACAGTTAAGACTAACAACAGTAAACATTCTATTTTGACCGGTATTATAATATATTATTATGATATGAGTATATGACATCGTTTACGGGTCTCAATAGCCACGTCCAAAAATCAATTTTAACCGCGATTGCTCTATTGTAAATTTCTTTTAATAGTCCAAAGTGTGAACAATGAACGAAATGTAACCTAGGGGTTGAGAATACAAAATTTGTAATGCATATATAAATATATATACATACATATATACTATTAACTATTTTTTATTATTATTGATTTTAAGTACTTTTGTTGTGGATGAGAAAATGTTGTAGCGAAGTGTTGTAATATGAATACTTCATGCGGAAATTTATTGTAGTAAATATTTATGGGGCGAGGACAGTGAACGACAAAGTATGTGCGTTATGATTCGTGATCCAAGCGGAGGTCAGGTCATGAAAAACATATTTAGAGTTTGACCAAATCAAATCCTTGACCAAATTATTACAATATTTATGGATAATATACATATATACATATGTGTAGAGAGATAGATATTTAATATTAATTATCAATTTTAATAACAATTTATACTATATAATTATAATTTGCAAATAGATACTTATACAAGCTATTGAGCGATGATATTTAAAATGGGCGTTCATTAAAAACAAAAACCATGGAAAGTATAATTGTTATTATTACGTTACTATAGAATTCACAAAAAATGCATCGCTGTTTGAAACATATACATATAGGATCAGCTACTTTATTTTTTGAATTTACTATATTACTCGAACAACACAATAGACGAACAATTCAGTTTAATACATCATATTCGTATTATAGTTATATGTACACGCTGCAATGTTATAATATATTAACAATCATACGTTCTAATTATTTTTATTGCCAAACAACAATACTGTAAATCTTATTAGATGGTATCAGTTTTGCGTTTCAAATGATATTGAACATATAAAAAATATATAGATAATGTTCTTAATGCCATTATAAATTTCGTTATTTTCTAAGTGGATCTCATCTATTGTTCGGTATTTTGTAACGTATATGTACCGATTGTACCGCAGAAATACAACAGTACTACTAATAAACGCCTAAAGTCGCTTTATGCATCGCCTGCTATATTTGTTATAAAAATAAAAGGTATACCAACAATCCTTGATGGTAATTCTTACATCTTACAATTTATATTTTAATATCTATTATTACATAATTTAGGTATGAGACATACAGGTGTGCTTTATACGATACTCATTTCTGATTTCATAAAAAAAAATTATATATTATTGTATAGATAATGTAGAATTGTAGACTGATATTAGAAGAATGTACCTTTCACGTAATATATTACATTAAATAGTGAGTAGTATTACTACAATAGTAGTTTAGTAGGTACCTACCGAGACCGAGCTATATCATTATTGTATTGTGCGATAAAATTGTTTTTTGTCATTTTAAGTACCTATCCGTCAAACGCATTATTCTAACTATGTATAATAAATTTACGAATAACATAACCTAATCATAATAATCATTTTTTTTCACATTCATTGTTTGACAATTGAAAAACCTACATAACTAGTAAATTCTTACTACAATAGTTATGGTATCTTGATTTAAACCTTTTTAAACAATATTCGCAGTTCCTGCAATAAAAATAATAATTAAATATACCTACTCATTATATAATCAGTTATGTCACTTAACTTTGACATGTAATTTACGTTCGACATTAATGTATTATTTATGTACACGGAGAGGTATTTAGTATTCTCTGGTGATTTACATAATAATAATTAATAACAATAACAAATTAATGAATTATAATAAAATAGTATATATATTTTTAAATTTTAATATAAAATATAATTTTCCTTTTTTAATGCATGTTTTCAATATCCTCATTAACCGCATTTATTCTTTCTTCTTTGCAGTATGATAACAGCCAACAGGGCTAACTCTTACGTAAAGGTTCTTGTCATTCATTACAAGCGATTCAATCGATATCAATTATATTAATTCAATTGTAAATTTTAAGTATAACTTACGAGCTATAGGTATTTACGAATTGTGAAACATTTGAACTATATGAATTGTTAAATTATCTGATATTCTTGTTATCAAATTTTCAATCATCCAATCATATTATCCTAACATCACTTGACTATAATCATAAACTGAATAAATGTATTAATAATAAATCAATAAAATAATGTATTATAATATTTTTTTTAATAATTAGCACACACTAGTTACAAAAAAAAAAAAATCATGGGAATTTCCTACTCCTCGTAAATACGCCTTTGTATGTACAATAAGCATTATAGGTTCCTATGTTTAATATAAATACTCGAATTAATGCGGATAACCACCTTCGTTATTTTTCATACTACTTCAGCATATTATTAAGAATCACAATCAGAAACATTTACTACACAGTATATACACGTAGTAGTGGTACAAAATATCTAAAGTCTAGATGACTAAATATATTGATTCCATCATTTTGAAAAAGTAACCCTCGTGCAATACCCAGCTGTATCCACGCTATACAGGATGAACTGGCAAATGTAATAAATATCAATTAACTGTAACTATAACTTGTATTTTAATCTATAATAAAAAAAAAAAATATATTTTTTTTAACATAATTCATTAATAACCATAATAATAAAAACAATTTTAGTTTAGTTAATGATTACATTTGCCGGTCACATATTTTTTTTTTTTTTGATGCATACGTCATACAATGTAAATAATATAAAATAATAAAATATCTGTGCCAAAAATCTAATTAGGTATACTGAGAAAATATCTCATTTTAATACATAAAAATGTATTATTTTTTTTTTAAATGTATGCACATAATTTGAAATAATATTTTATACTCTTAAGCATAACATTACAAAATTGTGGGTATACGGAAACCAACCATTATAATATGTATAATTCGTTTCACGCCAGTAATTTTCATCATAATAGTTCTTGATACCAGCAAAGTGGTATTAAAATAATTAAATAAATGTATTTTTAAAATACCCACAGAGGTAATATAATGAACATTAAATTAAAGGTATTTATAATTATTATTATTGCAAAAATATCAAATACTTTTAATAATATTCACGTACGTGATTGACGTTTTTGTTTTGTTTCTAAGAATCGTATACCCGTGATCAGTCATCTAATTACATTAATACGGAGTATTTTATAAATCGCTGATACATTTCGTGAATAATAAATTTTTAAAACTAGTTATTTGTACTTTGGTGTAGATACGTATTTTGTAATATGTTATTCGAGTAGCTGACCTCGGATGCAAAAATTAATAAAACTTAAAACAAATTTTTTATTCTACGCACCATTTTAAAATTAAACATATAATATGAAGCATATTATACCCGTATTACATAGTACACATTTTATTACCTTAACCAATGCGGCAATGGGTTTAATACACGTCTACGTAATCAAACATTTAACATATTATATGGAATATAAATCATTCAAAAATCGATATAATATATTTTATAGCAAAGGTTAAGGTACTTATATCCAATGTACATCACAAATTCACAATGTATAGTATACAAACGTACCTATATGGGTATGTTATTTTTGAAAACATTTTAGAAGGTTATGTTTGAACCTTGAACCTATATTGGAGTGCAACGAGTTACTACACCTCGAGGGTCTGAACCTGAAATCAAAATAAACCTCATGGTTAAAGTATGATGCAGAAATGTAGAATGTAGATCGTATGGTGTATATAAACTATATAAAGAGTACCTATACATGTATGACACTGAACATATGGATGGTATTATAATTTAATATTTTTTTTGTCCCATTATAACCGTATTATAATAATTTTAATACCTGATTTCCTCGTACATAAATCATATATATGTTTTATTATTATGCAATATAGACATCAACATTCAGTAGCAAAAAACTGAAAAAACTATGGTACTAAAGCGAGAGGCCAGGGAGATATCATTATAATTAATTATACCACTCAATTCTTATAAATGGAAAACAATTTGAGTAAGTCTTTGACCCCTTCACATCTTAAAAACCCGATGTTTTATCTCTCGAAATTTGCATTGTATAATATTCGTAAACAGGAATTTATTCACACTACGCGTGTCGACGTATTTGCACCTACAGATATACATAATACAAAATACATCACCGATACTAATATGAACAAAAAATAAATTTTTGTATGATAATTGTTAGTACTTAGTAACACGTGAACTTAAACACAATAATTTATATCTAATAGAAATACGTTCACAAATATATCATGCTTATTTTAAATATTTAACATTTAAATGTATCTAACTAATAAAACATTAAACTTTGAATAATAGGTAGGTACGTCATAATATCTCAATGTTAACATCGTTTTACACCGTAAATCTAAGTTTGGTTTTAACATAAAATCATTTTAATAAGAATTGAAAAGAATATTTCAGTGAAACAATAATTGAAATATTCAAGGCCACACGACATCAATATGTATTATATTTAACTAAAATGTTAAAAATCATTGTTGGTTTCATTATTTGATTTATTAAAAATTAGAACTAAATACTTCGCTGAACGAAGAACTAACCTAACCAATATAGCAGCAAGTACCTATAACTTCCATAAACTTCAACCCACCTATAACCAATAACAACCTTTAAAATGAGGCACTTTTAAACTGTATTACTAAAATCATATTATATTTGGTAACACTATAATAAAATATAATTATTATAATTCATCACCATAGATATTATTTAATTTCTTTCTCATTATTTCAGCAATTTGTTCATAAATGATTAATAAAATATTAACCAGGTACCTAAAGTACCCATATTTCTTTAGCTTTTTCATTCGTTGATAAATATAAGTATATAATATTTATATACAGAGTGATGCACTCCTTTTTTTCCTTTATTGGAAAATATATTTAAATTTACATTTTATTTTAGTTTCTAAGTATACTTAAGAATCACATTTTTAATAATTTAGAAATCTTTATACCATTATAGGAATGTTTTGTAGTAATACCAACAATTTTTTTTTCAAAATAAGAACCCCGCCCATTCTCTGTAAATAATTAAGTACATGATTTTTTTTTAAATGTTCATGTATTTAAAATTTAAATAATTGAAATTAAAACAATTTGTTTTCGAGTTATTTAACTCTATGTACTATCCACTGTGTATAATCGGTCCATAGTAAATTATATAAATATAGCTGCAATAATAATTTTAAAATTATGGTAATTATTACTAACGATATTTTATAGTTTATAAAAATTGAATGAGTTTATACAAGATAACATTTTAGATCTGTTTCTTATCCTTAGTATATACATTAATAACTCAAATTACCCATAACCCAATAAAAATTTGATTTAAATAATATATCAACATTTTCAAAAAAAAAAAAAAATCTACTAAATAGTTTACAGTAAAAAAGTTAGTTATCATTTAAAAAAAGAAGTTTGTAACGGCACAGCACACAATCAAATTATTAGACTTTAATAGTAAAAACTATAAAAATTAAAATTATTAAAAATAATACGATTAAGTATATATTGGTACTTAAACATACCGAAAATCATAATTTGAATTAATTTATTATTGAAAAAAATAAATAAGGTGAAAACGTTTGGTGAATCATATCGTATGACGTATGCCAATACCATGATATACTGTATAGAACCATAGAATATAAGATAAATTACTTTTGTTTTGAAAAAATTCAATATAAGTAATTTCAATTGGTTAACAAATAACAATATTATGTTATTTTATTTCATGTTATAGGTGAATGCAACAACAATAATTGTGTTGAAGATAGCGCTTCCGTTATAAATAAGTGGTCACTGCCACTTTTACGTTCGGGAGACAAAAAGTTATACTTGGGAATATTTTTCAAGGTAAATATTTGAAGACAAGTTAATAATAAAATCGATTTGAATAACAAATATGAATTTATTACCTATTTTTATTAATTTAGGCTAATTGGTACAAATCCGCTCAATACTGTAGATATCATGGAATGCATTTGGCTAGCATTAGTAGCCAAGAAGAAAATGACAAATTGGAAAAATACATTAAAGATAATGGTAAGAACATACTTGATAAATGAATAATCGTAAACTATACATCTAGCTGTAGGTATAGCTAGTGGTGTATAGAGCGTGATAAACGACTGTAGCCCATAAGCGTAAAATATGACCCGAAAGCGCAAAAAAGATACCTTTCTAACAAACCATTATGAGCACAAATACATTTTTCAAAAATAAAGTGTATTTTATCAAAACCATATAGTTATTAATTAAGCTTTTACAATAATATTAAAATAAGTTTTAAAATTTAAAACAAAAATCACATATTTTTAGTAATTATAGTAATATTAGTATAATTATAATGAGTACCGTAAATTTGAAGCCCACCGTTTTTAAGTAATCTAATCTAAAAATTTTTTTTTAAATTAACTAGTTCCATGTTTTTATATTGGAGTTAATTTAAATAAATACCATTTTATAAAAGTTTATACTGTATATACAAATTAGTTATCTTGATTATCAGCCGTCACCGTTATTTGTTACGGTAAAATACGAAAATTATAATACAAAACTTCAATTTAACTCGATCACTGTTGCTTTTGAAATATAAAAATACTATTTATTTTAAAAATAAATATAATAAGAATACAATTTTAAACTGAAACTTATAATGTAACGGGTAATACATCGTATCTATCAGGTATTCAGGTAAACAATTTATTTTCGCGCTTTTATTCCACTACTAAGGTACAAAAGCACAAAACGAATTTGCGCTTTCGGTTTCACCGTGATAAATTATAATTATAATAAAACTTATCGACATTTCAAATTATTTAGGCTTAGGTCATGAACACTTTTGGACCTCTGGTACAGATCAAGCAGAAGAAGGATCATTCTTTTGGTTAGCCAATGGCCGGCCGATTGGGTTTACTAACTGGAATGCCGGGGAACCAAACAATTTCAAATATGAGAATGGCGAAGAAGAACATTGCTTAGAGTTATGGAATCGAGATGGTAAAGGTCTAAAATGGAACGATTCGCCATGCTCGTTTGAAACCTTCTTTGTATGTGAAATGTGAAGAACTAAGAATAAATTAGAAATAATTGAATTAATTGTACTATAAAAATATTGAGCATTACTATAATTTATATCTTTATCACATTAGATTTAATTTGTAAATAATTGTATTAGACAAATCTCTCAATTTAGATTTAATTATTTAAATAAAAAAAAGTTTCTAAACTGATTACAATTTATTATGTATTTTTAATAGTAAGTTATCTGTTAAGTAAATACTAAGAAAAAAACTTTAAAATATAAACATATTAATTAGGTTTATGTTTATATGATAGCATTACTAAATAAAATGTTATAAGATAATATAATATAAGACGTTTCAAAAGTTTTTGGAAAATACGTTTATTTAATATGAAAAATGTTTTAATTATTTTTAGTTGTTATTTAATCAATTTTCAATACCTATAATCTATATGGTGGGTTATTGATCACTTATCAGTAATTTATCATAATATTTGGTGATAACAAGTCGTACCTATATTTTTTAATCACATATAACGTTTGTCGTTGAACAAAATGTCAATAAAAGAATTTTTATATTGTTTATTAACATTTAAATGAAAAATGAAAAATGTAACGTTTATTGTTGAACACAATATCAATAAATGTATTTTTACATTGTTTATTAACATTTAACAAACGCATTGTAAATAAAATTATATCCAGTGCCTTTGTTAGAAACTTTAATTTAATTTTAGTTTTATTTTTGAGGTGGGGGAAGAGTTTGCACTTAATTTTTCTCTCTAATTTTTGCTCTCTAAAATACCTAGGTACGTACCACTTATAATTTTATGACTCTTTTATTTATTAACTCTTTACTACACATATACTTTTTTCTTATAACTATATAACTACAGTATGCATTTAACATAACAATGTATTAACGTTATTATAAACCATAGATTAATTTATTACCTAAATAATATGTGTTGTAAATATTAAATTTCATTTTTAATCCTAATACTATTATATATTAGCCACTAACAAAAATACAAGACCACAAGGCCGTAACTGGAAAAAAATTTCGGGGGGGGGTTTTAAGCTAAAAAAATTGTGTTTTGATTAAAACAGAGATTGAAATAGTTATTTTACCTACTACCACATAATATAACACGAAAAAATTTCGGGGGGGTTGAACCCCCAAAACCCTCCCCAAGATACGGCCTTGCAAGACCATACATTTTAATTTTTATTAACATATAATATGTGTAATATAAAACAAGCTATAGCTAAAAATAAAGGTGATTAATATTAAGCTACTAAATAAATTTAAATGATTAAAAACATATGTAATAAAAGCCACAATGGCACACTAGCACAGTATATTTTTAACACGTTGCAAATAAATTGTGCGACGGCGTTCGTTCGTAACATATTTACGAAGTTCACACCAAATATTAAACGACAAATAAACATCATATTTTAAAAATTGTGGTTATCCCATTATCTATAATATATTACATAGTTACCGTAATTAGGTATAGTATGTGGTGGGCCTAACCTTGTATTCGTAAATAAATATTGAAGATAAGGAATTACGTAAACAATGAATAATATATCATTGATTCACCTTGAATTAGGTATATACATAAATATATTAATTATATATCATAAGGAATTGATGTACACCAGTGGCACCAAAGGTTTTAAAATGTGGTTGGGCAATTTCAAAATTTCGCGACTGCAATACCCATTGGCATAAAAAGAATATTTAATTTTGTGGGGGTAAGGTGTAAAAATATACATTTACTCATAAAAAAGTTATGATGTTAATATAATAGATTTTTCAAAACATTTTTCAAAAAAGAGGTTAGAACAAGGACTTTGGTGCCACTGTTGTACTACAATACAGTAAAAAAAGGTTATGGTGGGTTGGGTGGTACGTGATGCCTAAAAGTCGATATGTAAACTGCGACAAATAAAAAATTAACATTATACAATCTGCGACAAAACCGATAAGATACATTATAGAAACTGCGAAAATTTGATTTATATAATATATAGATACTATGTACATACCAATACAATAACATATAGGTGTATACATGCATAATAAATATGTGTGTGTTATTATGTACATACCTATATTATTAATTTAATATGTTATGTTGGAGTCAAATTTGTTAGGAAAACCCAAATTTATTTTTAAGTTTTAACGCAATCTACTAAATTTCGGCTCCTTCACAGGTACAAGATTATCACAAGTTTGGTTAGTACGTGCTGTGTCGTGTAATATTGTATTTAAAATAGAACTTACAAAAAATGTTTAGCCAAAACGACAAACAATTTATTATTGGTGCTAAACAATTTTAAATTTAAATTTAAATATATTTCCAAAACAAGCGGTTATTCAACATGAATTTTCTCATAGAAAACATGCAGAGCCAAATTGGTTTTAAACAGCTAGAATATTAACTACAAGAAAAATCATTTTTGGTACATAATCTATAGCTATACTATGGCATATATATCTAATAATATATCTATAATTAAATGATTAACGTTTATGTGTCATCGTATCGGTTATAGTATTTATATATATTATATTGGGGAAAAGAAAAAGTCCCCGAAAAACAATACAAATTGGATTATTCTAAATAAAACTTATATAATCACTCTGTAAAATCGCAAATGTTTTAAAAAAAAACTAGTACACTTATAATAATATTAATAACTATAAGTATATAAGTATATAAAATAAACATTAAAAAAGATAATAGCCAACAATTATATGTCAGGAAAACTTTATACGTTTCAAAATAAAAAAATTTATATTACAAAAAAATAAATAAAATAAAATAAATTATTATCACTTTAACTTAATATTTTGAGCTTTAGCTTATAAAAATCTTCAAGTTCTATTTTATTTTCCCCAAAATTAGTACAGTTATATAATAATATTAATAATTGTGTATAAAAAAACCTGTATACGCAATTTTCATGTTTCCTTCATTAGATTTTAAAATTTTCATTAAAAAAAAAAAAAAATCTGTTTAATACTGTTTGACGTACGCTATCTTCATCTGTCACACACTCACGCCTATACTGATCTACTGCACTATACTATAATTATACTATACAAGAGATCACTGTATTTTACTTTATTATATCACTTTTTAACCGCCTATAATCTTTATATATATATTATATGTGTGTGTGTATAATCTACAGCCGATCTCAAAGGTAAAAACTAAAAACCAAAAATAATTATTGTTTTTATTAATTTTATTATCATCATTTTATCTACGGTTTTCCACAGCAACTTAACGTATATTAGGTATAAACTATAAGTCTATAAATGTATAATGTTAAGTGAATAGTAGATTTTATCATTTGATTTTTGATGTCTTACATCAAACTAACATATTATACAGTGACTAATGACTATATAAGTTTATATCATACATAGTGATTATATAAGTTTTATTTAAAATATTCTAATTTGTACTTTTTTTCCCCCGAGACTTTTTTTTTTACCATTATAATATAATATATAATATATAATAAATGGTCGCAGTCTGTATATTTTTAATTTCTTTCTTGGCGCAGTTTACATATCGACCTTTAGAAAAGGTGTAATTTTCTCACATTTTACCATCTCCGGTACGTGCCTGCTGCAGTACTTCCCCCTGGAGCTACGGCACTGATTGTACCTAATGTAAAGATTTTAAAAATTATCAATTTTTAAATATTTAATAATGTATTTTATTTTACAGTATTTACAATTTAGATAATAGTTTTAGTAATAATCAATTTTGTCTGAAACACATTTTATATTCTACGAAAATAAATTATTACCGAATTATTTAACTACTAATAATATATATAGCTTTTAATTTATAAGGATTTAAAATTTTGATTCGTAAAGTATAATAAATTATTAAAAAAAAAAAATCAACATAATATCATGGACTCTGGCATACTGCATAATTAAACAAAAATCAAAATGATATGAATATACCATTAAACAAATCGGACATCGTTCAATTATTAGTATTTTGGTATTATATTCTGTTAAAATGTTTAAATAAATAAGTTCGATATAAAGTTTATAAAGGTATGCATACGAGATATAACCGTATGCACTGTGCAGTCGTGCAGAGTATGCTACTGAATACATTGAAACTCCGAAAATGGTCCAATAATATCCCTTTGAATGGCCTTTACCCCTTTATGAACTTAATATCATTATCAATTTAATATTTTTATTTAAAAAAACAATATCGGTAAAATATTTTGATAAAATTATATAGGATTTCAAAACCAGTGGCGGGGCGAGGTAAAATTTATATGTGGGCGAAGTACACTTAAAGAGGACCTTTTTAAATTTTTTTTAGTAAACATTTTTTTAAGTAACAACAGTTGTTTGATAAATATTAAGATTTAGAATTTTTTAAAACAATACACTTTTGTATAGACACTTCTCCCATATTTCTCTATGGTTAATTATAAAGCCCTTTAGAACGCGAGGCCCTTTGAGGTGCGAGGCCGTGGGCAATGGCCCACACCGCCCACGCCTAGCGCCGCCACTGTTCAAAACCATTTTTACTGATTAAACGTCGATTTAAACTTTAGCCAGTAAGATGATTTTTAAAAAATTACTAACAAATGTTAAATGAGTAGAAAATGTGGTCTCATCGGTGCATTTTTTTTTTATAGAGAATAAATGCTAATTTTTTTTGTTGCTTATAGGTACTTTGAAATGAAGTTTGTGGACGCCTATATATTAAAACTGCTGTGTAAACTTACAAGTTTAGTATAAAAATTAAAACATTATGTACGATAATGAATAAAAATAGTATTTTTTTACAGACACTTGAATAAATGTATTATCGAATTGAAAATTGTTAATTTTTTGCGAAAAACAAAATTATTTTAGGAGTTGAAAAAATAATTTGGAACACAATTTATACTAAAGTATTAAAATGTGATTCATATGTTCGATTTACAAGGGATAAAATAATAAATAGATAAGATATAATGAATATTGAATACATTTTATTCATTTAAGTATTTTTATTTCCGAAAAATAATCAAAATATCTAATTTAAAGATTTAAAAAATATTGATGATTCATCTTTTACAAGGCTTTACAACCGAATTAATCCAACTTGAAACACCCTTAAAAACCCTTAAAAAATCAAACATTCAAAACCCGAGATAAAAGTTAAAAATAAATTAAATATAAACATTTTAATATAAAATGTTAACGAAATTAGATAAATACATGAAAAATAACGTTTTCATAATGATCTTGAAATTCAAAAATATTATTTGTGATGACTATACTACTAACTTATATGTACATTATTACATATATCTTTTTATTAAATAAAAGAGTTTTGAATTACCGTTGCAACCAAATATTGTATTGATAGAATATTACAAAATGTATGCATTTCTGATAATGTAATGAAACACGATTAGTATAGAACTATAGCGTGATTAAAGTCGACAAGACTATAGATATTGCATTGCAAGATATTAACAGTAAACAAGAAGGGTCATATATACTGTTATTAATTTATGATGAATCTTAAAAAGTCGAATCTCAAAAAATTAATTTTCAACTGGTTAGAAACTCATTTAGACTAGTGTTTATCGTTTATGTATATTATAAATCATGTATTTGTTTATTTATTTATATTTTTATTAATTATTGTATTAATCACTAGATTTTGTAACTCTCTACCATCATCATAAGCTTGCTTACAGGTGGTAGATAGATTCATTTTATTATTATATTATTGTAAATTTGCTCTTTTGAGCTATGTATAATTTATTATAATAAAAAAAAAAAAAAAAAAAATGATCCCTTACATATATCTAACACTTGATAGGTACACGTGAAAGTTGAGACATTACATTCAAATTAAAAAAAAAATTACAATTCCCAATGAGACTTTCATTAAAATCATCCTAACAGTTTATAAGTCACCAAGCAAAACTTTGAGAAAGCCGGATTATTTATTTTTACATTATTTAAATATATAAAAAGTGGAATCGCAATTGAGTGCAAATCTGAAAAGAAATCAATTTAAAATATTGTAAATAATGAGTGAGGCATTATAATAATATGTGTGTATAAATTATACACATTTTTAAAATGTTAATAGAAGTTATTATTTATAATTATATGGATTTTTTTCAGATTTCTTATATTAAAGTTATAATTTTTAACTCGCAAAAAAAAAAGATTGAAGAGTGAGCGTGTTAAGGGGTCCTAAATTTATCTACAAAATAAATGCATAATTTGAACTAATCTTGTCAACATTTTTCATATTAATAATGCCTATGGATTTTTATGCTTTTAAATTTCCATAAATATAACTTTGAGTAAAATTTTTTAAATGTGCATTCTTATTTTGGTCAAGTGATAATTTACTCGTTTTTTGGTTAGCTGAACAAATTATCAAAAAAAAAGTTGTTGTTGATTATTAAAATGTTTGATTATTTGAAAAACGATGGAATGACATCTTTAGATCATAGCACTGCCTTATGATATAACAATGTGTGTTTGGGTGTAATATTCTGAAATTTACAATGAATCCATCTATGATTTGTTAATAACTTATTCAGCTAACCAAAAACGACCAAATTATCACTTGACCAAAATAAGAATGTACATTAGAAAAATCTTACTCGTGTGTTTGTTCATTCTGCTGAAGAAGCATAATATAACGTAAAGTAATGTCTTTTGGAAGAAAACATTTAAGAATTACTAGATAACTCGTCTTTACGTACCTAATAGTATAATATTAATATTATATAATTCACAATGAGACAATTATAAATATTATACAACAATAAAATAAACAAATATAACGGAGATTCGTAGGTATATTGTATGTGTGTGCGCGTGTGTGTGTGATCGGCCGGAAACGGCGGCGACTATGTTCTCGTCGAGTTATTGGGCCTCAAAAGTCTTAATTAGTCTAATAAAAATAACCCTTTAAACTATTAGTGCCTATTCTTATTCAATTTAAATTCCTAAATAAACATTAAATCATGTATGCAAAATACTAATTTAAGTGATATTGAAATGTTCAATTTTTTAGAGTTTTTTCAGTAAAATTGAGTATAAATCTTTAATTAATGATTGAATATTTGATTCTATCAAAATCTGCATAAAATAAATTGTGTCTATGTATTTTTAATTTTTTTTTTTTTTATTACTATATGAAAAATTTGTTGTTATTGGTATTAAAAAAAAAAAAAAATTGAATAGGTAACAACAAAATTGTATGTATTAATTTCCACAAAAAACGGTGTTTAACGAACTTCATTAACATTTTTTGAACGTCAAACGCTTTACGCTTATAGATGAAAAATGGCCACGTCTTCGATAATTTTTAATAGCTATAACTATCAACTAATCAGAAATTTTCCTGATTGTTGAGTTATTTATATTTTTAATTACAATCCATTAAGACAAATTAAATCTAATAATCGCATTTATACAAAAATTATTAACAATAACATTATATATTTATATAATATAGTATAAATATTAAATATGTATCATTATATTAATTACTAATATAGGAAATGCAATGTTTTCGGAAAAATTTAATGAACCTATCGTAATATTAATAGTAAAATAAATCACTTTAATATCAATCTCAATAAACATATTATTATGGAATATACAGTGAATTATATAGGAATAATATAGTGATATAGGTAATGCAGATATACGTAGTCTGACAGATCATCTCCGCTCTGAATCAAAATTCGTTTACAATGATATATCAAATTAAACAATTACTCGTCACCAAATGTAGATCAGTGGTACACATTTACCCTCATTTCTGTTTATTTTATACAGTCGAGATTTCTCGAAGTTGAAGGGAGATAAAAATTCGCTTCGAGATATGTATGATTTGAGATATCTAACTCGAATTAATATTAATTTATATATAATTCTTGAGGAAAAAAAAAAAATTCAAGTTGTCAAATTTTTTGAGTTATCACGACTCGACTGTAATTATAATATAATACAAACTATAAGTAATAAATGATCGGCCTATGCCCTTTGATAATTTTTTCGTTTACAATATTAAATTCATCGTTGAATTCAAATTTAAACATAATTTAGGTAAAAGGGCGTAGAATTGGTTAAATCTCCTCACACAAATTATTTGAACCCCCTTAGATATTTTTGTGTAATCGTGTATACGCATAATATTGTTTACAATATTTTTGTTAGTCAGTTTTAAAAATAACAATGAACTAATGTAAATAAGCACGGAATATAACTATTTGAATAGTTGACAATATAGGCGACGACAAAAATATGTACGTTTTATGTATAAAACTATACTATAAATGCCGTCATGTATTATTTTTGTTACTAGCATGTAAATAATAAATACTTAAATAAATATTTTAACCATCTTTGTTTAATGTTATTGAATAAACTTAGTTGTGAGTATGCGATTCCGTTAAAGTTCATCATTATAAAAGACGCTATACTGCAGTAGTATATTTCATTATATTCGCTTTTCAGTGTTCGGAGGACTTTACTTGTACCTACCTATTAACTTATTTCGTAGTACGAGTAATTTTCAAAACTAAAATGATTTTCTCTAAACGAAATTTATTTGTCATTACTTTAACAGCTTTTATTGTTTCTGACATGACTACTAATGCAGATCCTTTAGAAAAAAAAGAAGCTGGTAAATTTTAAATTATTAACAATTATTATAATAATATATCGTAACTCGTTGATAAAATTATAAAAATAACACAATTACTTTAACAGAATACCTATACATATTTATATGCTTGTTATATGAAAAAACGTGTTTAATTTATATTTTTTTATTTATATTGTTGTTTACTATATATTATTGGTTTTAAAAATATATATGTTTATTGACTAAGATCTTACACGTAGGCAAATTTAGCCCAGAATTACAATTATTGTTGTTAATTTGACCTATGATAACTTATGATTTAAGCATCAAATATATTAAAAATTAAACATAATTTTTTATAATTTAATATAACTACCTAGGAAGTAGGTAGTTATTATATTATATCAGTTTATATTTAATCTAGGCTATTAGGTACCTAAAATAATGATAAATATTAAGTAAAATTAACTTATAATTATTAATATTATACACTTATAATGAATGAGTTTATAAATATTTTAAGTTTGTAGCTAATGAAGCTCTTGTATACGATACAGTTATAAATTTAAGATCAATAGATTGAAATTAAACCACCCGATAACAGAATTTTTGACTTTATAATTTATATTATATGGTACCATACTTTATTTCCTTTGCATCTCTAGTTTTAGCGTGTACGTTGATGATCGGTTAATTTTACCGACACGGCGATAACATAAAACTTATCGCAAATTATTAGCAATCATTACAATTATAATTATATTATTAGTATTATCTTGTGTAAAGGTTAATTATAATATTGGCTGTACTCAGAATAGTTCGTAGGTATCAACTATATGTAGGCATGAAATCGTATTTTGAAACTGCTTTTAATTGTTTTAACTTTAATACTATATATTGTGATTTAATATGCCACTTTACAGACATTTCCTCTAAAAATATTGTAATTGATTTTAGGAATAGGAGCTTACAATAGTGGCGATTTCACCATATTTACCCCCATGCCGGTTACCAAATGGCCTGTTGCGAAATCGGGCGATAAGTATTTTTACATTGGAACATTTTTTAAGGTAACTTTAACTAGTTTTATTACTAGTTAGAAATATACATTCGATAAATTGTTATGATTTGCGTAGATATATGCTAACAAATAACAGTTAATAATTATTGTTAATTGTTAGCGTTGTTACGATTTGTGAGTCAATTCACTCTAGTATATTAAGAGTAACTTTTTCTAAAATAATGAAATAAATAATAAAAAAAAATTTAATAACTTCATAACTTCCCACATGCCGTTTACCAAGATGGTAGTGACATACTTTTGTATTATCCTGGTTTTTATAGTGCTATAATTCGTTTTATATCGTGCCTACATATCATTTTATTTTGTACTGTTTACAATTAGGCTGATTGGTTCAAATCCATGGCGTTTTGCAATCTTCATGGAATGCGATTGGCTAGCATTACCACTGAACAACAAAATAAGGATCTGGTGCAACAGTTGGAAAACTTCGGTAAGAACATACTTGAAATAATTATATGATGTACTTGAGAATATATGAAATTTTACATTTAATATATTCTATTATGTACATTAAACACTCACACACGAGTATTTATTCAGTGACCGGTTTTATAAATGTTGTAATTTTATTTTTTAGGTTATGGTCAAGATTCTCATTTTTGGACCTCTGGTAACGATCTATCAGTTGAGGGCACGTTCGTTTGGTCAGGCAACGGCCAAAACTTCGGACGGTATACCAATTGGCTGGCCGGCGAACCAAACAATACCAAAGTGGACGACAAGGATGAAGACTGTGTAGAATATTGGTATAAAGGAAATGAAGGTTTCAAATGGAACGATCAGTTTTGCACTTTCCAAGCAAATTTTATATGTGAATTAGTGAACTAAATAAAATACAAAAAAAAAATGGTTACCAACATGATTGTAATTTAAAAATGTTTATTTTTAATGGTTGTAAAAAAAAAGAACTATTAGGTTTAAAATATGAATATTACTTTATAGTTTGTCAAATCAATACAAAATATTATTAAACACAATGTATTCCAAAAATATTTCAAGAATAAAAAATAATTATAATTTGATGAAAATGATTTAATGTGTTTAATCGGTTTCTATAAGATGTTATGCAATACACTTACGCCAAATACTTTATTTGAAATTCATTTGCATATCCTAATTTATATATATCGAATCAAAAAAATAAAACCGTTCAAAAAATATATGAAATTATATTTATTTCACAACAACTATGTTGTTATACAATTAACTGAGGACGGAATAATTAAAATCTAAAACAGTGGTTCTCAACCTTTTTATTTTTTAGTAGTGCGGACCAGCAATTTTGTAAAAAATCTTTGAAACCAATTGCAATGACTAATAGCACACCTATATACGTACGAATGTGTGTATATAATATATATAATGTTATAAGGTATCTATCAAAAAAATTAAAATATTTAATAATATTATTGAACGTTTTACACGTTAGTCATGTTAATATTATATAGTCCACGGCCCCCAAGACCCAGTTCCATGCTGCCCGCGGACCATGGGTTGGGAACTGCAGCTCTAAAAAATATTATAATTAAATACAATGCATAGTTTCACGGTTTATATCACAAAAAGGAAGATGATTATCAATATTCAGTAATCATCTAACATAATATAAAAAAAATAAAAAATTACGAGCAAGATCACTTATTATAAAAAAAAAAAGACCAATTATTATTATTGAACACTATAAAAATACAATGACATTTAAGATAAAATAAAATATTTTACGATGTTCAATACATTAGGCTACTTTGAATTGTATGTTTTTTACAATATGTAGGATGACAATTAACCAATATTTAGAAACTAATATCTGCAATAAATAGACCAACAAGCTTCATGTGGGTCCCCTCACACGTCGGGATACCCGGAAACGAGAAAGCTGATACTATAGCTTATGAAGCCACCTCATCTCCTTCTTCCACAAAGATAAACATACTAACTTCATCCGACACCTTCAACATCATACACCATAAATTAATGGAAGAATTGCAAAAATTTTGGTCTAACCTTCCCCTTTCTAACAACTGAGAAACGTAAAATTGTTTATTAAAAAATTAAAATATCCCCCTAACACAAAACGAAGATAGGAAGTAAACATTAGTAGAGCTAAAATAGGCCACTCACACTTAACACATGCGTATCTCATAAGAGAAGGACCTGCCCCAATATGCGACACTTGCAAGTAGACACTAAAAATAGAACATATTATCATAAATTGCGCCAAATACACTGAAGCCCGCAAGATCCTCAAAAACCCCATCACACTCCACCAAACACTCAACGAAGACAATACGGACGCAATCAATCTTTTCTTTAACAACATAAACATAAGTAATAAATTGTAAACACACTTAACATGTCAATATTTGTAAAAATTATAATGTATACCCCTTTATATTAATCTAATGCAAGCTAAAGACCTTTGAGGTTGAAGTCTTAAAAAATATAAAAAAAAAAAAAAATTAACCAATACAAATAAAATCAATTACAATTATTATTTTTAAAAATGGAGCTGGAGATGTTCGTTCAAAAATTATAATAAAAATATTTATTAAAAAAGCAACTACTTGATAACGACTTATAGTCCTACTTAGACTTCTTCCTAAGAAAACAAATTCATAAATATTATACAATGTAGGAATTGCATATTGCTCTGTATGCTCTCAATTTATAGCAGACCTAGCTAGAAATCTGAAGTATACAATGGCGTGTCAAAAAATTGAAAATTAAAAATGGACATTTTGCAAATTTTGCCAATTTTAGATAAAAAGGTGCATATTTCATTGATTTTATAAGCATATTATGCATTATATTTAATATTTTTCTGAAAAAATTGATTTTTTTTTCTTTCTTAACCTGTATATTTAAATGTATTTAGATGTATTGTTATTTTTGTCTGATGCAGCACCTTACATGAAAAAGGCAGGTGACACTATAAAAGTTCTCGATCCTAAAATAATACACGTAACATGTTTAACGCATGGATTGCACAGAGTTGCAGATGAAGTTCATGTAAATTACTCTAAAGTAGATAAACCAATGTCAAGTGTAAAAAAGATTTTTTTAAAAGCCCCTTCATGAACTGTATTATTTAAAACTGTAAATCCTGGAATACCTCTTCCTCCGGAGCTAATTTTATTTTCAGTTCAATAAGATGTCAACATGCCAACCAGATATAATTTTTTTTTTGTTATAAATAGTTTTTATGTATATTATTACTTTATTTGCAACATATGATGTATTTTATTTTTGGAATTTAGAATAATTTTTTTGCATTTTTAGCATTTTTAATATATGTTTTGCAATTGTTTTGTGCATATTTTGCCTTTTTTAGCTCCTACAACTTCCGAGCACTATAGTTATGAACTTATGAATGATAATAAGGCAAAAAAAATAAAATTTATAATTGTCTTGTAGTACCAGATAATGATAATTTTTGTACACTAAATTTAGTTCATTGGTTGTTACAATGCTTATTAAAGTCAGTGTACAGTGCTTATTAAATAAAATGATTTGATAGGTAGTCTAACATAAATTGTAATGAAATGTTTAATTGGTGTACACGTATTAAGATCGACGTTTCTTTCAGATTACTTTCTCCGGAGAGGGAGGCGTTTAAAAAATCAGTCAATACTCAATTATATCACATTAAAAAAAATAAATGTTTTGATAATAGTTGTTACCTCTTATTATGATGTGAACAGTATAATTAAATACACAACGTTTCACAATTAGTACCTACGCTCATATAGTATTATTACATACCCAATTTATTTTTAGATACATTGTGTTAAGTTATATATAGGAAGATAAAAAAAAAAACCAAATAAATGCATAATTTGAACTAATCTTGTCAACATTTTGGTTGGCTGAACAAATTATCAAAAAAAAGTTGTTGTTGATTATTAAAATGTTTGATTATTTGAAAAACGATGGAATGACATCTTTAGATCATAGCACTGCCTTATGATATAACAATGTGTGTTTGGGTGTAATATTCTGAAATTTACAATGAATCCATCTATGATTTGTTAATAACTTATTCAGCTAACCAAAAACGACCAAATTATCACTTGACCAAAATAGGAATGTACATTAGAAAAATCTTACTCGTGTGTTTGTTCATTCTGCTGAAGAAGCATATATAATATAACGTAAAGTAATGTCTTTTGGAAGAAAACATTTAAGAATTACTAGATAACTCGTCTTTACGTACCTAACAGTAGAATATTAATATTATATAATTCACAATGAGACAATTATAAATATTATACAAAAATAAAATAAACAAATATAACGGAGATTCGTAGGTATATTGTATGTGTGTGCGCGTGTGTGTGTGATCGGCCGGAAACGGCGGCGACTATGTTCTCGTCGAGTTATTGGGCCTCAAAAGTCTTAATTAGTCTAATAAAAATAACCCTTTAAACTATTAGTGCCTATTCTTATTCAATTTAAATTCCTAAATATACATTAAATTATGTATGGAAAATACTAATTTAAGTGATATTGAAATGTTCGATTTTTTAGACTTTTTTCATTTAAATTGAGGATAAATCTTTAATTTATGATTGAATATTCGATTCTATCAAAATCTGTATAAAAATAAATTGTGTCTATGTATTTTTAATTTTTTTTTTTTTTTTTATTACTATATGAAAAATTTGTTGTTATTAGTATTAAAAAAAAAAAAAAAAATTGAATAGGTAACAACAAAATTGTATGTATTAATTTCCACAAAAAACGGTGTTTAACGAACTTCATTAACATTTTTTGAACGTCAAACGCTTTACGCTTATAGATGAAAAATGGCCACGTCTTCAATAATTTTTAATAGCTATAACTATCAACTTATCAGAAATTTTCCGGATTGTTGAGTTATTTATATTTTTAATTACAATCCAATAAGACAAATTAAATCTAATAATCGCATTTATACAAAAATTATTAACAATAACATTATATATTTATATAATATAGTATAAATATTAAATATGTATCATTATATTAATTACTAATATAGGAAATGCAATGTTTTCGGAAAAATTTAATGAACCTATCGTAATATTAATAGTAAAATAAATCACTTTAATATCAATCTCAATAAACATATTATTATGGAATATACAGTGAATTATATAGGAATAATATAGTGATATAGGTAATGCAGATATACGTAGTCTGACAGATCATCTCCGCTCTGAATCAAAATTCGTTTACAATGATATATCAAATTAAACAATTACTCGTCACCAAATGTAGATCAGTGGTACACATTTACCCTCATTTCTGTTTATTTTTATACAGTAGAGATTTCTCGAAGTTGAAGGGAGATAAAAATTCGCTTCGAGATATGTATGATTTGAGATATCTAACTCGAATTAATATTAATTTATATATAATTCTTGAGGAATAAAAAAAAATTCAAGTTGTCAAATTTTTTGAGTTATCACGACTCGACTGTAATTATAATATAATACAAACTATAAGTAATAAATGATCGGCCTATGCCCCTTTGATAATTTTTTCGTTTACAATATTAAATTCATCGTTGAATTCAAATTTAAACATAATTTAGGTAAAAGGGCGTAGAATTGGTTAAATCTCCTCACACAAATTATTTGAACCCCCTTAGATATTTTTGTGTAATCGTGTATACGCATAATATTGTTTACAATATTTTTGTTAGTCAGTTTTAAAAATAACAATGAACTAATGTAAATAAGCACGGAATATAACTATTTGAATAGTTGACAATATAGGCGACGACAAAAATATGTACGTTTTATGTATAAAAACTATACTATAAATGCCGTCATGTATTATTTTTGTTACTAGCATGTAAATAATAAATACTTAAATAAATATTTTAACCATCTTTGTTTAATGTTATTGAATAAACTTAGTTGTGAGTATGCGATTCCGTTAAAGTTCATCATTATAAAAGACGCTATACTGCAGTAGTATATTTCATTATATTCGCTTTTCAGTGTTCGGAGGACTTTACTTGTACCTACCTATTAACTTATTTCGTAGTACGAGTAATTTTCAAAACTAAAATGATTTTCTCTAAACGAAATTTATTTGTCATTACTTTAACAGCTTTTATTGTTTCTGACATGACTACTAATGCAGATCCTTTAGAAAAAAAAGAAGCTGGTAAATTTTAAATTATTAACAATTATTATAATAATATATCGTAACTCGTTGATAAAATTATAAAAATAACACAATTACTTTAACAGAATACCTATACATATTTATATGCTTGTTATATGAAAAAAACGTGTTTAATTTATATTTTTTTATTTATATTGTTGTTTACTATATATTATTGGTTTTAAAAATATATATGTTTATTGACTAAGATCTTACACGTAGGCAAATTTAGCCCAGAATTACAATTATTGTTGTTAATTTGACCTATGATAACTTATGATTTAAGCATCAAATATATTAAAAATTAAACATAATTTTTTATAATTTAATATAACTACCTAGGAAGTAGGTAGTTATTATATTATATCAGTTTATATTTAATCTAGGCTATTAGGTACCTAAAATAATGATAAATATTAAGTAAAATTAACTTATAATTATTAATATTATACACTTATAATGAATGAGTTTATAAATATTTTAAGTTTGTAGCTAATGAAGCTCTTGTATACGATACAGTTATAAATTTAAGATCAATAGATTGAAATTAAACCACCCGATAACAGAATTTTTGACTTTATAATTTATATTATATGGTACCATACTTTATTTCCTTTGCATCTCTAGTTTTAGCGTGTACGTTGATGATCGGTTAATTTTACCGACACGGCGATAACATAAAACTTATCGCAAATTATTAGCAATCATTACAATTATAATAATATTATTAGTATTATCTTGTGTAAAGGTTAATTATAATATTGGATGTACTCAGAATAGTTCGTAGGTATCAACTATATGTAGGCCTTTAAGCGTATTTTGAAACTGCTTTTAATTGTTTTAACTTTAATACTATATATTGTGAATTAATATGCCACTTTACAGACATTTCCTCTAAAAATATTGTAATTGATTTTAGGAATAGGAGCTTACAATAGTGGCGATTTCACCATATTTACCCCCATGCCGGTTACCAAATGGCCTGTTGCGAAATCGGGCGATAAGTATTTTTACATTGGAACATTTTTTAAGGTAACTTTAACTAGTTTTATTACTAGTTAGAAATATACATTCGATAAATTGTTATGATTTGCGTAGATATATGCTAACAAATAACAGTTAATAATTATTGTTAATTGTTAGCGTTGTTACGATTTGTGAGTCAATTCACTCTAGTATATTAAGAGTAACTTTTTCTAAAATAATGAAATAAATAATAAAAAAAAATCTAATAACTTCATAACTTCCCACATGCCGTTTACCAAGATGGTAGTGACATACTTTTGTATTATCCTGGTTTTTATAGTGCTATAATTCGTTTTATATCGTGCCTACATATCATTTTATTTTGTACTGTTTACAATTAGGCTGATTGGTTCAAATCCATGGCGTTTTGCAATCTTCATGGAATGCGATTGGCTAGCATTACCACTGAACAACAAAATAAGGATCTGGTGCAACAGTTGGAAAACTTCGGTAAGAACATACTTGAAATAATTATATGATGTACTTGAGAATATATGAAATTTTACATTTAATATATTCTATAATGTACATTAAACACTCACACACGAGTATTTATTCAGTGACCGGTTTTATGAATGTTGTAATTTTATTTTTTAGGTTATGGTCAAGATTCTCATTTTTGGACCTCTGGTAACGATCTATCAGTTGAGGGCACGTTCGTTTGGTCAGGCAACGGCCAAAACTTCGGACGGTATACCAATTGGCTGGACGGCGAACCAAACAATACCAAAGTGGACGACAAGGATGAAGACTGTGTAGAATATTGGTATAAAGGAAATGAAGGTTTCAAATGGAACGATCAGTTTTGCACTTTCCAAGCAAATTTTATATGTGAATTGGTGAACTAAATAAAATACAAAAAAAAAATGGTTACCAACATGATTGTAATTTAAAAATGTTTATTTTTAATGGTTGTAAAAAAAAAGAACTATTAGGTTTAAAAAAATGAATATTACTTTATAGTTTGTCAAATCAATACAAAATATTATTAAACACAATGTATTCCAAAAATATTTCAAGAATAAAAAATAATTATAATTTGATGAAAATGATTTAATGTGTTTAATCGGTTTCTATAAGATGTTATGCAATACACTTACGCCAAATACTTTATTTGAAATTCATTTGCATATCCTATTAATTTATATATATCGAATCAAAAAAATAAAACCGTTCAAAAAATATATGAAATTATATTAATTTCACAACTACTATGTTGTTATACAATTAACTGTGGACGGAATAATTAAAATCTAAAACAGTGGTTCTCAACCTTTTTATTTTTTAGTAGTGCGGACCAGCAATTTTGTAAAAAATCTTTGAAACCAACTGCAATGACTAATAGCACACCTATATACGTACGAGTGTGTGTATATAATATATATAATGTTATAAGGTATCTATCAAAAAAATTAAAATATTTAATAATATTATTGAACGTTTTACACGTTAGTAATGTTAATATTATATAGTCCACGGCCCCCAAGACCCAGTTCCATGCTGCCCGCGGACCATGGGTTGGGAACTGCTGCTCTAAAAAATATTATAATTAAATACAATGCATAGTTTCACGGTTTATATCACAAAAAGAAAGATGATTATCAATATTCGGTAATCATCTAACATAATATAAAAAAAATAAAAAATTACGAGCAAGATCACTTATTATAAAAAAAAAAAGACCAATTATTATTATTGGACACTATAAAAATACAATAACATTTAAGATAAAATAAAATATTTTACGATGTTCAATACATTAGGCTACTTTGAATTGTATGTTTCTTACAATATGTAGGATGACAATTAACCAATATTTAGAAACTAATATCTGCAATAAATAAACCAACAAGCTTCATGTGGGTCCCCTCACACGTCGGGATACCCGGAAACGAGAAAGCTGATACTATAGCTTATGAAGCCACCTCATCTCCTTCTTCCACAAAGATAAACATACTAACTTCATCCGACACCTTCAACATCATACATCATAAATTAATGGAAGAATTGCAAAAATTTTGGTCTAACCTTCCCCTTTCTAACAACTGAGAAACGTAAAATTGTTTATTAAAAAATTAAAATATACCCTAACACCAAACGAAGATAGGAAGTAAACATTAGTAGAGCTAAAATAGGCCACTCACACTTAACACATGCGTATCTCATAAGAGAAGGACCTGCCCCAATATGCGACACTTGCAAGTAGACACTAAAAATAGAACATATTATCATAAATTGCGCCAAATACACTGAAGCCCGCAAGATCCTCAAAAACCCCATCACACTCCACCAAAGTTTCAACGAAGACAATACGGACGCAATCAATCTTTTCTTTAATAACATAAACATAAGTAATAAATTGTAAACACACTTAACATGTCAATATTTGTAAAAATTATAATGTATACCCCTTTATATTAATCTAATGCAAGCTAAGGACCTTTGAGGTTGAAGCCTTAATAAATATAAAAAAAAAAAAAAATTAACCAATACAAATAAAATCAATTACAATTATTATTTTTAAAAATGGAGCTGGAGATGTTCGTTCAAAAATTATAATAAAAATATTTATTAAAAAAGCAACTACTTGATAACGACTTATAGTCCTACTTAGACTTCTTCCTAAGAAAACAAATTCATAATTATTATACAATGTAAGAATTGCATATTGCTCTGTATGCTCTCAATTTATAGCAGACCTAGCTAGAAATCTGAAGTATACAATGGCGTGTCAAAAAATTGAAAATTAAAAATGGACATTTTGCAAATTTTGCCAATTTTAGATAAAAAGGTGCATATTTCATTGATTTTATAAGCATATAGCAATATTGTTTAAAATATTTTTGTTACTCAGTTTCAAAAATAACAATGATCTTATGTAAATAAGTACGGAATATAACTTATAATAGAACTTTTAATATAATATTGATTACAATATTTTTGTTACTCAGTTTCAAAAATAACAATGAACTAATGTAAATAAGCACAGAATATAACTTATAATATAACTTTTAATATTATATTGTTTACAATATTTTTGTTAGTCAGTTTTAAAAATAACAATGAACTAATGTAAATAAGCACGGAATATAACTATTTGAATAGTTGACAATATAGGCGATGACAAAAATATGTACGTTTTATGTATAAAACTATACTATAAATGCCGTCATGTATTATTTTTGTTACTAGCATGTAAATAATAAATACTTAAATAAATATTTTAACCCTCTTTGTTTAATGTTATTGAATAAACTTAGTTGTGAGTATGCGATTCTGTTAAAGTTCATCATTATAAAAGACCCTATACTGCAGTAGTATATTTCATTATATTCGCTTTTCAGTGTTCGGAGGACTTTACTTGTACCTACCTATTAACTTATTTCGTAGTACGAGTAATTTTCAAAACAAAAATGATTTTCTCTAAACGAAATTTATTTGTTATTACTTTAACAGCTTTTATTGTTTCTGACATGACTACTAATGCAGATCCTTTAGTAAAAAAAGAAGATGGTAAATTTTAAATTATTAACAATTCATTATAATAATATATTGTAACTCGTTGATAAAATTATAAAATAACACAATTACTTTTATAAATTATTTTAGAAATAGAAGTTTTCAATTTTGACGAATACACCATGTTTAGCCCCATGCCGGTTACCAAATGGCCTGTTGTGAAATCGGGCTCTAAGTATTTTTACATTGGAACATTTTTTAAGGTAACTTTATCTAGTTTTATTACTAGTTAGAAATATAAATTAGATAAATTGTTATGATTTGCGTAGATATATGCTAACAAATAACAGTTAATAATTATTGTTAATTGTTAGCGTTGTTACGATTTGTGAGTTTGCCTAGAAAAAAGAAATAGAACGAAAAAATTCAAGCAACGTATAACGTATGTAGATGGAGAATGTTTATGTAGGGTTGATTTCTAAGTGGAACTAAGTGTTATTGATTGAAAATATAATAATTTATTCTCCTTAATGGTTCCTTATATCTAATTTAAAAAATATAATAGAATAATTTGTAATAAAAAATATCTTTATGACACTCCATAATTTGTATTTATATTTAAATTATAAAATTGTAATAATTTACATTTTCCATAGTTATAGATAAATTACTATAATTTATAACTCAGCTTAGTAAAAATATCAATAAAAACCTATGAGATGCCGTAAATCAAATTCTTAATTTAAAGTTTAATAATAAGTCAATTCACTCTAGTATATTAAGAGTAACCAAGCAAAATTGATTCTGTTAAACGCAGATTTTCAATAAATTGTATATTTCTAAGAGAGAGAAAACTAACTCTCGTTGTAGTCTATTAACTTTTTCTAAAATAATTAAATAAAAAATAAAAAAAAATCTAATAACTTAATAACTTCCCACATGCCGTTTACCAAGATGGTAGTGACATACTTTTGTATTATCCTGGTTTTTATAGTGCTATAATTCGTTTTATATCGTGCCTACATATCATTTTATTTTGTACTGTTTACAATTAGGCTGATTGGTTCAAATCCATGGAGTTTTGCAATCTTCATGGAATGCAATTGGCTAGCATTACCACTGAACAAGAAAATAAGAATGTGGTGAAACAGTTGGAAAACTTCGGTAAGAACATACTTGAAATAATTATATGATGTACTTGAGAATATATGAAATTTTACATTTAATATATTCTATAATGTACATTAAACACTCACACACGAGTATTTATTCAGTGACCGGTTTTATAAATGTTGTAATTTTATTTTTTAGGTTATGGTCAAGATTCTCATTTTTGGACCTCTGGTAACGATCTATCAGTTGAGGGCACGTTCGTTTGGTCAGGCAACGGCCGAAAATTCGGGCGGTATACCAATTGGCTGGCCGGTGAACCAAACAATACCAAAGTGGACGACAAGGATGAAGACTGTGTAGAATATTGGTATAAAGGAAATGAAGGTTTCAAATGGAACGATCAGTTTTGCACTTTCCAAGCAAATTTTATATGTGAATTAGTGAACTAAATAAAATACAAAAAAAAAATGGTTACCAACATGATTGTAATTTATAAATGTTTATTTTTAATGGTTGTAAAAAAAAAGAACTATTAGGTTTAAAATATGAATATTACTTTATAGTTTGTCAAATCAATACAAAATATTATTAAACACAATGTATTCCAAAAATATTTCAAGAATAAAAAATAATTATAATTTGATGAAAATGATTTAATGTGTTTAATCGGTTTCTATAAGATGTTATGCAATACACTTACGCCAAATACTTTATTTGAAATTCATTTGCATATCCTATTAATTTATATATATCGAATCAAAAAAATAAAACCGTTCAAAAAATATATGAAATTATATTTATTTCACAACTACTATGTTGTTATACAATTAACTGAGGACGGAATAATTAAAATCTAAAACAGTGGTTCTCAACCTTTTTATTTTTTAGTAGTGCGGACCAGCAATTTAGTAAAAAATCTTTGAAACCAACTGCAATGACTAATAGCACACCTATATACGTACGAGTGTGTGTATATAATATATACAATGTTATAAGGTATCTATCAAAAAAATTAAAATATTTAATAATATTATTGAACGTTTTACACGTTAGTAATGTTAATATTATATAGTCCACGGCCCCCAAGACCCAGTTCCATGCTGCCCTCGGACCATGGGTTATTGGGAACTGCTGCTCTAAAAAATATTATAATTAAATTCAATGCATAGTTTCACGGTAGTGATGGGTCGTACTGTTCGAATCTCGAACCGAACCGAACCTAACCCTTGATGTTCGGTTCGATTCGAAATTTGAACTCGGCACGAAAAAAATTCGAACCGAACTATCAAACATCTTTTACTGTTCAAAAATCGAACTTGAAAATATTTGTCGAACCTGACTTACTGACCACGATAGTTCAGAGACCAAATATTTGTACAATTCTTCAAAATTTATTTAAAAAAAATAAAAATTGATAATCATTTTTTAGAAATAATTAGACTATTGGCGATAGAAAGTTATAAACTGTAACAGGCACCTTATGTGTCATTTATAATAAAAATGATAAAAAATATTGAGATCGAGTTCGAGTTCGACTTAAAATGATTCTAGGTTCGTTTCGGTTCGGTTCGGTAGAAAATATGAAGGTTCGGTTCGGTTCGAGTTCGAAAAAATAATTTAAAGTTCGATTCAAGTTCGGTTCGATTTAAAAAATCAGAGTTCGACACATCACTATTTCACGGTTTATATCACAAAAGGAAGATGATTATCAATATTCGGTAATCATCTAACATAATGTAAAAAAAATAAAAGATTACGAGCAAGATCACTTTTTGTAAAAAAAAAAGACCAATTATTATTATTGAACACTATAAAAATACAATGACATTTAAGATAAAATTAAATATTTTACGATGTTCAATACATTAGGCTACTTTGAATTGTATGTTTCTTACAATAAATAGGATGACAATTAACCAATACAAATAAAATCAATTACAATTATTATTTTTAAAAATGGAGCTGGAGATGTTCTTTCAAAAATTATAATAAAAATATTTATTAAAAAAGCAACTACTTGATAACGACTTATAGTCCTACTTAGACTTCTTCCTAAGAAAACAAATTCATAATTATTATACAATGTAGGAATTGCATATTGCTCTGTATGCTCTCAATTTATAGCAGACCTAGCTAGATATCTGAAGTATACAATGGCGTGTTAAAAAATTGAAAATTAAAAATGGACATTTTGCAAATTTTGCCAATTTTAGATAAAAAGGTGCATATTTCATTGATTTTATAAGCATATTATGCATTATATTTGATATTTTTCTAAAAAAATCGATTTTTTTTCTTTCTTAACCTGTATATTTAAATGTATTTAGATGTATTGTTATTTTTGTCTGATGCAGCACCTTACATGAAAAAGGCAGGTGACACTATAAAAGTTCTCGATCCTAAAATAATACACGTAACATGTTTAGCGCATGGATTGCACAGAGTTGCAGATGAAGTTCGTGTAAATTACTCTAAAGTAGATAAACCAATGTCAAGTGTAAAAAAGATTTTTTTAAAAGCCCCTTCATGAACTGTAATATTTAAAACTGTAAATCCTGGAATACCTCTTCCTCCGGAGCTAATTTTATTTTCAGTTCAATAAGATGTCAACATGCCAACCAGATATAATTTTTTTTTCAGTTATAAATAGTTTTTATGTATATTATTAATTTATTTGCAACATCTGATGTATTTTATTTTTGGAATTTAGAATAATTTTTTTGCATTTTTAGCATTTTTAATATATATTTTGCAATTGTTTTGTGCATATTTTGCCTTTTTTAGCACCTACAACTTCCGAGCACTATAGTTATGAACTTATGAATGATAATAAGGCAAAAAAAATAAAATTTATAATTGTCTTGTAGTACCAGATAATGATAATTTTTGTACACTAAATTTAGTACATTGGTTGTTACAATGCTTATTAAATTATTTAACTGAATAAAATAAAATGATTTGATAGGTAGTCTAACATAAATTGTAATGAAATGTTCAATTGGTGTACGCGTATTAAGATCGACGTTTCTTTCAGATTACTTTCTCCGGAGAGTGAGGCGTTTAAAAAATCAGTCAATACTCAATAATATCACATTAAAAAAAATAAATGTTTTGATAATAGTTGTTACCTCTTATTATGATGTGAACAGTATAATTAAATACACAACGTTTCACAATTAGTACGTACGCTCATATAGTATTATTACATATCCAATTTATTTTTAGATACATTGTGTTAAATTATATATAGGTAGATACAAAAAAAATCCAAATAAATGCATAATTTGAACTAATCTTATCAACATTTTTCATATTAATAATGCCTATGGATTTTTATGCTTTTAAATTTCCATAAATATAACTTTGAGTAAAATTTTTTAAATGTGCATTCTTATTTGGGTCAAGTGATAATATGCTCGTTTTTTGGTTAGCTGAACAAATTATCAAAAAAAAGTTGTTGTTGATTATTAAAATGTTTGATTATTTGAAAAACGATGGAATGACATCTTTAGATCATAGCACTGCCTTATGATATAACAATGTGTGTTTGGGTGTAATATTCTGAAATTTACAATGAATCCATCTATGATTTGTTAATAACTTATTCAGCTAACCAAAAACGACCAAATTATCACTTGACCAAAATAGGAATGTACATTAGAAAAATCTTACTCGTGTGTTTGTTCATTCTGCTGAAGAAGCATATATAATATAACGTAAAGGATGTCTTTTGGAAGAAAACATTTAAGAATTACTAGATAACTCGTCTTTACGTACCTAATAGTATAATATTAATATTATATAATTCACAATGAGACAATTATAAATAATATACAAAAATAAAATAAACAAATATAACGGAGATTCGTAGGTATATTGTATGTGTGTGCGCGTGTGTGTGAGATCGGCCGGAAACGGCGGCGACTATGTTCTCGTCGAGTTATTGGGCCTCAAAAGTCTTAATTAGTCTAATAAAAATAACCCTTTAAACTATTAGTGCCTATTCTTATTCAATTTAAATTCCTAAATATACATTAAATTATGTATGGAAAATACTTATTTAAGTGATATTGAAATGTTCGATTTTTTAGAGTTTTTTCAGTAAAATTGAGGATAAATCTTTAATTTATGATTGAATATTCGATTCTATCAAAATCTGTATAAAATAAATTGTGTCTATGTATTTTTAATTTTTTTTTTTTTTTTATTACTATATGAAAAATTTGTTGTTATTAGTATTAAAAAAAAAAAAAAATTGAATAGGTAACAACAAAATTGTATGTATTAATTTCCACAAAAAACGGTGTTTAACGAACTTCATTAACATTTTTTGAACGTCAAACGCTTTACGCTTATAGATGAAAAATGGCCACGTCTTCGATAATTTTTAATAGCTATAACTATCAACTAATCAGAAATTTTCCGGATTGTTGAGTTATTTATATTTTTAATTACAATCCAATAAGACAAATTAAATCTAATAATCGCATTTATACAAAAATTATTAACAATAACATTATATATTTATATATTATAGTATAAATATTAAATATGTTTCATTATAATAATTACTAATATAGGAAATGCAATGTTTTCGGAAAAATTTAATGAACCTATCTTAATACTAATAGTAAAATAAATCACTTTAATATCAATCTCAATAAACATATTATTATGGAATATACAGTGAATTATATAGGAATGATATAGTGATATAGGTAATGCAGATAACGTAGTCTGACAGATCATCTCCGCTCTGAATCAAAATTCGTTTACAATGATATATCAAATTAAACAATTACTCGTCATCAAATGTAGATCAGTGGTACACATTTACCCTCATTTCTGTTTATTTTATACAGTCGAGATTTCTCGAAGTTGAAGGGAGATAAAAATTCGCTTCGAGATATGTATGATTTGGGATATCTAACTCGAATTTATATTAATTTATATATAATTCTTGAGGAATAAAAAAAAATTCGAGTTGTCAAGTTTTTTGAGTTATTGCAACTCGACTGTAATTATAATATAATACAAACTTTAAGTAATAAATGATCGGCCTATGCCCTTTGATAATTTTTTCGTTTACAATATTAAATTTATTCAAATTTAAACATAATTTAGGTAAAAGGGCGTAGAATTGGTTAAATCTCCTCACACAAATTATTTGAACCCCCTTAGATATTTTTGTGTAATCGTGTATACGCATAATATTGTTTACAATATTTTTGTTAGTCAGTTTTAAAAATAACAATGAACTAATGTAAATAAGCACGGAATATAACTTATAATATAACTTTTAATATAATATTGTTTACAATATTTTTGTTACTCAGTTTTAAAAATAACAATGAACTAAAGTAAATAAGCACGGAATATAACTTATAATATAACTTTTAATATAATATTGCTTACAATATTTTTGTTACTTAGTTTTAAAAATAACAATGAACTAATGTAAATAAGCACGGAATATAACTATTTGAATAGTTGACAATATAGGCGATGACAAAAATATGTACGTTTTATGTATAAAACTATACTATAAATGCCGTCATGTATTATTTTTGTTACTCGCATGTAAATAATAAATACTTAAATAAATATTTTAACCATCTTTGTTTAATATTATTGAATAAACTTAGTTGTGAGTATGCGATTCCGTTAAAGTTCATCATTATAAAAGACGCTATACTGCAGTAGTATATTTCATTATATTCGCTTTTCAGTGTTCGGAGGACTACTTGTACCTACCTATTAACTTATTTCGTAGTACGAGTAATTTTCAAAACTAAAATGATTTTCTCTAAACGAAATTTATTTGTTATTACTTTAACAGCTTTTATTGTTTCTGACATGACTACTAATGCAGATCCTTTAGGAAAAAAAGAAGCAGGTAATTTTTAAATTATTAACAATTTTTATAATAATATATCGTAACTCGTTGATAAAATTATAAAAATAACACAATTAATTTTATAAATTATTAAAAATTAAATTTTTTATTATATAAGTAGGTATGTAAAATACAGTCTGTATAACAGAATAACTATACATATTTATATGCTTGTTATATGAAAAAACGTGTTTAATTTATATTTTTTTATTTATATTGTTGTTTACTATATATTATTGGTTTTAAAAATATATATGTTTATTGACTAAGATCTTACAGGTAGGCAAATTTAGCCCAGAATTACAATTATTGTTGTTAATTTGACCTATGATAACTTATGATTTAAGCATCAAATATATTAAAAATTAAACATCATTTTTTATAATTTAATATAACTACCTAGCAAGTAGGTAGTTATTATATTATATCAGTTTATATTTAATCTAGGCTATTAGGTACCTAATATAATGATAAATATTAAGTAAAATTAACTTATAATTATTAATATTATACACTTATAATGAATGAGTTGATAAATATTTTAAGTTTGTAGCTAATGAAGCTCTTGTTTACGATACAGTTATAAATTTATAATCAATAAATTGAAATTAAACCACCCGATACCAGAATTTTTGACTATACAATTTATATTATATGGTACCATATTTTATTTCCTTTGCATCTCTAGTTTTAGCGTGTACGTTGATGATCGGTTAATTTTACCGACACGGCGACAACATTAAACATAACATCAAGCAAGATTTACTCTGTAATCTGTAGGCAAAAATAAAATATATATTTGTATTTTCGACATCTATCAACGACAGTCAGAACAAATTAAGACGAATCTTATTATAATTTATCAATCTACACATAGATATTATTTATATTAATAAATTTTAAAAATTATAACATCAAACATAAGTATATAAAAAAAATCACGTGAATTTATGCAGTTTTTCATTTCTATAGCTACATAATTTTATCTACATCGTTGTTTAAATATATTTTACTACACCAGTAGCCCCGTTATTGTGCCCTTAAAATATATTTAATAAAATGTATACTATTGTGTTGGATACTTATCGCAAATTATTAGCAATCATTACAATTATAATTATATTATTAGTATTATCTTATATAAAGGTTAATTATAAAATTGGCTGTACTCAGTATAGTTCGTAGGTATCACCTATATGTAGGCATGAATGCGTATTTTGAAACTGCTTTTAATTGTTTTAACTTTAATACTATATATTGTGATTTAATACGCCACTTTAAAGACATTGCCTCAACAATATTGTAATTGATTTTAGAAATAGCAGCTTACAATTTTGACGATTACACCATGTTTAGCCCCATGCCGGTTACCAAATGGCCTGTTGTGAAATCGGGCTCTAAGTATTTTTACATTGGAACATTTTTTAAGGTAACTTTATCTAGTTTTATTACTAGTTAGAAATATAAATTCGATAAATTGTTATGATTTGCGTAGCTATATGCTAACAAATAACAGTTAATAATTATTGTTAATTGTTAGCGTTGTTACGATTTGTGAGTTTGCCTAGAAAAAAGAAATAGAACGAAAAAATTCAAGCAACGTATAACGATAATATAGATGGAGAATGTTTATGTAGGATTGATTTCTAAGTGGATCTAAGTGTTATTGATTGAAAATATAATAATTTATTCTCTTTAACGGTTCCTCATATCTGCTTTAAAAAATATAATAGAATAATTTGTAATAAAAAATATCTTTATGACACTCCATAATTTGTATTTATATTTAAATTATAAAATTGTAATAATTTACATTTTACATAGTTATAGATAAATTACTATAATTTATAACTCAGCTTAGTAAAAATATCAATAAAAACCTATGAGATGCCGTAAATCAAATTCTTAATTTAAAGTTTAATAATAAGTCAATTCACTCTAGTATATTAAGAGTAACCAAGCAAAATTGATTCTGTTAAACGCAGATTTTCAATAAATTGTATATTTCTAAGAGAGAGAAAACTAACTCTCGTTGTAGTCTATTAACTTTTTCTAAAATAATTAAATAAATAATAAAAAAAATCTAATAACTTAATAACTTCCCACATGCCGTTTACCAAGATGGTAGTGACATACTTTTGTATTATCCTGGTTTTTATAGTGCTATAATTCGTTTTATATCGTGCCTACATATCATTTTATTTTGTACTGTTTACAATTAGGCTGATTGGTTCAAATCCATGGAGTTTTGCAATCTTCATGGAATGCAATTGGCTAGCATTACCACTGAACAAGAAAATAAGAATGTGGTGAAACAGTTGGAAAACTTCGGTAAGAACATACTTGAAAGAATTATATGATGTACTTGAGAATATATGAAATTTTACATTTAATATATTCTATAATGTACATTAAACACTCACACGCGAGTATTTATTCAGTGACCGGTTTTATGAATGTTGTAATTTTATTTTTTAGGTTATGGTCAAGATTCTCATTTTTGGACCTCTGGTAACGATCTATCAGTTGAGGGCACGTTCGTTTGGTCAGGCAACGGCCAAAACTTCGGACGGTATACCAATTGGCTGGCTGGCGAACCAAACAATACCAAAGTGGACGACAAGGATGAAGACTGTGTAGAATATTGGTATAAAGGAAATGAAGGTTTCAAATGGAACGATCAGTTTTGCACTTTCCAAGCAAATTTTATATGTGAATTAGTGAACTAAATAAAATACAAAAAAAAATGGTTATCAACATGAATGTAATTTAAAAATGTTTATTTTTAATGGTTGTAAAAAAAAAGAACTATTAGGTTTAAAATATGAATATTACTTTATAGTTTGTCAAATCAATACAAAATATTATTAAACACAATGTATTCCAAAAATATTTCAAGAATAAAAAATAATTTTAATTTGATGAAAATGATTTAATGTGTTTAATCGGTTTCTATAAGATGTTATGCAATACACTTACGCCAAATACTTTATTTGAAGTTCATTTGCATATCCTATTAATTTATATATATCGAATCAAAAAAATAAAACCGTTCAAAAAATATATGAAATTATATTAATTTCACAACTACTATGTTGTTATACAATTAACTGTGGACGGAATAATTAAAATCTAAAACAGTGGTTCTCAACCTTTTTATTTTTTAGTAGTGCGGACCAGCATTTTGTAAAAAATCTTTGAAACCAACTGCAATGACTAATAGCACACCTATATACGTACGAGTGTGTGTATATAATATATACAATGTTATAAGGTATCTATCAAAAAAATTAAAATATTTAATAATATTATTGAACGTTTTATACGTTAGTAATGTTAATATTATATAGTCCACGGCCCCCAAGACCCAGTTCCATGCTGCCCTCGGACCATGGGTTATTGGGAACTGCTGCTCTAAAAAATATTATAATTAAATACAATGCATAGTTTCACGGTAGTGATGGGTCGAACTGTTCGAATCTCGAACCGAACCGAACCTAACCCTTGATGTTCGGTTCGATTCGAAATTTGAACTCGGCACGAAAAAAATTCGAACCAAACTATCAAACATCTTTTACTGTTTAAAAATCGAACTTGAAAATATTTGTCGAACCTGACTTACTGACCACGATAGTTCAGAGACCAAATATTTGTACAATTCTTCAAAATTTATTTAAAAAAAAATAAAAATTGATAATCATTTTTTAGAAATAATTAGACTATTGGCGATAGAAAGTTATAAACTGTAACAGGCACCTTATGTGTCATTTATAATAAAAATGATAAAAAATATTGAGATCGAGTTCGAGTTCGACTTAAAATGATTCTAGGTTCGTTTCGGTTCGGTTCGGTAGAAAATATGAAGGTTCGGTTCGGTTCGAGTTCGAAAAAATAATTTAAAGTTCGATTCAAGTTCGGTTCGATTTAAAAAATCAGAGTTCGACCCATCACTATTTCACGGTTTATATCACAAAAAGGAAGATGATTATCAATATTCGGTAATCATCTAACATAATGTAAAAAAAATAAAAGATTACGAGCAAGATCACTTTTTATAAAAAAAAAGACCAATTATTATTAATGAACACTATAAAAATACAATGACATTTAAGATAAAATTAAATTATTTTACGATGTTCAATACATTAGGCTACTTTTGAATGTATGTTTCTTACAATAAATAGGATGACAATTAACCAATACAAATAAAATCAATTACAATTATTATTTTTAAAAATGGAGCTGGAGATGTTCGTTCAAAAATTATAATAAAAATATTTATTAAAAAAAGCAACTACTTGATAACGACTTATAGTCCTACTTAGACTTCTTCCTAAGAAAACAATTCATAATTATTATACAATGTAAGAATTGCATATTGCTCTGTATGCTCTCAATTTATAGCAGACCTAGCTAGAAAATCTGAAGTATACAATGGCGTGTTAACAAATTGAAAATTAAAAATGGACATTTTGCAAATTTTGCCAATCTTAGATAAAAAGGTGCATATTTCATTGATTTTATATAGCATATTATGCATTATATTTGATATTTTTCTAAAAAAATTGATTTTTTTTCTTTCTTAACCTGTATATTTAAATGTATTTAGATGTATTGTTATTTTTGTCTGATGCAGCACCATACATGAAAAAGGCAGGTGACACTATAAAAGTTCTCGATCCTAAAATATATACACGTAACATGTTTAGCGCATGGATTGCACAGAGTTGCCAGATGAAGTTCGTGTAAATTACTCTAAAGTAGATAAACCAATGTCAAGTGTAAAAAAGATTTTTTTAAAAGCCCCTTCATGGACTGTATTATTTAAAACTGTAAATCCTGGAATACCTCTTCCTCCGGAGCTAATTTTATTTTCAGTTCAATAAGATGTCAACATGCCAACCAGATATAATTTTTTTTTCAGTTATAAATAGTTTTTATGTATATTATTAATTTATTTGCAACATCTGATGTATTTTATTTTTGGAATTTTGAATAATTTTTTTGCATTTTTAGCATTTTTAATATATATTTTGCAATTGTTTTGTGCATATTTTGCCTTTTTTAGCTCCTACAACTTCCGAGCACTATAGTTATGAACTTATGAATGATAATAAGGCAAAAAAAATAAAATTTATAATTGTCTTGTAGTACCAGATAATGATAATTTTTGTACACTAAATTTAGTTCATTGGTTGTTACAATGCTTATTAAAGTCAGTGTACAGTGCTTATTAAATAAAATGATTTGATAGGTAGTCTAACATAAATTGTAATGAAATGTTTAATTGGTGTACGCGTATTAAGATCGACGTTTCTTTCAGATTACTTTCTCCGGAGAGGGAGGCGTTTAAAAAATCAGTCAATACTCAATAATATCACATTAAAAAAAATAAATGTTTTGATAATAGTTGTTACCTCTTATTATGATGTGAACAGTATAATTAAATACACAACGTTTCACAATTAGTACGTACGCTCATATAGTATTATTACATATCCAATTTATTTTTAGATACATTGTGTTAAGTTATATATAGGTAGATACAAAAAAAAACCAAATAAATGCATAATTTGAACTAATCTTATCAACATTTTTCATATTAATAATGCCTATGGATTTTTATGCTTTTAAATTTCCATAAATATAACTTTGAGTAAAATTTTTTAAATGTGCATTCTTATTTTGGTCAAGTGATAATTTACTCGTTTTTTGGTTAGCTGAACAAATTATCAAAAAAAAAGTTGTTGTTGATTATTAAAATGTTTGATTATTTGAAAAACGATGGAATGACATCTTTAGATCATAACACTGCTTTATGATATAACAATGTGTGTTTGGGTGTAATATTCTGAAATTTACAATGAATCCATCTATGATTTGTTAATAACTTATTCAGCTAACCAAAAACGACCAAATTATCACTTGACCAAAATAGGAATGTACATTAGAAAAATCTTACTCGTGTGTTTGTTCATTCTGCTGAAGAAGCATATATAATATAACGTAAAGTAATGTCTTTTGGAAGAAAACATTTAAGAATTACTAGATAACTCGTCTTTACGTACCTAATAGTATAATATTAATATTATATAATTCACAATGAGACAATTATAAATATTATACAAAAATAAAATAAACAAATATAACGGAGATTCGTAGGTATATTGTATGTGTGTGCGCGTGTGTGTGTGATCGGCCGGAAACGGCGGCGACTATGTTCTCGTCGAGTTATTGGGCCTCAAAAGTCTTAATTAGTCTAATAAAAATAACCCTTTAAACTATTAGTGCCTATTCTTATTCAATTTAAATTCCTAAATATACATTAAATTATGTATGGAAAATACTAATTTAAGTGATATTGAAATGTTCGATTTTTTAGAGTTTTTTCAGTAAAATTGAGGATAAATCTTTAATTTATGATTGAATATTCGATTCTATCAAAATCTGTATAAAATAAATTGTGTCTATGTATTTTTAATTTTTTTTTTTTTTTATTACTATATGAAAAATTTGTTGTTATTGGTATTAAAAAAAAAAAAAAAATTGAATAGGTAACAACAAAATTGTATGTATTAATTTCCACAAAAAACGGTGTTTAACGAACTTCATTAACATTTTTTGAACGTCAAACGCTTTACGCTTATAGATGAAAAATGGCCGCGTCTTCGATAATTTTTAATAGCTATAACTATCAACTAATCAGAAATTTTCCAGATTGTTGAGTTATTTATATTTTTAATTACAATCCAATAAGACAAATTAAATCTAATAATCGCATTTATACAAAAATTATTAACAATAACATTATATATTTATATAATATAGTATAAATATTAAATATGTTTCATTATAATAATTACTAATATAGGAAATGCAATGTTTTCGGAAAAATTTAATGAACCTATCGTAATACTAATAGTAAAATAAATCACTTTAATATCAATCTCAATAAACATATTATTATGGAATATACAGTGAATTATATAGGAATAATATAGTGATATAGGTAATGCAGATATACGTAGTCTGACAGATCATCTCCGCTCTGAATCAAAATTCGTTTACAATGATATATCAAATTAAACAATTACTCGTCACCAAATGTAGATCAGTGGTACACATTTACCCTCATTTCTGTTTATTTTATACAGTCGAGATTTCTCGAAGTTGAAGGGAGATAAAAATTCGCTTCGAGATATGTATGATTTGAGATATCTAACTCGAATTTATATTAATTTATATATAATTCTTGAGGAATAAAAAAAAATTCGAGGTGTCAAGTTTCTTGAGTTATTGCAACTCGACTGTAATTATAATATGATACAAACTATAAATAATAAATTATCGGCCTATGCCCTTTGATAATTTTTTCGTTTACAATAATAAATTCATCGTTGAATTCAAATTTAAACATAATTTAGGTGAAAGGGCGTAGAATATTGGTTAAATCTCCTCACATAAATTATTTGAACCCCCTTAGATATTTTTGTGTAATTGTGTATACGCATAATATTGTTTACAATATTTTTGTTACTCAGTTTCAAAAATAACAATGATCTAATGTAAATAAGTACGGAATATAACTTATAATATAACTTTCAATATAATATTGATTACAATATTTTTGTTACTCAGTTTCAAAAATAACAATGAACTAATGTAAATAAGCACGGAATATAACTTATAATATAACTTTTAATATTATATTGTTTACAATATTTTTGTTAGTCAGTTTTAAAAATAACAATGAACTAATGTAAATAAGCACGGAATATAACTATTTGAGTAGTTGACAATATAGGCGATGACAAAAATATGTACGTTTTATGTATAAAACTATACTATAAATGCCGTCATGTATTATTTTTGTTACTAGCATGTAAATAATAAATACTTAAATAAATATTTTAACCATCTTTGTTTAATGTTATTGAATAAACTTAGTTGTGAGTATGCGATTCTGTTAAAGTTCATCATTATAAAAGACGCTATACTGCAGTAGTATATTTCATTATATTCGCTTTTCAGTGTTCGGAGGACTACTTGTACCTACCTATTAACTTATTTCGTAGTACAAGTAATTTTCAAAACTAAAATGATTTTCTCTAAACGAAATTTATTTGTTATTACTTTAACAGCTTTTATTGTTTCTGACATGACTACTAATGCAGATCCTTTAGTAAAAAAAGAAGATGGTAAATTTTAAATTATTAACAATTCATTATAATAATATATCGTAACTCGTTGATAAAATTATAAAATAACACAATTACTTTTATAAATTATTTTAGAAATAGCAGTTTTCAATTTTGACGAATACACCATGTTTAGCCCCATGCCGGTTACCAAATGGCCTGTTGTGAAATCGGGCTCTAAGTATTTTTACATTGGAACATTTTTTAAGGTAACTTTATCTAGTTTTATTACTAGTTAGAAATATAAATTCGATAAATTGTTATGATTTGCGTAGATATATGCTAACAAATAACAGTTAATAATTATAGTTAATTGTTAGCGTTGTTACGATTTGTGAGTTTGCCTAGAAAAAAGAAATAGAACGAAAAAATTCAAGCAACGTATAACGTATGTAGATGGAGAATGTTTATGTAGGATTGATTTCTAAGTGGATCTAAGTGTTATTGATTGAAAATATAATAATTTATTCTCTTTAACGGTTCCTCATATCTGCTTTAAAAAATATAATAGAATAATTTGTAATAAAAAATATCTTTATGACACTCCATAATTTGTATTTATATTTAAATTATAAAATTGTAATAATTTACATTTTACATAGTTATAGATAAATTACTATAATTTATAACTCAGCTTAGTAAAAATATCAATAAAAACCTATGAGATGCCGTAAATCAAATTCTTAATTTAAAGTTTAATAATAAGTCAATTCAATCTAGTATATTAAGAGTAACCAAGCAAAATTGATTCTGTTACACGCAGATTTTCAATAAATTGTATATTTCTAAGAGAGAGAAAACTAACTCTCGTTGTAGTCTATTAACTTTTTCTAAAATAATTAAATAAATAATAAAAAAAAATCTAATAACTTAATAACTTCCCACATGCCGTTTACCAAGATGGTAGTGACATACTGTTGTATTATCCTGGTTTTTATAGTGCTATAATTCGTTTTATATCGTGCCTACTGCCTACATATCATTTTATTTTGTACTGTTTACAATTAGGCTGATTGGTTCAAATCCATGGAGTTTTGCAATCTTCATGGAATGCGATTGGCTAGCATTACCACTGAACAAGAAAATAAGAATGTGGTGAAACAGTTGGAAAACTTCGGTAAGAACATACTTGAAATAATTATATGATGTACTTGAGAATATATGAAATTTTACATTTAATATATTCTATAATGTACATTAAACACTCACACACGAGTATTTATTCAGTGACCGGTTTTATAAATGTTGTAATTTTATTTTTTAGGTTATGGTCAAGATTCTCATTTTTGGACCTCTGGTAACGATCTATCAGTTGAGGGCACGTTCGTTTGGTCAGGCAACGGCCGAAAATTCGGGCGGTATACTAATTGGCTGGCCGGCGAACCAAACAATACCAAAGTGGACGACAAGGATGAAGACTGTGTAGAATATTGGTATAAAGGAAATGAAGGTTTCAAATGGAACGATCAGTTTTGCACTTTCCAAGCAAATTTTATATGTGAATTAGTGAACTAAATAAAATACAAAAAAAAAATGGTTACCAGCATGATTGTAATTTAAAAATGTTTATTTTTAATGGTTGTAAAAAAAAAGAACTATTAGGTTTAAAATATGAATATTACTTTATAGTTTGTCAAATCAATACAAAATATTATTAAACACAATGTGTTCCAAAAATATTTCAAGAATAAAAAATAATTATAATTTGATGAAAATGATTTAATGTGTTTAATCGGTTTCTATAAGATGTTATGCAATACATTTACGCCAAATACTTTATTTGAAATTCATTTGCATATCCTAATTTATATATATCGAATCAAAAAAATAAAACCGTTCAAAAAATATATGAAATTATATTAATTTCACAACTACTATGTTGTTATACAATTAACTGAGGACGGAATAATTAAAATCTAAAACAGTGGTTCTCAACCTTTTTATTTTTTATTAGTGCGGACCAGCAATTTTGTAAAAAATCTTTGAAACCAACTGCAATGACTAATAGCACACCTATATACGTACGAGTGTGTGTATATAATATATATAATGTTATAAGGTATCTATCAAAAAAAATAAAATATTTAATAATATTATTGAACGTTTTACACGTTAGTAATGTTAATATTATATAGTCCACGGCCCCCAAGACCCAGTTCCATGCTGCCCGCGGACCATGGGTTGGGAACTGCTGCTCTAAAAAATATTATAATTAAATACAATGCATAGTTTCACGGTTTATATCACAAAAAGGAAGATGATTATCAATATTCGGTAATCATCTAACATAATATAAAAAAATTAAAAGATTACGAGCAAGATCACTTTTTGTAAAAAAAAAAGACCAATTATTATTATTGAACACTATAAAAATACAATGACATTTAAGATAAAATAAAATATTTTACGATGTTCAATACATTAGGCTACTTTGAATTGTATGTTTCTTACAATATGTAGGATGACAATTAACCAATATTTAGAAACTAATATCTGCAATAAATAGACCAACAAGCTTCATGTGGGTCCCCTCACACGTCGGGATACCCGGAAACGAGAAAGCTGATACTATAGCTTATGAAGCCACCTCATCTCCTTCTTCCACAAAGATAAACATACTAACTTCATCCGACACCTTCAACATCATACATCATAAATTAATGGAAGAATTGCAAAAATTTTGGTCTGACCTTCCCCTTTCTAACAACTGAGAAACGTAAAATTTTTTATTAAAAAATTAAAATATCCCCCTAACACCAAACGAAGAGAGGAAGTAAACATTAGTAGAGCTAAAATAGGCCACTCACACTTAACACATGCGTATCTCATAAGAGAAGGACCTGCCCCAATATGCGACACTTGCAAGTAGACACTAAAAATAGAACATATTATCATAAATTGCGCCAAATACACTGAAGCCCTCAAGATCCTCAAAAACCCCATCACACTCCACCAAAGACTCAACGAAGACAATACGGACGCAATCAATCTTTTCTTTAATAACATAAACATAAGTAATAAATTGTAAACACACTTAACATGTCAATATTTGTAAAAATTATAATGTATACCCCTTTATATTAATCTAATGCAAGCTAAAGACCTTTGATGTTGAAGCCTTAATAAATATAAAAAAAAAAAAATTAACCAATACAAATAAAATCAATTACAATTATTATTTTTAAAAATGGAGCTGGAGATGTTCGTTCAAAAATTATAATAAAAATATTTATTAAAAAAGCAACTACTTGATAACGACTTATAGTCCTACTTAGACTTCTTCCTAAGAAAACAAATTCATAATTATTATACAATGTAAGAATTGCATATTGCTCTGTATGCTCTCAATTTATAGCAGACCTAGCTAGAAATCTGAAGTATACAATGGCGTGTTAAAAAATTGAAAATTAAAAATGGACATTTTGCAAATTTTGCCAATTTTAGATTAAAAGGTGCATATTTCATTGATTTTATAAGCATATTATGCATTATATTTGATATTTTTCTAAAAAAATTGATTTTTTTTCTTTCTTAACCTGTATATTTAAATGTATTTAGATGTATTGTTATTTTTGTCTGATGCAGCACTTTACATGAAAAAGGCAGGTGACACTATAAAAGTTCTCGATCCTAAAATAATACACGTAACATGTTTAGCGCATGGATTGCACAGAGTTGCAGATGAAGTTCGTGTAAATTACTCTAAAGTAGATAAACCAATGTCAAGTGTAAAAAAGATTTTTTTAAAAGCCCCTTCATGGACTGTATTATTTAAAACTGTAAATCCTGGAATACCTCTTCCTCCGGAGCTAATTTTATTTTCAGTTCAATAAGATGTCAACATGCCAACCAGATATAATTTTTTTTTCAGTTATAAATAGTTTTTATGTATATTATTAATTTATTTGCAACATCTGATGTATTTTATTTTTGGAATTTTGAATAATTTTTTTGCATTTTTAGCATTTTTAATATATATTTTGCAATTGTTTTGTGCATATTTTGCCTTTTTTAGCTCCTACAACTTCCGAGCACTATAGTTATGAACTTATGAATGATAATAAGGCAAAAAAAATAAAATTTATAATTGTCTTGTAGTACCAGATAATGATAATTTTTGTACACTAAATTTAGTACATTGGTTGTTACAATGCTTATTAAATTATTTAACTGAATAAAATAAAATGATTTGATAGGTAGTCTAACATAAATTGTAATGAAATGTTTAATTGGTGTACGCGTATTAAGATCGACGTTTCTTTCAGATTACTTTCTCCGGAGAGGGAAGCGTTTAAAAAATCAGTCAATACTCAATTATATCACATTAAAAAAAATAAATGTTTTGATAATAGTTGTTACCTCTTATTATGATGTGAACAGTTTAATTAAATACACAACGTTTCACAATTAGTACGTATGCTCATATAGTATTATTACATACCCAATTTATTTTTAGATACATTGTGTTAAGTTATATATAGGTAGATACAAAAAAAACATAATAGCCAACAAATAATCTTTTAACATTATTTTTAGTTTTATATTTTCTAAAGGAACCAAATTCGGTGATTTTTCTTAGTTGCGTAGAAATCTACCGTTTTGTTCAAGAAATATTCTGTTGGAACGACAGGCCCTTCAAAACCGAAAAGCATACAATGCATTAAGGCATTTTTTCTTGTTTTTGTTCTTTGCAAGAACTTTATTTATTGTACTGAAAGATCTTTCCACCAATCCCATGGTAATGAGGACGACAAAAATTATTTCACAAAGCTGTTGTTGTAACTCGGTATACCTATCCAACTCCAGCTTCCACGATATGAATCAATGGACTTTCGTTTGTCTTATATATTCCACTATCGAGCATAGATTTTATAAAAAAAATTAAATGACTTTGTGCTGTGATTGTAGATTATTCACCATGGTAAATCAATTACATTTGTCTAATAATTATTTGATTTTTTTTTTATTGTTTAAAAGAAACACTGCTTAAGAGCACGGTGGCACAAATGCACAATGTACTCAAAAGACCACTGGGAATATCTGAAATTATAATTTGTTAAACATCATGTACTTAGGAGTTGCTGGTAGACAATTAGATATACACGCTTGAAATGGTCTGGATAGGCAACTTCTTTCACACTCGACAAACAAAGAAGACGCAGCGGGATGGGACACAAAATTAATGGTTAAGAGTAGGATGGTGAAAGTTATATTGTGGGAACGAGGACCCTGTGGTCAATTCAATCTGGTGCAGTGACCACAAGGTACAATTACAATAATATCGAGGAGATCTTAAAACTTAACTAACTTAATCTACTTAAAACTACGACGTGTGAATTATAGCACTCGCGACGACCTGGGTGACCTCTTGCACACCTCTCGAGGATGCTTCAAGATTTATGAAAATTGTTCATCCAAGATGGACGGTGGTGGGCAAAATAAAAGAACTCGACAGTCTCTCATACGCAACCCCCCTCCGTGGGTAATGGCAAACTTATACGATTAAAAATAAAACAACAGTCTCGATCCCGGGCACAAGCAAGGCAAAGACGCGGACCAAATAGCATGATAAACAACTCACAAAATTATTGTACTGTAAAAAACTGTTAAATTGAATTCTTCTTATGTATAAATATGTCTTATACATTATATTTTATATTGTTTCTAATTCTTTTTTTTATGTGTTTAAATGTTTAATATTGTTAAAAAAAAAAAAGTTGAATTTTAATGTTAAAATATTTCCTAAAGATGTCAAATTTTTTTTATTCACAGATATATTCTGTATTTTATAATACGTTGTAATTTAGTTAAGTTGAAAATCATAACATGGGCGCCCGATGAATATCGAATGGCAGAATGATGAAAAAGTTTAATTAATAGAAATGGTAGTCTCCTTAGATGAGCCATTACAATAGTAAATGACGGATATGTATAAGTATTATTAGCCACCAAGCACCACAAGACGCCGTGTCTGTGTGTTTTTTTTTCACTCGTCAATAATAATATAATTTCTAAATTATAATAAAGCGTTCAACAGTATCACTTAAAAACATAATTTGTTTTGTTTTTATTATACGTGTTAAATAATTCCTGACATACGCAAAGGAACAACTGTACGTATAACATTTGTGTTACTTGTATTTAAATAATAAAAATTTAAATAAATATGTTAATGCATTTTTGTATAATGCTATTGAATAAACTATTATAGTTGTGAAATTTATCAAAAAATAAAATCTTTTCAAAAAATGTATGGGATTATATTAATTTAACTTTATCAACACTACCCTGATTTTACACAATTTACTGTGGATGGAATAATTAAATATAATGTAATAAAGCTCACGGTTTATATCACAAAAAATAAGGAATTATTAGTATTGAGTGATCACATAACATGATGTAAAAGAACGATTACGGACAAGATCACTTTTTATAAAAAAGACCAAATATCATTAAACACCATAAAAATACGTTAGTTAAAAGTTTAAAATACAATTTAATATTTTACGATGATCTTTACATTGGGCTGCATTATAATACTAGGTATATGTTTCCTACAATAAATAGGATAAAAACTGAAGTTGATTATATCAATCATTTTTAAAACAGAGCTGGAAATTATCATTCAACAACCTTTCCGTCCTTAAATTTATATTTTTTTTACAAATATCTCGCTCTTCCGGTGGTAGTTTTAGTACATTGTTAAATTCAACTCTAGGATGTCAATACTATCTTGACTACTTGGGTTATAACTTATAAGTACCCCGTGTAGCTTTTTTTCGTATTATCATTAATAGTACAAGAAAACTGACTACACCATTAATCAGTAGAATAAGTAATATTGGGCCGACAGTTAATGCTTAATGAGTAATGTTAAAGTAATAAACTATGGAGTCGCGTAAGACTCAGTATCCGTGTGTTTTTATTTTTTTTTCATTACTCGTCAATAAAAATGTGTTGTCTAAATTATAATAAATCGTTCAACGGTATCACTTAAAAATATAATTTGTTTTGCTTTTATTCTACTTGTTAAATAATTCCTGACATACGCAAGGGAACAACTGTGCGTATAACATGTGTGTTACACTGTTACTCGTATGTATGTAAAAAATAAAATTTTAAATAAACATGTTAATACATTTTTGTGTGATGCTATTGAATAAACTTATAGTTGTGAAATGTATCAAAAAATTAAATCTGTTAAAAAAATGTATGGGATTATATTAATTTAACTTTATCAACTACCCTAATGTTACATAATTAACTGTGGATGGAATAATTAAACCCTAAATATATAATTAAATACAATATATATAGCTCACGGTTCATATCACAAAAATTAATGTGATTATAAATATTGAGTTTTTAAAAAACAAAGATTCGGACAAAATCACATTTTATAAAAAAAAATGACCAAATATCATTGAACACCATAAAAATACCCTAAACCTAATCTAACTTAAACACCAAACAGAATACTGAAAAATTTATAATTTGAATATAGATCATAAAATCTATGATGAATTGAAAGAAGCATATTCAATGCCACAAAACAAAAATAAAGAGATCATTAATATAGTAAAAATAAAATTCATAAACTGTTATAAAATGTATGAAATATTATAAATTATTTAAATATTATTTTTAAAATAGTTTAAAAAATAAAAATTAATAATCAGATATGTTAGATATAATTGGTAGGACTCTTATGCGTACTCCACCGTGCGGCTCGATCTGACAGCCTTGACTTATATATTGGTCTTCTTACGCCGTTACTGACGGACACGACGACGTGATTGTCTGCGACAACTGCCGTATCCTTTGTGCAAATGTCCGTTTATCAATTTACGCTTTACCTTTACGTGAAGTCCCTAAATTATATTACTACAATGATAAACTATTCTAGTTTTCATTTAATAGTTAGAATTATTGAATCATCTTAACTTCCTTTCCGTACTTATCAGTGCCCGAAGAGTAGGGGCGAGTACGGAGGAATGAAATCCCTCTACTTATTTTGTCTAAAATACCTAACGCTTCCCTCCTCAGATTAATTTTTTTTAAATGAAGTAGGTACATATAAAATTTAAATATTTATATTTTTATATTTTTAAAACTATTTCAGTTAAAATTTTAATTATATTATTGTACTGAAATCATATTTTTATCTAAAAAAAATTGTTATGGTGAAAATAATTGTTTTATAACAAATTCTGCATTATTGTGTTTAGTATAGACTATAGGCCGTTTCGCAATCATATTATCTTATAATAGCTTTGGTTTAGAACCAATAATGAAAAACATAATTAATAAATATATTCTAACCAAAGCCAATTGGTATTTATAATGTAAAAATATATGTTTTTACAAAAAAAATTCAATTAAATATCACGGAACAATAACGAAATTATATAAATTATATAACAGATAAGTGAGTGAAAATTAATTATGAAGAATGGTATAATGTATTGAGGAAATGTGAATTGTTCGCCATCCCTCTATCGCTACTTGCTAATAAAGTCGATATTAGAAACTATCATACTTTTACAAGCATATCTGCACAATACAGAGTGAATAGTGAATAGTGAACACTGACACCAATATCAGTAACTAATAATTGATTAAAATATATGCATATTACTTTTATTTTTTATTAAAATAATTAATTATTATAATTCTATTAGTTTTTAAATTAATATGTGACGTGCATATAAGCAGCGTTACTGACGACTCCACTCCACGCCACTGACAGTCTGACACTGTGTATAACTTGCAGTATACTAAAATATTGATACCTGTGAATTGGACATAGAATAATACTATAATTATTAACTAATACTATTAATTCATTCATTAATGAATTATAATAAGGGCCCTAGAGTCCGAGCACATTTACATGTTTTTATTGAATGAACTAAAAATTAATTAAAGTAATAATATTATATTTGTATTACCTAGATGAGTTTTTATTTTTGGACTAAAATGTATTTTTAGGATATTTGGTAATATTAAATTAAGAAACTATTTAAAATGTACCAGTACGTACGTTTTAATAAGTTTGGTTGTGGTTAAGATTTTAAGAAATACATTTGCAAGAACTTTGTTGATATCAATGAGTATTTTTTTTTATCATGTCGTATATGATGGTCAAATAAACTCAAAAGTCCTCCATATTAGTTTGACCACGATCCCGAAAAACTTAGGAACGGCCCTGCTAATACTGTAGAACTCACCGGCACAACCAGCCTATTTGCACGTTGGTTGTGTACTGTACTGATACTGCGTGATGTTGAATAACATTTGACTCGTTATACTGGTTAAAACGTTCTGACTGGAAAACTATTTCTCGGTCCGTAATGATCGTAGGTAGTCTATAGGTCAGTGCATATGCTTTCAGCTGGCCTACTACGGCCTTGATTGTACTATATTGTTACTATTACCATAGATTAAATATATTTTAATATATGCTATTATTTACTAGATTGATCTACATATTAATTTATATTATAATTGTTGAATGATCGTTTCCAGCTCTCTTTTTAAAAATGATTGTTATAATCAATTTTATTTTTTATCCTATTTATTGTAAGAAACATAAAGTATAAAGCAACCCAATTTATTGAGCATCATAAAGTAATAAATTGTATCTGAACTGACACTGTATTTTTATAGTGTTCAATATAATAATTGGTATTTTTTTATAAAAATTGGTATTGCCAGTTAATCTTTTAGTTTTTTACGTAATATTATATGATTACTGTATACCGATAATCATCTTTCTTTTTGTGATATAAACCATGAACTAAATAGTAAATAGTATTTAATTATATATTTAGGGTTTAATTATTCCATCCACACTTAATTGTGTAACATCAGTGTACAGTTGTTAAAGTTAAATTAATATAGTTCCATACATTTTTTGAACAGATTTAATTTTTTGATACAATTCACAACTATAAGTTTATTCAATAGTATTACATAAAAATGTATTAACATATTTATTTAATTTTTTATTATTTACATACAAGTAACACAAATGTTATACGCACAGTTGTTCCATTGCGTATGTCGGGAATTATTTAACACGTAGAATAAAAACAAAACAAATTATGTTTTTAAGTGATACTGTTGAACGTTTTATTATAATTTAGACAATACGTTTTTATTGACGAGTGATGAAAAAAAATAAAAACACACAGTGTCTTACACTGTTTGATGGGTAGCTAATAACTTAAACATAATAATATACTCGTCCACCTACTATTGTAGAGGGCCATCCAAGGTGATCGCCATTTTCATTATTATACTTTTCTTATCATTCATCTATCCGACATTCGTTATACGCCAATGTAATAATTTTTAACTAAAACATAGTACTTCTGATACAAGAATCATAATTCATAACTTAAAATACCTACCTGATATGTGCTTTGGCTTTCATAAAACCAGTAAATAAGCTGCACGAATTATTCAATTTAAAATTATTTTCGTTTAAAATGATAATTACTTCAAATTTTTATACGTTTATACTTAATGTTGGTTATAATGTACAAACTGAAAGTCTAAACATTTACTATCTGATGTCTCTTTGATAGTTTTTGAATAAAATACTTATTCCCAGGGCCGACGAAAGCTATGGGCGATCTGGGCGACTGCCCAGGGCGCCAGCATGGAAAGGGCGCTAAACTGAAAATTATTTTTATTTAATTTAATTTATCTTTTAATATGTGTTAACAATATATACAATTTAAAATATTCTAATGTCGTTTTAATTGAAGATGCAATTGTCTCATATTTACGGGACAAATCCCGGTGCGCGGTGGCCCGTTACAATAATAGATTAAAATAAATGGCCTGATAATATTTTATAAATTAAAAATATATAGTATACGAAAAAATATAAAAATATAATAAATATAATGCATAAATAGGTATTACCTTATCAGCTCGTGTGATTTTAAGTATTATATTAATCGATAATATTATACAATTATTATGAAGTAATCTGTATAGGTACTGTTGAAATTCATAATCAGGTGATGGATAGAATAGTTGAAAGTATGAATTCAAGATTTGTGAACAATAGTCCATTATACATGGATTTATCGCTTCTATGCCCAGTCAACTTCAATAGTTTTAAACATGGATTATCAAAAACAGCCTTGAAAGCTCTCTCTAAAAATTTAATCCGATTTATAGTCAATGATAATTTTGGAAGAATTCCATCAAAAATTAAGAGAAGAATTAGTAAGTTTTGGTAATAATTGGGATAACTTAAAAAAATAAGTTAAATACGAATATAATTTTGAAAATTTCGATTCAGAAGATGAATACCAAGAAATTGAAGAAACTGCCGGATTAAATATGACCTGTAAAACATACAAAAATTGTGCTTGTTGTTGTTTAAAGTTATTAGTCAAATACAATTTGTATAGTAATGCGTATACAAATTTATTTTTGGCTTATAATTATCTTTTAACACTACCGGTAACACAAGTAGCATGTGAGAGGTCATTTTCAATACTAAAATTCATAAAAAATCGATTACGAAATACTCTAACTAATGAGAATTTAGAAGCGTTTATGTTGATGTCCGTGGAAAAGCGAAAATTAGCTTCAATAGATGACGATATTTTAATCGACAGAATCGGGGAAACTAGTGGAGTTATGAAAAAAACCTAATTATGTGTAAAAAAGGAATTACTTTAAGAGTTAATTTTAATATACCTATAGATATTATATTAAAATGTGTCCACTGTACCTATATAAAAATATCTTATATATTATGACAGTGTAATTTTTTAAATAATAAAGGTTTTTTATCATTATTATTTTTTTTTTACATACTTATGACCAAATCGTTGGTCTTCTGTTAATTTTTGGCCTGGCAAAAAAAATTCCCGGCCTGAAATATTAACCCAGTCCGCCCCTGCATATTTGTATAATGTATAAGAGTATATAACAGTGCATCGATACCGCTGATTTTGATGTAAAAATAATTCCTACACACCACCGCATTTGTGTGTGTTAATAAAATATATAGATGTGTTGTAATAATAATTATTTTCATATAATATTTATCCATTTATAAATAAATTCATACACTTAACTAGACGATTACGTCTAGATTCGTTACGCAATGCGGTAATTTTATACGCTAATAAAATAATATGTATAACCTTATTACAATATTGTATAATTAGGTTTAGGTAATAAAGTTTAAAGTTATGATATAAATTACATACTAATTTTATTTAACTATCTAAAAAACTTAATTTTACTACTACTCAAACTAGGAGAGGGGGGTTGTTAAGGGCGCCAATACTTCTTACGCCGGCCCTGCTTAATCCATATTATTTATTTAAACTTAATGTTGTCATTATTTTTTAAATGTATGTGATTTATCATTGACATTTTATTATTGAGCTATATAGCTTATATTATAAGAGATACACGGGGTGCTTATAGCCCAAACCGTCAAGAGTATTGCAATCCTATAGTTGAATTAGACAATGTACTAAAACCAACACCGGAAGAACGATTTATCGAATTATTATTTTTTAAATTATTTTAAGAACAATTATTCAATAAGTTATAATATTTTATACATTTTAACAGTTTATGCATTTTATTTTAACTAAATTAATGATCTCTTTATTTTCGTTTAGTGGCCATTTTGTACACTTCATTATATTTATAATACATTTTATGATTTTTATTTTTATTTTTATTTTTCCAGTATTCTATTTTTACTTATTTATGTAAAACAAATTATTTGAATATCATCCAATTTAATTTAATGATGTTTTTTGTACTTATTTAATAACAAATATTTTTCTTATAACAATTCTTATAAACAATATTGTTTGTGATTCATAATAGTTAAAGTATTATATTTAAAATATTTCAATTTGTTCCAAAATCATTAATGAAATATTAAAATATATTTTTAATTTAACAAAATACAGTTTGATATTTTTACATAGTACCTACTTTTAAAAATAAGACTATTATATTATAACAATATTGTACTTTAAATTAAGACTTTTAAAAAAAAAGTATATTTATCAAAAATGTTTTAAAGTTATTGTAAGGTAAATGATTGTAAAGTTAACTTCTTTTTATATTTAAATATGTTTCATTACTAACATTTCATATTGCTTATATTTATTTATTATATGTTTACAATTGATAAAAAAAAAAATTGAATTTTTATATTTTAATATTTCCTTAATGATGTCAAAATAATCTAACCATCGAATCTATACTTCTATATATAGACGATGTTTTTGCCAAAATAAAATACTTGAAGTATTGAGGAATTTCACTGATTATAGATGATATATTATAATAACACGCAAAACTGACGTGCAGATATTATTATAATAGAAAGAAGCAAAAACCGCGGTTTCGTTCTGAACCCGACAATTCGTTGGGAAACAAACGACCTCCGCTGGATGGTACAATAAATGAAGAGGAGACAAGCATCTATGAACAGTCTATTCTGTAGCATCAACAACAATATAACATAGTACATTTGAAAGTATTTGGACATTGGTTTAGGGCTTGGGTGTTATTATAAACGTATATTAATAATATAAAAATGTTATTTTATACGTTATATATATTATATCAATATGTGTGCGGTATTGAACGGTTTGATTTGGGCAAAATATGCAGGATTAACGGATTAAGGTATATACCCAAGTGTGCGGTTATGAACGACGCCCAGCCTTAGGGTTTTTAAAGTTATTCTTTTAATCACACAAACACAACCTCACTATATGGAGGACCTTATAAAAATATGTTATCTATCAATTTTGATAGTTAAATTATACATAATAATTTACCATCTTAATTCATAGTAAAATAAGTCCGTCTCTCTCGGTTGGTTTGATTATATATGAATTATATCTAAATAGTTTATTGTTAAGATTTAAGATCGTCATAAACCCTTACTATATTATAATATATTCGTATACTTATATATTGTTATAAAATAACAATTTTTGTAATTTGTGTTCAGATAATGGCATGGAACTCAATTTAAATAAATGTTCTGTAATTACCTTTTCACATAAAAAAGTCAATTCATTCTCTAACTATAATTTAAATAATTGCCCCACACAACGTGTTTCATTAATCAATGATCTAGGTATCTTCTTTGATACCAAATTAAAATTTATCGACCATATTCACAAAATAAAAAACAAAGCATCTTCAAAACTAGGTTTCCTTAAACGCTGCTGCTCAAAATTCAATAATCCACTTGCTTTAAAAAATATTTATTTCTCTTTTGTTCGATCCCATTTAGAGTATGCTCCCTTCACCTGGTCTCCCAATTCTATACAACTTACTCAAAATCTCGAATCTATTCAAAACTCTTTCTTACGATTCCTTTCTTTCAAATGTAGAATAGAAAGACAACCTCACTCTGGTTATGATGGAGTTTTAGGATTTCTTAATATGACTCCCCTAAAAAACCGTAAAAACTATTTGAATTTAAATTTTTTATTCAAACTACTTAAATATGAAATTGATTGCAAATCTTTATTAGAGAATCTAAATTTTAATACCAACTCAAAAATACGAGAAATAATAATTTATTTTTCTTACGAAACACAAAAACAAATTATTCCCTAAATTCACCAGCAAATATGATAATGTCATTAGGTAATTTAGCCAATTTAGATTTATTTCATTGTAGTAGTAATGATATTAAACAGATATATGGTTTAATTTAAATTTTCATAATATTACCAAACCTTGTACTACGAGATTATTGTTATTATTATATTACTATATTATTATTAATTTTACTTTTTATTGTATACAAATTGATTCTCACATACTGTAAAAGCTTTCTTTTCTGTATCAAACTGTATTGTAACTGTTATATTTGTACATACTTTTTGTAAATGGAGTTTTTTTTCTCCATAAATAAATAAATAAAAAAATACTGTAGGTACATTTTAGTATTTTACTTTGTTCTTTTGTATTTATGTATTGATTAAATATGGTATGTCTATTGGAAACTTGCATAGCCAGTAGGTCGTTTTAATTTTATTTAATGTTAATAAAAGTTCTCTTTTTTATGTATATATATTCTATATTTTATATTATGTTGCAATTTAGTTAAGTTAAAAAAAATTATTACATAGTCGTTCAACGAATCTTGGATGACTGAATTATGGGGAAAGTCTAATTAATGAAAATGACGATCATCTTGGATGACCCTCTACATTGTAGAGTCTACAATATAGTTAATATAGGACGAATAATTATGTTAAAGTAATAAGCTATGGAGCCGCGTAAGACTCAGTATCTGTGTGTTATTATTTTTTTTCATAATTTTTCAATAAAAATGTATTGTTTAAATTATAATAAAGCGTTCAACAGTATCACTTAAAAACATAGTTTGTTTTGTTTTTATTCTACGTATTAAATAATTCCCGACATACGAAAGGGAACAACTGTGCTATAACATTTGTGTTACTTGTATGTAAATAATAAAAATTTAAATAAATATGTTAATACATTTTTATGTAATACTGTTGAATAAACTTATAGTTGTGAATTGTATCAAAAAATTAAATCTGTTCAAAAAACTCGTGTGCTAATATAGGCGGGTGGAGTGGGTCACTATTAGGCACGATCACTACCCAATGGGTGACGAAGACACATGAGATATAAACCGTAGTTAATTACAGTTGGACCTAAACAAACTGAACACAGTTCCGATAACATAAAAAAAAATATTTTATATTACCTTCTCAGCAAAAGTTTTGTACTGTAAATGACTGTTCAGTTAAACTCTTTTTATGTTTAAATATGTTACATCATATACATAGAAAAGTCAAATTAATATAAATAGCGGTCAGTGATCACCCTGGGAAACCCCCTGGATAACCCCCTTCATTAGAAGGTGGATGAGTATAAGTTATTAGTCACCGGGTAGCGTAAGACGCCATGTCTGTGTGTTTTATGTTTTTTTCATCTCTCGTCAATAAAAATGTATTTTCATTTTTCTTAATTGCGTAATAAAGTGTTCAAAAGTTTCATTTAAAAGTATAGTTTGTTTTGTTTTTATTCTACATGTTAAATAATTCTAAGCACGAGAACAACTGTGTGTATAATAACGTTTGTGTTACTTGTATGTAAATAATAAATATTTAAGTAAATATATTGACCGTCTTTGTTTAATTTTATTGAATAAACTTAGTTGCGAATATGTGATCCCGTTAAAGTCCATCCTTATAAAAGACGTTGTACAGCACCAGTATATTTCATAATATCCGATCTTTAGTATTCGTAGGACTTTATTTGTATTAACTTATTTTGTAATAGTTGTCATTTTCGAAACCAAAATGCTGTTCTCTATACGAAATGTATTTATTATTTCTATGACAGTTTTTATTTATTCTGACATGACCAATAGTTCAAATTCAACAGGTAAATTTTAAATTATTACCATTGTTATAATAATAATACGTCGTTACACATTGATAAAATTATAAAATCTAAAACAATCACTTTTATAAATTATTTAAAAATTAAATGTTTTTTACGAAAGTACGTATGTATAATTCACAGCTAGTCTGTATAACCAAATACTTATATATATTTATTGTTTATATTTTATACGATTATTATAAGAAAAAACGTGTTTAATTCATTTTGGTTTCAAAATATATACATGTTTATTAATTAACATCTTACCTGTAGGCCAATGGAAAATTAGCTCATAATTATATCTATTGTTGTTAACTCGTCCAATGACCACCATCTATGATAAATGGGTCAAGTATATTAAAAAACAAACTTTATTTTTTATTATTTAATACCATAATTTACCTATAAGTATTAAGTAGGTAGCTATTAGGTACCTAAAATAATCATAGGTAACTATTAAGAAAAAATTAAATTGTAATATTAATATTATTTACTTATAATAAATATGTTGAAATATATTTGTAAATATGTTGATAAATATTGTAAGTTTGGAGCTCTTGTACACGATAAATTATAAATGTAATACCTGGAGACTGAAATGAAACAACCAGGTACCTACATTTTTGATTTTATTATACGATACCATATTTGAATTCCTTTTCATCATTCGTTTTTCTGTATATACTGAAATTTTACCGATAATTTAACATATAACATCGCAAGACCAGATTTACTCTGTAATCTGTAGGTAGAAATAAAATGTGATATTTTTTAATTGCAGTCAGACAGTCAATACTATTTAAAATGAATCTTATAATATTTTATCAATCTATATATACAGTGTCCTGTGAGGATTTACCCATTGCGATATCTCCTGAAATAACGGATATTATAGAGATTTGCGCTAGTCAAAAATAATGGTTTTTTTATTTTATTTTAATTGATATTATTAGCAAAGAATCGGCGACCATGGTCATAAGCTGTAATAGATAATAATATGTTATGCAGCATTATTAAGTAATATTAAAATACGATATAAATATGAATAAGAATTAAAATAATAGATGTATAAACATAGTATTATTAGGTACACCGTTATATATTCATAAAATATTAGATCATCAGATGTGAATCTAAAGATTAAATTAAATTAAATTTTTTTTGGAATACTTCTATAGTACAATATATATATAGGTATGGGCCTGCTTAGTTGTTAGCATACCTTTCAATTCGTTGAAACGACGCCCTGGCATGAATGCGTATTGTGAAACTGCTTTTAATTGTTTTAACTTAAGTACTATTTTGATTTAGTAGCTACTTTACAGACATTGCATGCTTATAAAAATATAGTAATCGATTTTTGATAATATAGAAACTTACAATACTTCCCAGAACACTGTACTCTTTCCAGCTCCAGTTGTCAACTGGCATGTTGTGAAATCGGGCACTAAGAATTTTTATATACAAACATATTTTTCAGTAAGTTTATTAACATTTGTATTATTAGTTAGAATTATACAGTCTGTAAATGGTTATGTTTTACAATTTGCGTATGTGCTAACAAGACGTAACAATCAATAATTATTGTTAATTGTTACGGTTTGCGGGTTTTCTTCGAGAAAATAATTAACGCAATGTAATAATGTATGTAGATAAAGAATGTTCATTTAAGGATGGTATCTAAGTGGAACTAAGTGTTATTGATTGGAAAAATTGAATTTTGAGCTTAAAGGACAAATGGCCAACTGTAAGAATACTGAAGGAATAAATTATATTATAAATTATCGGTATATTTTATACATATATAAATTTGTAAAATTATTTATTAAAAATGTTTTTAATAACATCCTATGTTAGTCAATAACTATGGTAAACAGCATATTTTCAATTCTCTCAAAAAAATTAATTAATTAATAAATAAATTTCCCAACGTATTTTACTATTTTACTACGCAGAGAAGTTTTTTACTCTCATTAGTTATTACCATTAAAATATATAAATGCTTAGGTTCGAGCATTATCCGCAAACTGTATATGTGTAAGAAGAAAAAAGACCTCTATTATAATGTCTCGTTCCTCATGTATGCTTAAAAAAATATAATAGAATAATTTGTGATGAATAATAACTTTATTGATTATCTTTATCTATAATTTGTTATTGATATATACATTATAAAATTACACTAATCGACGTACCTAGTTATAAATTATTATAACTTTATTATAACTCAGATTAAAGGTAAAATATCAATAAAAGCCTATGAGATGCTGTAGAGTGTAGACTGTAGATCATAATATTTATATCTTAAAATGTAATAATAGGTAAATTCACTCTAGTATATTAAGAGCAACCAAGCATTATTGATTCTATTTAACGCAAATGTTCAATATTTTACATTTCTAAGATAGGGGATCTAATGCTAACTCTCGTTGTAGTCTTAAAACTTTTTCTAAAATAATAAAATAAATAATAAATAAAAACCTAATAAATTCTCAACACCCCACACGCCGTTTACTAAGATGGTAATGACATACAACTGTATTATTCTCGTTATATATCGTGCCTATATTACCTATATTATTTTATTTTGTACTGTACAATTAGGCTAATTGGTTCAAAGCCATGCAGTATTGCCATTTTCATGGAATGAAATTCGCTAGCATTACCAGTGAACAAGAAAATGATGACGTGGTGGGAGAGTTGAATGCATTGGGTAAGAACACACCCAAGAAAATGATGTAATGATGTTCCCAGAGAATAGATGAAATTTTACATTTAATCTATTCTATATGATGTAAATTACAGGGACGGATCCAGGGGAGCCTAGGGGTCCAAGCTCCCCCAGACATTGTTATTTTAACTTAATTTTTTTTTATAATTCTACAGATCTAAATTTTTAAATTATGAATAAAGTACCTATAAAATATTATTGCCCCCCTCCAGATCTTTGCTCTGGATCCGTGCCTGGTACATTATACACCCACACGCGAGTATTTATTCAATGACCAGTTATGAATATTATAACGTGTTGGTTAGTATAACATGGTATTAATTATTTAATTAATTTTTTAGGTTATAAAGATGATTCTCATTTTTGGATCTCAGGAAACGATCTATCAGAAAATAAATCGTTCGTTTGGTTAGGCAACGGCCAAAAATTTAGGTATGAGAATTGGCATGACGGCGAACCTAACGATCAACCACACGAAGATTGCGTAGAGTATTGGAATAAAAATGATACGGACGGTTTCAAATGGAACGATGAGACTTGCGATAAAAATTACTTTTTTATTTGTGAATTTTAACTAAAATAAATAAAAAAATTGCTACATGATTATAAAAAAAAAGAATGTTTATTTTACACAAAAATTATATGCACTGGTAGTCGTTAATGATTGTAAAAAAAAAAAAAAAAACAATTTTAAAATATGATTATTACTTTATAGTTTGTCAAATCAATACAAAATATTATTAATTACAATGTATTTCAAAAATATTTAAAGAATATAAAGTAATTATAATTTGATGAAAATTATTGTGTTTAATTGATTATATATAATGGCATATAATACTGATATAAAAATATACAATGGGTACACACTGCACTTTTATAGTGAGTGCAGTTTTACAAAAAAAAATTTATAAACACTTAAAGTCTTAAACCAAATATTTTGTTTGAAGACCATTCAAATATAACATAAAAAATATGTAACACACAACATTCAAACAGATTTAATATTGTTCAACACTATCAAATAAGGTTACAAAAGTCACAAAATAGCAAACACATTCATATTATATTCTTTACAAGTTACTGATTATTAAAGGCCCTAAATCATTTACAACACTACAATCTTCTACATACCCTAATAATTTAGATATATGTATCAAAAAATTTAATTTGTTAAAAAAATATATGGGATTATATTTCAAAACTACTGTGATATAGACCCTGGGGCCTAGGATATATAATTAAATACAAATTATAGTTTTTCATGGTTTAAATCACAAAAAGGAAGATGATTATCAATGATAATCACTTGATTTCCTCGATTATTAAAGCAATTTTATTTGTTAATAAATAACTACAAATAATAATAAAAAAAGACATTAAGTTGGACGATAATCAATTAATTAATTAAACATAATAGTATATACGCAAAAACAGAATACTGAAAAAATTATAGTTGAAAGATAGATCATACAACGTATAATAAATTTAATAAAGTGTACAAAATGGTCACTAAATAAAAATAAAGAGATCATTAATGATTTGAGTAATAGCTTTTCAGTCAGAATATTTTAATCATTAATGTAATAATGTGAGGAGTCCAATGGTATTAAACATTATGCAGTATCGGTACAGTATAGGTAAGCCAACCATATGCAAATGGGTTGGTGGAGCGGGTCATTTGTAAACTATTAGGCACGATCACTAGGTACCAATTTGAGTTGTGAAATTAGAGTTGCACCTGAACACGATTTCAAATAAAAAAAAAAAAAAATGGAAGTTTATAAGTTTATATTACTTTCTTGACAAAATTATTAGATGTCTCCTTAGATGACCCTCTTCAACAGTAAGTGATGAATAAGTATATGTATAAGTTATTAGTCACCAAGCACCATAAGCCGTGTCTGTGTGTTTTTTTCACTCGTCAATAAAAATGTATTGTCTAAATTATAATAAAGCGTTCAACAGTTTCACTTAAAAACATAGTTTATTGTTTTGTTTCTATTCGACGTGTTAAATAATTCTTGACATACGCAAGGGAACAACTGTGCGTATAACATTTGTGTTACTTATTGTATGTAAAATGTAAATATAATAAATATGTTTATTATTATTATTATTTTTTTTTTGTTTGTGTTTGAGTACTTTCTATTTAGTTTTAAGATTTTGTCGATATTTTCTTTGAAGATTTCCGATTTTATTGGTCGGTTAATCAGCTTTGGAACGGGGGGTTTGTTTCAGCTTGGATACTTATAGGGTTGTTATAGTACCGGGACATGGTCGGAGTCGATCTCGTTCAATACTTTGTGGTATATGTTTGCAAGGACGCCCATTAGGGGGTGTAAGAGGGTGACATGTCACCCCCTAGAATAGTAAAATTATTGTTATTATTTTAGCTATGAATAATAAATTAATTTTTCTAATGATAATATTACGAAAATTTACTTATAATTGTGATTGTTACCCCCCTAGGTTTTGACAGATGGGCGCCCTTGTATGTTTGTAGGGAAGTTTGATATTAGTATGATATCTAACATATCTGGGGTAACTCATGTATACTACGATAGAAAGTTGGACATGGTGGAGCCCAGGAGGGGAGACTAATGACTATGATGTTTTAGTCGGACGTGTAGGTACTCGTACAATTTATGTCCATTTGGGTTTGATTTTTTTACAGCCCCATACTATGCTTTTGCAATTGAGATCTCTTAAGAGTAAAGTGGGCCAAGTGGGGGTATTAAAGCTTGAGTGAGCCCGATTTTTGAATTTATTTCTTATTCGGCGAGTTGTATGCTGAATGCTGATACAACACGTAAGTCGTTATTATCCGTTGCAAAATGTATTGCTATATGGTTTCCATCTGAAGTGTTAATGGTAACGGTAGTATTATAAGGTTGTGTTTTAGATTATTTTTAATCAGTATTGCTACTCCTCTTGAGAAGTGTATGTGCATCCTGTTATTTCTATGTATTTTATATCCGAATATTTTGTAGGCTTCGGACTCCTGTAAGTGTGTTTTTGTGATATATATACTAGCAATGTCAATTTTGTTTTGTGATAGAAATTCAATTAATGTTAGGTAAGGTTTTCTTTATAATTTTTTTTTAGGTCCATTTGTCCTTATTCGTCATTTGAAGTACCTATTAAAATTATTGCAGCGAATATGCTTATGAATATCCAAAATTTATCAAGATTGCATTTTAGCCTGATTATAATTTTTCTGCGCTGGTCAAAACTAATGATTTTTGTAATTGGTCTTATTGGTAAGGCATCGGCAATCGTGGTTATAAACCATAGTAGGTATGTTATGCAGCATTATTAAGTAATATTAAAATACGAATAAAAATTAAAATAATCGAAATCGAAGTATAAACTTAGTATTATTTGATACACCGTAGCCCGGAGGTATACAATAATATTCATATTCATGACATATTAGATCGCATCAGAAGTAAATCTAATGATATGATTTAATTTAATTTTTTTGGAATAATTCTATTCTATAGAACAAAAAACAATATATATAGGTATTGTGAAACTGCTTTAAATCGTTCTAACTTTCAGGCACGTTTACAAAAAATCGCTGAATACTACTTTACAGTTTACAGGCATTATACCTATAAAATTATTGTAATTGATTTAAGACGCAGGATTTTGTACTTACAATAATTCCCCGCATATCGCACTGTCCGCACTTGTTTCTGCTCCAATTATCGAATGGAATGTTCATAGGCGTGAATTTTCCTTGTTAGAGGGGGGCTAAAATTATAAACATAGAACAGGTCCGCGGAGGGCTTCGCCCTCCGCACCCCCTACATACAAATTTTACAATTTTATTGTAACATTTATTATATAAAATGTAGGTATATAAAAACTTCAAAATTATTTATTTAACGACGTATAATACACAACTTTTTATCGTTGTCGTTATAAAATATTAACGTAGTATAGCTAAATCATTTTAATTTTATTACAAATTTACAATACAAAATTCATACATGAAGCTTTTAATATGTTCACATAAGACATACCTATCGGATATCCTGATTAGGAATTATCTTTTACATTTTATTATTTTTACTAATAAATAACCTTAGATTTCTTGAAAAAATTTTAAAAAAATGTAGGGGGCTAAGCCTCCCTAAGTCCCCCCAATTTACGTCTATGAGAATGTTGTGAAATCGGATTAAGAATTTTTACATGCAAACATATTTTGGTAAGTTTATTTACATCTTTATTATTAGTTAGAATAATACAATCTATTAATGGTTATGTCTTAGAATTTGCATACCTACCTATTATAGTATTATGTGCTAATATTCTAACAATTAATAATCATCGTTAGTTGTTACGGTTTGCGGGTATGCCTTGAGAAAAGAAATAGAATAAAATAATTGACACAATGTAATAACGTATGTAGATGGAAATAGAAAATACAGCTTTATTATTCTGGTTTTTATATTGCCATCATTTATTTTATATCTTGAATATAGTACATATCATTTTATTTTGTACTGTACACAATTAGGCCTAATAGTTTCAAAGTCATGGAGTTTTGCTGTTTCGTGGAATGCATTTGGCTAGCATTACTAGTAAACAAGAAAATTGAAACTTAGGGATCAATTGGAGGATTTCAGTAAGCACACACTCAAGAGAATTATATAGTAATATACTCAGACAATATATGCAATTTTACATTTTATCTATCCTATGATGTACATTATACACCCACTCACAGGGTTGGTTAGTCCTAAATGGTATTAATTATTAAGGTTACGTTAAAAATCCTCATTTTCGGATCTCGCAAAACAATCTAGCAAAAAAGGGCTCGTTCGTTTGGTTAGGTAACGGACGAAAATTTTGGTATAAAAATTGACATGCAGGCTAACCAAACAAAGATTGCATTGAGTATTGGTATAAGGAAACTGAAAGTTTGATGTTTGCAAAAAATATTTCTATATTTTATATGTGAATTTGATTGTTATAAAAAAATGATTATTTTACACAAAAATTATATGCACTGGTAGTCATTAATGATTGTAAAAAAAAAAGAAAAAGCAATTTTAAAATATGAATATTACTTTATAGTTTGTCAAATCAATACAAAATATTATTAATTACAATGTATTTCAAAAATATTTAAAGAATATAAAGTAATTATAATTTGATGAAAATTATTGTGTTTAATCGATTATATATAATGGCATATAATACTGATATAAAAATATACAATGAGTGCACACTGCACTTTTATAGCGAGTGTAATTTTACAAAAAAAAGTTACAAACACTTACACCAAATATTTTGTTTTAAGTCCATTCAAATATAACATATTAAATATGTAACACATAACTTTCAAACAGATTTAATTTTATTCAACACTATCAAACTACAATCTCATATATGTGTGTGTGTGTGTGTGTGTATCAAAAAATTAAATCTGTTCAAAAAATGTAAGTGATATTACACAATTACTGTGGACGGAATAATTAGACCCTAAAAAATATAATTAGATACAATGTATAGTTTCACGGTACATATCACAAAAGTAAGATGATTATTAGTATTGAGTAAGCATATAACATAATGTAAAAAAAAGATTACGGGCAAGCTTACTTTTTATAAAAAAAAATACCATTTACCATTGAACACCATAAAAATAAAATTTCAGTTAAGACACAATTTAATATTTTATGATGCTCAATAAATTGGGTTGCTATATGTTTCTTACAATAAATAGGATGAAAATTAACCAATAAAATAAAAATTAATTACAATTATCATTTTTTAAAAGAGAGCTGGAAATGTTTGTTCAAAAATTATCATACAAATTAATATTTATGAAAGCAATTACCTGATAAACTATAATTAAAAAAGTATTATAAAATAAAATAAAGCTTAAAATCATAGTTGAAATACAAATCGTAAATAAATACACCATCTACTTAATAATTAGCTATTCAATTCAAATACATCTAATATAAAAATAATATTTAGTAGTGCATAATAATAATAAAAAAAAAATTACAAAAACCAGTAAGTAATTATTTTGTTCCAATTTTTGAAGTTAAAATAATTAAAACATAATTATTATTATACATAATATATATAAATGTTTTGGATCTTATTTTAAAACATTTTTGATAAATATACTTTTTTTTTAAAAGTATTAATTTAAAGTGCAACATTATTATATAACAGACTTATTTTTAAAAGTACTATGCAAAATTATCAAAATATATTTTATTAAATTGAAAATATATTTAAATATTTCATTAATGGTTTTGGAACAAATTGAAATATTTTAAATATAATACTTAACTATTAAAAATCATTAACAATTGTTTATAAGAATTGTTATTAAAAGTAAATTTGTGTTGTTAAATAAGTACAAAAAAAACATTAAATTAAGTTGGATGATAATCAATTAATTTGTTTAACATACATAAGTAAAAACAGAATACTGGAAAAATTATAATTTAAATAAAAATCATAAAATGTATGATAAATTAAATGAAGTGTACAAAATGGCCGCTAAACAAAAATAAAGAGATCATTAATATAGTTAAAATAAAATTTATAAACTGTTAAAATGTATAAAATATTATAACTTAATGAATAATTGTTCTTAAAATAGTTTAAAAAATAAAAAATTATAATTAGATAAGTCGTTCTTCCGGTGGTGGTTTCAGTACATTGTCTAATTCAACTCTAGGATTGCAATACTCTTGACAGCTTGGGCTATAAGTACCCCGTGTAGCTCTTTTTTTTCGCGCCATCATTAATAGTACAAGCAAACTGCCCATACCACCAATAAGTAGAATAAGTAATATTGGGCCAACAATTAATGCTATATCTGCATAGTTGTGAATGATAGGCAGCTAGAATAATAAAATGTTAATGATAAATCACATACATTTAAAAAATAATGACAACATTAATTTTAAATAAATAATATGGAATAAGTGTTTTCTTAAAAAACTAGCATTAAGAAACAGATAGTAATTGTTTAGACCAGTGATGGGCAAAGTACGGCCCGCGAAAGTATTTAATCTGGCACGCCGAGGGTCCATCAACATGGCCTGTATAGTATAAAAGTGTCACGTTTTTATAATATTATATGATTCAAAGCTTTAACACAAAATGCATTTTTTCTATAATTCTGGCCCTCTAGAATTTCTTAAGCTTTGTCCCCCCATTAAAAAAGTTTGCCCACCACTGGTTTAGACTTTCAGTTTGTACAACATAACCAACATTAAGTTTAAATATATTAAAATTTAAAGCAATTATCATCTTGAACTAAAATAATTCTACATTAAGTAATTCATAAATATAATCAGGTTTTATGAAGACAAAACACATATGGACTATTTTGAGTTATGTTTCACATAACAGAAATACAATTTTTCGTAATAGTAATTAAAAGTAAGTTAATTAAAATAAATTGAACCTATTTGTAAATTAGATGTTACTATACATTGACATTTTTGAGCATCGATAACATTTCATGATTTACCAATTTTAAAAAATGTTACCTTTTATATACAACAAAAGTATTATTTCATAATGTATAATATTAATAAAATAGTTTAATATAATTTACCTCAGTACAATTTTGTCCAACATAACCATTGGCACATTGACATTCATAGACTATTACATCAGTACAATGTTCTTGGCAAAAACCTCCATTATTACAAGGATTTTCCTAATAATTGATATTAAACATTAATAATAGCATAATTAAATACAAAAGATTTAAAGTAAACTTACTGGTAAACAAGGATTATTCAAATCACAAAGATGGCCACAATAACCTTTTTCACATTTACAGATGAAAGAACCTGGTATGTTCTTGCATTCTCCACGGTGTCCACATTGTATATTAAGATCAAAACATTCATCAATATCAATACTGCAGTCATCACCCGTATATCCTAAAAAATAAATAAAAAAAATTAAAGAATATAATTTAATAATGTTTTTTAAATTAACTTACCAGTATCTGTACAATTACAAGTGAATTCATTAATACCATCAATACATTGACCACCGTGCTGACATTTTTGTTGATTGCCATTATCCAAACAATCATCAATATTTTGCTCACAAAGATGGCCTTTAAAACCCAATGGACATTCACAGAAAGGAGATTCCTGTTAATTTATTTTATATTATTTATTCATTCTGATATAATTTTAAAATAACTATCATATAAAGACAAAAATTAATACCTCTTTTTTACATATACCATTATTCTGACACTCATTAATATCACAGAATGCTGTGTTACAAGTTGAGCCTGAAAATCCCTCTAAACATGAGCAGGTATAATTATTACCAAATTGATCTATGACATAACAAAATTATACAAATTAAACTTTAACATTAAAAAAAAGTAAAAGCAATCTTTTAATTATTTTTATAAAATACCTGGAGTTTTAAAACAATCGGCACCATTTTTACATGGTAGATTATCACAAGTAATAAGTTTTAACTGTTCACATGTTGCTCCTTCATAGTCATCCGTACAATTACATTCAAATTTACCTAATTGATCGATACATATACCATTGTGATGGCATGGGCTGGATTCACATTCATTGATATCAATTTCACAGCTAAAACATAATAGTTAATGACATGAAGATATAATATAATACCTCCTATAATAAGGAGAACAAACTCTTTATATTGAAAATATCCCAAAAATTGTGTATCTAGATATTATGTACATTAAAAATGTTATAATTAGGCAAAGCTGGGCACTAACTAGTTAGAGACTTAACTAGTTAGTTTTAATGCATATCAACTTTGTAACTTAACTAGTTGAATTGAATGTGTAAAATAATCTAATCTAACTTGTTAAAACCAATAATTAACTAGTTATTCTTGTAGTTTTTTTTTCAGATAATAATGTATTAATAAATAGGTACTTGTTTGTTATCGCTCCGCCAGTATGCCGCATAAAATTTATCGCCCCGCAAATTAAATAAAATAAACAAAATAATGAATAAATATAAAATATGTATGTATTATTAATAATAAAAAATTTAAAAATAAATGAATAAATATATGTTTATAAATTTAAAAAAATATGTATAAATGCATTAGTAAATAAATAATATAATTATAATTATAGTGGAGGCCAGAACTCGGATATCTTTTAAAATGGTTTTAAATGCGTCTTGTTTTCCGAGACGTGTTCTCCACATAAATTCTGCTAAATATGATTCCAAAAAATTTCTGTTTGTTCCACGACGCTTTCTATTTCCCCATTTAGCAGAACCCCACAACCTCTCGATATTTTGTGTAAAAAAAATTAAAAATTAATTTTTCGTATTGGTTTCAACGATGTCAAAGTTTAATAAAATAACGAAGCCAGCAGCGTACTAATATGGTTTAATATACAATATACAATAGTTTTTCCATTTCCCAAAATAGATCATCCATCACGAGCTAAATACGATAATTGTAGGTATAATAACGGCACACTATATGGCGGGGCGATAAATTTTATGCGGCATACTGGCGGAGCGATAACAAACAAGTACCAATAAATATGATAATTATAGAGTATTTTCAATTTTCAATTTTATGACAAAAATATTTTTTGTCATTATTTCTTATCAATTCTTTACATTAGTATTTCTGCTATATTTAATAACCACGAGTTTATGATAATGGTAAATGTATAATTAATACAAATATTTAAATAATTTTTTTCTTATCCTTTTTTCTCCTGATATAAATAGAATAAGTGTAGTGGTTTTATAATGTGTGAATAAATAGGCATAATAAAAAATAAATAAAATGTACAAGAGTGCATAATTTTACAAACTATTAAACACAACCAGAAACCATATAGTTCTAAATCAAGTCTTTATGGTTAATAGTTGTGCACCAACTTTAAATAGCTGTTATAAAAAATAGTTTACTTACAATGTGCCTGTCCAACCAGCATTACAATGGCATGTATAATTGGCAATTCCATCAATGCACTCTGCTTCATTTTTACATTGATTAGACAAGCATTCATTGATATTTACAGAGCAATCATCAGCTTCGTACCCAGGTTGACATTCACAAACATAAGACTCAGTAGCTTTTTTACATCTGAAAAAATAAAAAATAGAAAATAACAAATAGAAAATATTTACTGTTTTTATATTTTTACCTTCCATTATTTTTACATTCAGAATCATAGCAAAGTAAACAATCTAAATCAAAATGTTCAGTGATAGAATTATGTGATAACATCACAAAATGATCAGTTTGATTGTTGGTATTAAGTTGAGATGCTGTAAAATAAGGTAACAACAAACCACCAATTCTTATTTCCCCAAGACAACCCTACAAATGTAAACACAATATATTAACAAATTTTTACATATATATTTAAATTAAATACCTTATAAAAGCCCCCTGCTGAAGATACATCATGTTGCATTGCATCTTCAAAATTTAATCTTGAGTCAGAATCAACCATATCTAATGAATTTGTATCTGCATCAGTCAAATATGTTGCTTGTTCAACATTATTTCCTATTATATCATGATAGCGTTCTCCTCTTCCTGAGTAAATAAATTCATAATTGTTATAAAAATCTTATACATACATAACATTATTCAAATAAGAGTTAATGATCAAGGTACAAAAGAAAATTTAAAATTGTCTAGTAGCATTGGATAATGAGAATTTTTGTATTCCACTAAGTACTTTGATTGTTACAAAGCTTATTAATTTGTTAAGAAACTGAACATCATTAATTTTGAAACAATTTATTTTTATATAAATTGATAGTCTAACGTAAGTTGTAATAAAATATTTTATTGGTTTGTCAATCCCAAAATATAGTACTCTAATATCAAGCATTTACCTATAAGAATGGGATTTGATGTAATTAATTCAATCCAGTTAGATAATGAGAAATTTCCAGCAATAAGAAACTGATTTGTGTCATCTATCGCTCCGACCAAACCACCTTGAATTTTATTATCAGCTAATTTGAAAATAATGGTAGTCCACTCGGAATCTAAATGATCTTTATGCACATGTTTCGTACTAATGGAACTTTCTTTTTCCAATTTCCATGAAATAATAAACTAGAAAATAATAAAATACTTTAAATTGTAAAACACAAAAAAATATTATTAATAATTATGTCTTATTAAATTGTAATACCCGATCTTTATAAGCAATCATTGTGAAGAATGTAAATTCAGAATCACTGCTTTTTTTCTTGTTGGAAACATACATGATTGTTCCACCTGTTTTAGTTCGATAACTGACTTCAATATGAGTTAATGGAATAACCTGTTGTCCTTTAATAAAGCTGTATTGTAAGAGTGGCTCAGTAGTATTTCGACTATCTAATGTAATATTGGCAACGCATTCATATCCATGATTTAAATTTCGGCATTCACTGCCCAAAGGACAATCTTGAAGTTGGCAAAATTCCATTTCTTGACACTGTTTTCCTTTATAACCCAATGGGCATTTACAAGTAAAATCATTCCAGGTTACTGAACATACTCCATCATTATGGCAAGGATCTGAACGGCATGTATTATCGGACAAAACACCTTGTGAAATTTCATCTGGATTAAATGATACAGTACCAAATGCTTTTGGTACAACTAAATCTTTATTTTGAATTCCCAATGGATAAAACTCAACAACCATTGTTTGAGATCCATTGCTTATCTATAAATTATAAATATAAATAAAAATCATATTTATAAGCTAAGGTTTGACCAAAATTTAATTTTTGTAATAATCTGTACACAATAAGACAGATAATCCTATTTAAGTAGAATAAATATAATTTCACAATTTAATAATTTTATAGTTTATATAAATAATTAAAAATATTTACACGCTGTAAAATATTATATACTCAATGACTGATGAACATAAGAATGGACCAGGGCAGCAACCAGTTTATTCTGGCTATGATCAGGCAACTCTTATTTGACACCCGCAATGAGTCAACCTAGGGCTGGTGGTATCAAAATTATATGTTTATATGTTTTACATTATATTGTTTAGACAATATTTCACGATATACCGTAAATCAGCCCTAAGTAAACCTATGTTGTATTTATTCAACTAAGCTAATGAGATTATGTAAATTATACTGATATACAAATTAATAAAATTAGGTACAAATTGGTTTTAAAAATTCACAAATCAATATTTTCTTTTGGTGATTTTGGTGATTTTTACAAGTTTTTTTTTCCAACCATTAATATCCATAAAATTGGCTAAAGACTGTTTGAATTCTATAAACCAATTTGCAATAGTTGTAAAATGTTAGTACAAAAAATTTTTAAAAAAAAAAAAAAAAATATATATATATATATATTAATATTTAATTTTAAAAATTTTTTTTTTTTGTAATTTTATCTTTAAGTCTGCAAATATTTGGAAAAATAATAAATAATTTTTAAATAAATTGGTTGTGGTGGGAGAGGGGACAACTTCATACATACTTCAATATTATATAAACTTTAAACTTTTTAAGTTTGTAATACAGGGATAACTGAACAAGCCTTAAGGGTAATTTTTGTATAAAAGTTTTCTAATGGAACATAGATTTATTTATAATCAAAAAATAATAAAATTTAAATAAATAATGATAATATTGTATTATAATAACTATATTAAAATATAATTTTTAGTATCATGATAAACAAATCAAACATAAACACAAAAAAATATTACAACTACATGTCTTTGTGCAGGGTAAAAATGTTAATTGATTAAACATTATTTTTAACATATTTTAATCATTTTAAATTTTAAATTTATTTTTAATTTAATAATGACATAAATAGAAGTTAGATAAAGTCCCATAACTTTTCCATCACCCAAAAAATATAATATAGTTTAAAATTAGTCGGGTTATAATTTACTCCATGGTATATTAAAGGATTATAAATAATAATAATTTACTGTATATTATTACCTGTACATCTTGAATTATTCCTTTAAAATGAGGTATTCCTTCAAACTTGTCAGCTGTTGTTTGACGAATATGTCTTTCTATAGTATTAGGACGAGGTAAAATGTTATCCATAACAACTAATGGGTCTGATAAATCACGTCTTGATGGTTTAGAAGACGGAAAACCTCCCAAGTATAAAACTTGGACATCAAGTTGACCTGTTGCACTAATAGTCTTTCTAAAATATTCTGTTCCATTAATTTTTACTTGAACTAATGTTATATTACGAACAACCTAAATAAATATATTTACATACATAAATAATTTGTAATTAATTATATTTATCATTTTGAATTTACTTAATAAGAATACTAAGTAAAATAAATAAGTCAGTGACTTTAAAATCATAGATTTACTTGTATTAAATGGTCATGTCCATCATCTAGTTTTACACCTCCAACAGTGTATGATTCAGGAGTGGCATTAAATTGTATTCTAACTAGTAATTCACCACCTTCAAGTTCAGCTGCAATATGAGTTTCTTCAGAAAATGTAACCATTCCTGGCATAGATCCTAAATAAAATATAGCCCCTCGGGTTTGACGTGTTCGAATAAACATTGAAATATCCACAATATTTCTAACAGCTCGTTTGGCAACAGCAAATACATTTACTGTGACAAGACCATTAGTGATATTTTCATGACCAAATGTTGCAGCTGGGAAACCTGTTTCACAAAATGAAATAAGTTTATATATTGTAACTAAGTATTTTAATTTTGCTTCTTTTAAGTACAAAATAAAAATTTAAATCTTACTGTATTGACAAGTATTTCCAAGATAAGGTCTTTCACATGTACAACTGAATGTTTTCCATAAATCAGTACAATGACCACTATTGTGACATGGATTGGGAAAGCATTGGTCATTCCTTTGGCAACCAATATCAACATTAGTTAAACCTATTGTTGAACCTACTTTATCATCTGGTAAAACCTAAAAAAATATTTAGTCATAGGTATTCGAGATTTTATATTTTTATTCAAAATATTATTTTGTTTTCTAACCCATTGTCCGTTTATAAGAAGATTCTCGATACAACCAATAAAGAATGGGGGTCCATGAGGTAAAAGCCTCAAATTTGAAATAGTTCCACCAACATATGTAGTAGGGAAACTAGTATGTGTAGGGTTAGCTCCTTCATTCAAGTTAATAGGGTAAATAGTTTGTTCCTCGTTGGCAGACAATACTAGATGTGATGAATTAATAGCAACAAAAACCTGACAGTAAAAAAAATTAGTTTAAAATATTGATTTTTATTATTAAGTATTTAGAATGGGATAGTTTACCTTTTGCCATTGGCTGTTGTTAAGTTCAGAACCAATAAACACTCCTTCCCATTTATTTAACAAACTTGAATGCAAATTCAAACGACCTTTAACCAATTCTAATATGTAAAATGTTGATCCACCACCAATTGCTAATAGACCACTTGGTAATGTCGTTTTAAATCTAAATGATATGTCATAGCCTTCATCTCTAGTGGTGTTGACCACAATACGAGACTCACCATTTAGTGACATAGTAGTCGTCTAAAACACAATTATTATTGAAATCAAGAAATTGGTGTATCTATTTTTTTAATTATCTATTTAACTAACCTTATCACATATATGTCCGTGAAATCCATATGGACAAGTACAATTATAGCGATGTTCAGTCTCATCAAACAAATATGGTCTACAAGTACCATTGTTTAAACATGGTTGTGGACCCTGACATCCAAATAATTCTACAGAACAATTTTTACCACCATATTTCGGTATACAATCACAATAGTAACCAGCACGACGATCCATGCAAGTTCCGTGATCACAAGGTCTGTAAATAAAAATGTTAATTCAACAAAATTCAAGTAATTCATTAAATTTAAATTATTTTTAAATCATACTTGAATCTTTCACATTCATTAATTTCAATTTCACAATATACGCCTTCATAACCATCTTCACATGAGCATGTATAACCACCGATTCTATTTTCACAAACACCCCAATGGCATGGGTTGCTTTCACATTCATTAATATCAATTTCACACTTAATGCCTGTTGTACCAGGTAAACATAAACATTCAAATCTGAAATATTTATTGGAATTATAGGTATATTATGCATTATACAATAATATAATAATTTATACTTAAGAGAATGTTATACCCGCATATGTTGTCTCTGTCTTACTAACGTACATCATAGCAAATTAGCGTTCAGCAGAGCAAATTTTGTGATGTTTGCTTTAATATTAGAGTAAATTTACCTATTATCAAATTTAAAGGTAAGAATATTATCTAGAAAATGAGATATGCTTTTATTGATATTATAATTTTAAAGTAAGTAATAGCTATGTAAAATACTAAAACTTCAAAATGTTCATAACTCACTTTAAAATTATAATATCAATTAAAGCATATGCCATTTTCTAGATAATATTCTTACCTTTAAATTTTATAATAGGTAAATTTACTCTAATGTTAAAGCTAACATCACAAAATGTGTTTTGCTGAACCCAAATTTGTTATGATGTACATAAGTAAGACAGAAACAACACAAACGTGTATGGCGTCCTCTTAATAATATATGGTATTATTTATTATAGACTATTATAATCACTGCTTACAAAAAAAATCAACTTTTAGACATCACAATATAATAACGAAACTTAAAAATCTTTAATTATAAACAAATTATGATTCTTAAATATGTTTGAAATTGGAACAAAATAACAAATAAAATTAAACAATTATTATATTTCCTATTATGTTTGTAGCGAATTAGTTAATATTTAAACAAATGTAGTAGAGGTTTATTATTTAAGAAAATAGGTAAAAATAAAATAACTATAAATATATAAGATAAACAAAAACCATTTACAATCAACTGTTTTGTATAAACTATAAAAAATATTGTAAAAATATCTTCTTAAATTGTATTTACCCATTAGCTGTAGCATAATTGAACTCTTGTTGAAATATAGCTGATAAGTTATTGTTATCTTTTTGATTGTATAAGGATACATTAGAATGTTCAAGACACGTGCCCCCAAATTGACAAGGATTACTTTCACAATCATTTATATCAACTTCACAATTTTTTCCTAATACAAATATTTGTTAAATATAATAATCAAAATTAACATACTTAATAATAATTTACTATTACCTGTATAACCAGCATAACACTTGCAAGAATAGTCTTTTACTCCATCTATACATGTGCCATTATTCTCACATGGGTTATGTATACAATCATTTATATTCAACTCACAATGATTTCCTACAATAAAAAAATGTAAGCACTATTGACTATGGCATAATAATATTTATTTATTAATAATAATTGTACATGCCTTCAAATCCTGTATTTGTACAATTACAATCATAACTGTTAAGTTTGTCAATACATAAGCCCATATTCTGACACGGAGAAGACTATAACCATACATTTATTTTAATTAAAGCATCTATTTTATTTTATTATAATAATATATATACTAACTTCACAGTCATCAATATCTGTTTCGCAGAGTTTTCCTGTTAAGCCAATTGGACACGAGCATGTAAAAGATGCAATATTATCAATACAAGTAGCACCATTTAAACAAGGATTGGAGTTACATTCATCGACATCAACACTACAAACTTTACCTAAAATAAAAAATATATCATTACAATATATATTTTTATTTAAATGTAATCAATATATACCATTATATCCCGGAGGGCAAATACAATTAAAACCATTAATTTTATTCTCACATGTAGCACCATTATAACAAGGTTGTGACAAACATTCATCAAAATCTACATCACAATTGTCACCAGAAAATCCTGGACGGCAAAAACATTGATAACTCCCTAAATAATTCAAACATAATATTATAAAAAGATTATAATTTAAAAAAAAAATATTTAACAAACCATTAGTATTAACACAAATTCCATAGTTGCATACTTCTTTGTTGACTTCACATTCGTTTATATCTTGATCACAATTGATACCTAAATATATATTTAATAAAAATAAAAATTTTTAATATTTAAGTATTTATTATGTATTTCACCTGTAAAACCAGGCATGCAATGACAAATATAACCATCTGGGCTCTCTTGACAAGTAGAATTGTTTTTACAAACACGATCTCGACAATCATTTAATAACTTTGAACAATTTTCTCCTGTATATCCTTCAGGACATTTGCACTCATAAGTATTAATACCATCAATGCAAATTTTTCCAATTGGACAAGTTCCCATTAAACATTCATTGATATTTACTTCACAATTTTTACCTTCAAACCCTAAAATAAAATGTTTAAAAGAATTAATAACTTAAAAGTTAAAGATAATTCAAAAGTATTTTACCTGGAGAACACTTGCAGTAATAATCTTTAAGTGAAGAAGTTTTATGTAAACAAGTACCATTGTTCAAACAAGGGCTAGGATTTTTAGTACAAGCATCAAATGGTAATTGACAGTAAGCACCCATATAGTTATCGGTACAATTACATCGGAAACCATTGATAAGATCATGACATATTCCACCGTTTAAACATGGTTTGGACATACATTCATCAATATCTATTTGACATGTCTGTCCTATAATATTTTAATTTCATAATAAAATATAAAATAGTAATATATACATAAATATATATATTTTTAATATAGTATTAAAATGTGTATAATATCTAAAAATAATAGAACAGTATATTTTTAAACTGAATTAATACTCTAATTAACATAAGAAGTATTCTCGGCAATGACTAGTTTTTGTCTGAGAGTGCAAAAGCTAAAAAACTAGGGTTACTTCTTTAGTTAAATAAAGTATAGTTAGAAAATTATTTAAAATTAGCATTATTTATTTTTTAAATTAAATAATTAATAATAATTACAATATTTTTAAACTAACTTATATACTTAATTAATACATGTATATTGTATAAATATTATATGTATAATATTTATCTTATAATGATTAATAATGATTTGTATTTAACACAAATATCTTTAGTTGTTTACTTAAATGATATAATAATCAACTTAAAATAAAATGATAATAAATTATGTGCACATTTTCTGAAAGAATATGAGTGCACAGTTATTAATTTTATTATATCCTAACAGTACAGCAACCACCGTCACCGAAATACTAAATGCGTGCAACCCTTACATCACATAAGTTAAATGTTTGTTATATTCATATTCTTTCGTAAAATACAGTATATATGAATAGTTTTAAAATATTGCTGTACATAATGAGAACTATTTCCAATATTAAGAGAGGAAAATATTATAGGATATGTGTCATATTTTTATTCCATTGCAACAATATTTGGCATAATTTAACTTTAATTGTAACAATATAATATATTTGATTCAAAGATTCAATTAATATCTATTTCTTACATTTTATGAAATAATAAAACAAGTAGATCATTATTTTTATATATATATTATATTTAAAAAAAGCCAAAGTATTTTTAATAGAATTGTTATTATTACCAGTAAAACCTGGGGGACATTCACAATGGAAACTATCAGCTTGTCCTGCTAATAGAATGCAAGTCCCACCATGAGCACAAGTGTTTGGATTGCAAGCATGACCAGGATCACGTTGATTACATTGTTGCCCAGACCAACCAGGTTCACATTCACAATAGTACCCACCAGCCTACAAGTGATAAAATAATGTTGGTGATACCATAACGTGTAGTGCTGTGATTTTTTTTAAAAAAAAAGCATACAAATATGTTTAAAAGCAGTTTTGGCTATCATAATACTTAAAGTATTGCTAAATAACATAATAAATACCAATAAAATAATATTACATAAGATTTATTATTTTATTAATCAATTATATTCTATTCTTCCATATTTAACATATATACCAACGTACAAGAAAGTACCAAAGTACTACAAGATCTAAAATATATTTATCTGAAAATATGAAAATTTTTAAAACCAATCTTAAGATCTTAATACTTAAATTAAAAAACGTTGGTAAACTATACTTTAACTAAATGATAGCTATTTCTGCATAAAAAAAGAATTAGTTTTTCATTATAAAAGTGTACTGTCAACAAAAATAAACTCACATAATCATGACAAGACACAAAATGCTGACAAGGATCAGCATTACATTTCATAGTCATTTCACAATTTCGACCAGTAAAGCCAGCAGGGCATTTACATTCATAATTAGATCCTTGGGATATACATGTGCCAGAATTCAGACAAGGCATGAGCACACAAACATCATCAGCATGCGAACGAGCCACTATATTACCATGCTCACAAAAAGCGCCTGTAATAATATTGTCTCAAAACTATACCCATGCAATTGTGCAATAATTAACTACTATTTATTTTTAAAACTTCTAATATTAACAAGTGACAATAAACATTTTCAAGTCTTTGATTAAAATGAACTAACAAATATATTATTATATACATATATTAAAATCATAAATTAATTGGATAATAAATTCCTAAAATAACTACCTATTCTAGAAAAAAACAATTTCTTTTTTATCATTTTATGTATATAAAATAAATACCTGTATATCCTGATGTACATGAACAATTAAACTGGCCATTGGGCAATAAGCCACATGAACCTCCATTTTGACAAGGATGACTACTACAAACTGTTATTTCAGTACAATTAGGAGGAACACCTAATAATCAATCGACAAGTAAATTAATTAATATACGATTATATAAATAAAAAAGTATTAATATATTTTTTTTAAATATAAATTATTTTTCAATTAGTATAATGGCTATGTTCAAATTGAATTTGAAATAAATTAACCAGACATTCATAAGTTTTTTGTGTACTTCACACATTTAAATATATATATTTTTTTAATATACACGGTATTATTGTATTAAATAGTATACACTAACATACATTTCATTATTTAATTTAAACATGACAATAATAAAATATTATTGTTGTTATTTAATGTAGTATGTAAATGAGCAGTACTAGTATATAACAACAAAAACTTTAAAATGGATGATTATTTTATCAAATAAAACTCATTATTTTAAAATTTAGTAACATATTTAAGAATATTTTTATTACATAATTTCTGGTCAAAATAATACAACAGCTTTTTTTTTTTAATTTTAATTTTATTACTATAATTTTTTAAGTTTTTTTAATTTTTTGGATAATAATAAACATTTTTAATTTCATATTCTGAAGCAGAATAATTTTTGGAGTATTTCAATACATAAAAATTGAAATTCAGAGAAATATTTAATTGTAATAATTATTTAAAGTTTAGGTGAGTTATTTGCAACCACTCAATGGAAAAAAATTGTTTCAAATGCCTTACTAATAAACCGTAACATTTAAATACAATACATACTCTCCCCTCAGACAAAAAATGGGCTATATGAAGTCATTTGGGGAAGCATTTGGAACAACTCTGTAAAAAACAGTGTTGTAAGAAACTTGGTACATAGAAAAGGCCTGTTCTTTTATATATATTTACAAGGATAAACTATTAATCCAAATTTTGATTTAAATGAATACCTCAAAAAATATTCTGCTTTAGAACATCAAATTAAAAATGTATGTTTTCATACAAAAAAGTAAAACTTAAAAAATGTAATATTTTTTTTTTCAAATGTTGTTTTATTTCGACTGAAAATTATGTAAAATATTAATAGATTTTTAAATAATGAGTGTTGTTTAATAAAAGAATCACTCTATATATCAATGATAAAATAAATATAAATACTAAAAAGCTATAGGTTAAATGACTAATACTTTGATCGAACTGTTAATACCAAAAATAAGAATAGAACAACTACAATTGTTAAGTTCACAATGAAGTGTTTATAAAACATTTAATCACAATACCATAATATATCTTGGGACAAACTTAACAAAACTATATATTATAATAATATTTACTCAGACGAGAGTAAAACAACAACTACCCAGTGCTCACAAGTACAATATTGTAGCGGACCACTGTAAACGGTAGGATCATCATTTGACAATGCACCAATTTATAAATAATAATATGAACTTAAACATAATAATAATAAAATAGATCAACATCTAACAAAACTTTATCAAACAATTAGGTTAAATGTTAAAATATGAGACTACGAATATAGGTACAACTTTTTTTTATAAAATAAATTATATAAAGAATAATTATAGATAAAGCTACAAAAATATATAATGTATTAAACATATACATATAATAAGTAATGTGAATTTTTATTCACAAACAAAAAATATATTAAAGAATAAAAATAATAGAAGGTAATAAGAATATAAAGATATAGTATTTATTTACCAGTATATCCTGATTTACAATGACACGAGTGTGACGCTATACCATCAACGCAAATTGAGTTTGTTGGACATACAGCAGTTTCACAATCATCCACATCAATTTCACAATTTCTACCAACAAATCCTAGAGCACATCGACATTCATATGTTCCAACTTGATCTCTGCACTGACCACCATTTTGACAAGGATTTGATATACATTCATTTAAATCCTTTATAATTAATAAAAATAAAATTATATACTTATATTACATTCAATATTAAAGATTAAAAGAAAATGTTTACTATTTCACAATTGATTCCTCCAAATCCCAATTGACACTGGCAAGTATAACTTCCATAGTTATCAAAACATACACCTTGATTGAAACATGGATTTATTTCACACTCATTAATATTTGTTTCACAATTTATTCCTTTATATCTAAATTCCCACAAATAAATATTAAATTAATAAATTAAAATATTAAATAAGAACATTTTTAATACAAATTTACCCAGTTTTACTACATGCACATGTATAATTATTCACACCATCAACACATATACCTCCATGTTGACAAGGACTTGACAAGCATTCATTAATATTTATTTCACAATCATCTCCTTTAAATCCTATGGTAAAAAGAAAAAATGTATTTATAACCATTTTTTTATACAAAAATTATAAAAACTAATTTACCTGGTGCACAACTGCATTCATAACTTTTTCCTCCTGATGTTAATTTGCATGTACCATTATTTCTACATGGATTATTATCACAAACATGTGCAGATAATTCAATTTCACAAAATTTACCTAAACAATAATATTAAAATAAATAAATATGAACAATTAAAATAATATTAAATTAAATATCAAAAGTATCACCAGTAAATCCTGGGTCACAATGGCATATAAAATCTTCACCATATTTTATTTCTTCACACAGACCATGCATACAACGATTGTTATGTTTTGTACATGGGGATCCTAAAATACACAAGTTGTTAAATTGTAATTCATAAAATAGAATACTAAAAATAAAATATTAGATTTACCATTATCAATTTCACAATTATTTCCAGAGTACCTAGGTTGACAGATACAATGGTATTTATTTTGCCTAGGAACACATACTCCATGCATCATACAAGGAGCATGAGAACAATAATCAATACCCGTACCTACAAATTAATAGTTAATATTAAATACAAACTAGGTACATAAATTGGTACTTATTGGTGATTGTGATACAATTTTGTTATTACGGCTACAAACTACTGCAGATCAACACTATATTATGTTATTTTAAGACAATTTTGTTATCTACAAAACTATTTTTTTGTGGTAAAATATACAAATAGTTTATTGGCAGTCACACAAAGCTTTTATTTAATTTACGATTTAAATTTTGTTGGGTAGACATACTTATATTATTTTGTCTTAAAGATTTCATAATTGTATTAACATAATATAATGCAGTATTAATCTATGGTAATTGTAATAATATAATGAGTTTACCAAAAGATTGTATAAATAGTCATGGTAACCAATAAGTACTAAATCATTAAATATTAAATATACATACATGACTGACTGTTTAAAGGACAATGTCCCCAAACAACTTTATAAGCTTGATTTAAAGATGAATTAAAAATAAAATTTGGACCTTCTAACAAACAACCTTCAAAACCATCTCCTACTCTTAGCATAGATTGATCAGTTGTAATTTCAGAATTTAAAATTTCTGAATTAAATGTTGAATTTGCTATAACCTTAACAAAAATTAGATATATATTATATTTATGTATTTCAAATAATGTTAGATTACTTTAATTTTAAATACACATAAATAAATAGTTATTTACTTGTTGTAAGCCATCAACAGATATTGTTAATTCTCCAAGCTTATAAATCATATTAACATTATGCCAAGAATTATCAAAAAAATCCCCCTGGATTTTTGATTCAAAATGTTTGTTTTGGAGAAATGTAGTAAATAACAAGCCATCATGAAGAACATCTACTGAAATTCGAGTATATGGCAAGTCTTGTGTTTGAGAAAATATTTGTCCTCCAGAACATGTCCTAAAGCTGAATCCTATATGTTTGTGCAATGAAATAGGAGGAAATAAATTTAACCATGATGAGCTATTGAAATATCCTTCTCTATATGTGCCTCCAGGCCTCTGAGTATTTGTACATATCAAATGTACAAATACATTTACTGAAAATAAAACATATATTTTATTAGTTCCATGTTACATTATAAATATAAATGCAATATATATTTTTTTTAATATTACTTATTTATAAAAGACATTTACAATTTGTATATACAAAATAATATAATAAGTAAACATGTTGAAAATTAGAGCACTAAAATTGGAAAACACGAAGGAAGAAAGCATTTATTAACACTACTTCCAATTTATGACCTTAGGAGAAATAAGTTGTTATAGGTAATTTAATAGATCACGTTTATGTTTTAGATGATAAATGAGGTTGTCAGGTGCTGTGTAAGAGGAGAGCTTGGATATGGGGTGTTTTGCATTGCATGGCTATTGTGAATGTTTTATAGTGACAGAAAGCAAGCGTGGACATTTTTGATATGTTGAAATCATGATGTAGAGTATTGTTTCCAACCATTTTTGTGTAGACCAGTGGTCGGCAACCGGCGGCCCGCGGGCCGCATCCGTCCCGCACATCTTTGTATACGGCCCGCTTTAAATTTTTTTTTTTTGATAAATAATTTGGAATATAACATTTTTATTTTTGTCTGGCCCGCAAACTCTTATTAACTTATGAATATGTCCCGGGAGTCCAAAAAGGTTGCCGACCACTGGTGTAGACCATCAAATTTGTAAGAAAACCTTAGAGATCCACTATTGACCAATAGCACACCTATACATGTATGTATATAAAATATATAATATTATTAAGTATATAATAAAAATATACAATAATATTATTTTAAATATACGTTAGTAATTTTAATATTATATGGTCCGCGGGTCTATTGGTTGGGATCCGTTGATGTAGAGTACAATTATTGCTGGTGTACAGGTTTGAATTTTTGAGGTTCCCAGGTGCATTATTCAAAATATAAATGTTAAAAAACCTATATAAATTTGAACAGGTTAGTTCCTTGCAAAATTGTTTATTTATCTATTACTCATAATTCATATTTCAAATGGATTAAAATAAAACGGATAGTAAACATTTTTTAAAACTTAAATACTATTAGACAAGAATACTAACGCTTTATTGATCATTGTACTATATTTCCCATTTTAATATTTTACTTATTGGGAATATCCTTAATATTTTTAGTTAATCAATTCATGTACCTAGTCATGATAAGCCTATCACGTGTCAATCTATTGTATTATAGTACAAAAAACAAATGCCACTGGCTATAAATTCCACTTTGTATAACAACAATGAATGTAATTAATTTTATTGTAAATAAAATTAATAAAAATACTCTATTGACCTGACCATACATTTTTATATGAATAACTTTATGTTGTACATAGATTAAATTAATATTGTACCAAATCCTAAACTAACATTTTTACTCAATTAAATTAAATCACATTTACATACTTTTGAAAATCATTTAAGGTGAATTATCCACAATATAAACATAAAATAGTCAAAATATATCATCTATAATGAACAATGTTATGTTAGTAATGTATTATTCAATCTGAATGATTCCTGGCCCAGATTTAACTGGCGAGCTACTGAGAAAATCTTGATGGGCTACTATAAATCTGGGCTTGTAAAAAGAATGCACATTATAAATGTATAAATAATGTTCCTTGTGAGTTATGTACACAGTAAATAGTATATATAATAAAGATTAATTTACAAATTAAATATAAATTAATAATTTAATCAATATAATAGAAAAACAATTGGTAGTGAAAATGTATGATAAACCACAAAATAATCCTAAAATGATATTTTAAATAAATATTTATAATGTTATATTTTATCACTAATCAATAACTAGTTTAGTCTTGGAAAAATATTTAATGAACACCTGGAGTTAAATGAAGATATTTTATGCTTAAATTCACAATAATCCAAACATTTTTAAGAAAACAATTATAAATTCAAATCAAATCAAAAATAACTATTGGACCTATTCACATTGAACTCTATTATTTTATCTTAAATAGCCAAAGTTAAAACAAATAGCTACCAGATTTTTGTAAAAATGATAAATCTTAACTCCATGGAATACCATGAAAATATCAACACAGAAAAAAAGATTAGTTCTTATGTATAGTATACTTTAGAGTGTATTTCATAATTAGACATTGAGTAAATTGCTGAAATGGATGTCTTAAATTTGAATTAAATAATAGATCATTGTAAACGATACAAAACAATTCTGAGCGGTAACTATCTGTAACCCTATAATTCTGAAGATGTTTGATTATACATTTAAATTACAATTAGTAAATAATAATTTAGTTTTCTAACAGTAATAAAGTAGGTTCAACTAAATTTTGCAAATTAAAATTAGCATGTTTTACAATATTTTATTATAAAATAATTATTATTACAGTAAAAAGAAATTTGATAAGAATAGATGCCGATTTTGAAAAGTCAACATCAGTAAAGCAACAACTAGATACTAGAAAAGAGGGATTTAAGAAGCGGTATAGAATCGTTATGGATGAAGAAGGAAAGATTATTTCATATACCATTATGGTTATTAATTAACCTTTAAATACTGTTAAACAGTGTGAATATGTTCATGATATTTATATCATAAGATAAATACAAATATTATTAGATTGCAATTATGCGTATAGCAAACAATAATAAATGCTGTAATGAAAAGTTTCAAGCTCAATTAAAAAATATTTTTTTGAAATACAACAAAACAAATTAACGTAAAATTAGAATCTTTATAAAATATTAAACATCATAATAAGGGTTAACTATGTTTACAGATATAAAATAAAACTTTAGTAAGTGAGTTAGATGTGATAGTTATGTAAAATATTAAATCTTTAAAATAAAAACACCAATAAAATCCTACGTGATGTTTTATGATAATAAGACAGAGACAACACAAAATTCACATCATAAATAAGAATCATTATCGTAACAAACTAATATTTTTTAATATTATTATAATTATTATATTAATATTATTAATATTTTTGTTCAATATAATTAAAATCAATAAACCCAAATGTATAGGAATAATACTCAAACACTCACAAGGACATTCAAAATTGAGTTTACATAAAAATTAAGTAATTAAATCAGACGTTGACTGTTCAGAGATATTCAAAACCAATAAAAAATTATGATCCCCGTAAAGCATTCAATGATCATCGACACCATTTATTTTTCTTGGACATTTTGTACATGGGTATATCCCAGGACTAAACAAAATGTACAAAAACGTCAAAAGTTTGTCAGCCGACAGATACTACTCACCGATTAAAATAATGGACCGCATTGTATTTCTTCAGTGTTTACACAGACGTAACATAGTTTGATCGTACACGACGTCCTATTAATTGTTGTTGTACGTGTCGCGGGAGTGTGTTCTACGGCATTCAGATATACAGCAACAGTGGAAGTTTCCCGGCACAGGCGAAAAATATTTTTTAATGAAAAGAATACACGCATGCAACGTAGATATTATGTCGGTTAATTTCTCATATAAAAAAAAAACCGACTGCCATCAACAAAAATTACACACCACAACGGAAGTCGAAAAGTAATAACGCTATGAGTAAGTATGAGTGTATGACACCGTACTCTGTAATTATCAACTTGTGTTATTACTTATTATAATAAGAATTAACAATTAACAAATAGCGATAAACGAAAAAAGATAAACATTGGAATTTTGTTTTTGTTCGATTATCAAGGATATTAAAAAAAATCTCTTCTTAACTACAATCTTTTAAAACCGTGTTTTTTTATATTTGACTGCGGTCACCTGTCCTGTGATGGCCATCTTATCACTTGGCAGACAAGTGCTCTGATAAATTATAAAGTATTCGTTGAATATCAGATTATCGTTATCAATATTTAATTTTGACTTTTTAGTGTTTAGTTATTTCCACAGAAAATTCTGTGCGAATAGTAGCATGTGCCATTTTTAACAGTTATTTTGATTTCACGTTTAATATTAATATTTGTATCTTATTAAAATTAAAATTCTTAGACTTATAAGTTATAAAATACCATCACTGAATGAAAATTATTTAGTAATAATATATTAATTCTTAAAAATGCGTTGTTATGTATGTAAAATACGTTCATATAATAAGGCTGATAAAACTTCTAAAATAAGTTTGTTTAGTGTACCTAAAACTGATTCTTTAAAATTTGAATGGGAAAAGTCCTTAGGTGTTCATTTTAAAACTACTTCTAAAGTTTGCAGTAACCATTTTAAAAAGGAAGACATAATTGATACTTGGGTTTCTGGCCAAGGATTAAACAAATACACGGTAAATATCAACAAACATAAAGATCAATCTAATTATCCAATTAATTTATTGACTAATAATAATTTTTAGATTTTATTAAAAAGACCAAAACTTCGAAATGGAGCGATTCCTATTGATTTTAAGTTATTTCGCACCGATTCATCTGTATCTCAAGTAATTTTATTTTATAATATAAGCCAATAATCTATTATTAATTTACTAACGAAACTCTTAAAAACTGAATATATAGGATTTCAATTGTTTTAGAATCTTGAATCGAGTATTATGCATGTTCAAATGCCAAATGAGGAATCAATTTCAACCATTAACAATGACCATTGCTATTACAAAGTTAATGTTGATACAACAGACATTACATTATCATTAAATAATTGTACATCAATGTTGTCTTCACCAGAAATAATAGAAGTATATAATATTTATACTTCATTAAATTCTTGGTACATACTAGTATTATAATAATCAAAATGTAACACATTCATTTTATAGGTACAACAAATTTCGCATTTTAAAGAAATTTTAGATCAAATAAACACATTACATATTCCTCAAAAATGGTATTATGAATATATAACCAAAAAACACAAAATCATTAGTTTTCATAAATTGGGACCACTCAGAGATGATTTTACTAGGAGTATAGAAAAACAATTAATTTTAACTAGAGGTATTTTAATTTTTTAAATAATATTAAGAGGACGTTTTACCTGCATGTGTTGTCTCTGTCTTACTAACATACATCATAGCAAATTTGTGTTCAGCAGAACACATTTTATGATGTTAGCTTTAATATTAGAATAAATTTACCTATTATAAAAATTTTAAGGTAAGAATATTATCTTGAAAATGTCATATGCTTTTATTGATATTATAATTTTAAAGTGAATTATAGCTAGGGCTCGAGACTTATAGCACTTAAAATCTTTAAAATAAGCATTTAAAAACATTATAAGCACTCAAATAAGCATTTAAAAAATTTAAAGTTGAGCAAAAATATTTAATCAAAGAAAATAAAACTCTTTTTACATGTTAAAGTAGGTAGGTAAATGCATATGACATTTTATAGATAATATTCTTATTTTTAAATTTAATAATAGGTAAATTTACTCTAATATTAAAGCTAACATTACAAAATGTGCTCTGCTGAACACAAATTTTCTATGGTGTACGTTAGTTAGACAGAGACAACACATGCAGGTATAATGTCCTCTTAAGTGTAAAATATTTTATATGAATTCATTATACCTGTAAAACTCAAATTGTTTTCAGATTTAGAACTATTGCTCTTTGTTTATAACAAGAAAATCAATATATCTGACATTGGATATATTTCTGAAGTGAATACTGTGAATACATATAAATATTTATTAAGTATAATTAAAAAATTTGATGAAATTCTTGTATGTCAAGGTGCAATACCTTCAAACAAAATAAATGATATTAATTCTTCATATGGTTATCAATTTGTTGAATCCTATGGAGTATGGAGACATATTAAATGCTACACAATACTAACAAAAGATGATTGCATAAATCGGTTATTAATTTTAAATTTAAATATTATTTTATACCTACAGCTAACTATTATTTTAAAATTTCAGTAATATTTGTGTATGGTGTAAACGTTTGTGGTATATTATACAAAAAAGAAGATTACGCATGAAAAATAACCAAACTACCCGTGTATTCTTTTCTCCAGCGCAACATAAGAATTATCAAGAAATTAAAAGTCAAAAACTTTTAATAAAAAAAAAATATTCCAGAGCAACAAAAAGAATTATTTTCCTTCAAAATCAGTTAAACAAAATAAAAAAAATCTCTGGATTTAGTCTTGAAGAGCTTTTAGATTAGTATAATATTATGATCAATATATGATTTTGAACTGATGTGTGAATCAGACAAATAATTTTGATCATTAAATTGTGCTACAAAATGTAACTGTTGTCTGCATCGAGGTACACCAAAGTTGCACATGGTTAAAATATTGATGATGTTAAAATATCAACTAATTCAGTGGGCTCCACATTCTATTTGATATGGAATTTTATTTATACATTTTGTTACAGTATCTTATGAGTCATTTAACACTGTAAATATGTATTATATAAATATACTTCTTATTATTAATTTTAAATTTAATTTTCACTAATGTCAAAAGATACATTTGTTGTAAAAAGCATCATACATTGTATCAATTTAACTTCTACAGTGTCTTGCAATATTTTACAGTCAATATCAACATTATTAAACATTTTCAATTAAATAAAGTGAGATTTTATTTTATAATACTAGAAAAATACAGGAACTGCATTCTTAAATATTGATGGCCTTAATTGATTAATTTGAATAAGTTCTAATCGAAACGTTATTTGCGTAGGTTGTGTGTTAATGTAATGCACTCTTATCGATTATTATTTTATCGCTTCTTATTAAATATATTAGTATGTCATAATGTAGTTTCTCCAACCAAAAAAGTAAAGTATAACAAGTGCAAATATCATAAATATTTACCTGATCAGTGATCATGTTTAATCTCTGACAAAAACATTATAGTTATATGAAGATGATTTAAATAAGTTAATTGGCTGACAAAAAAATATTATGGTTATTATCATAACTTGTAGCTAATTAATATATATATATAAACTTGTATGGACCAATTAAAATAGTATAAATATCAGAAAAATAGGCAGAGCCCATCAGAAAAATGTGTACTCTATCACACTTACAACACCTTGGTCTTAACCATAAAATTTAACTTTATGAGGCCTATATAGAATTGGATCATTATATTATAATTTTTAAATACCTATTTATGAATACTGCATATTAATTTAGTATTTTTTAAGCTACTGTATTTTTTTAAATGACAATAATATATAAAAATACATTAACTGATTTTACATTTAAATTAAATTATTTAATGTATCTATCTTTATTCTTTATATTGAATATAAATGTTATTAGGGCATATTTTTATGAACTAATTATAATCTAGCCCAACTCTGAATATGGTTTTAGGGCTAAACACTTAAGTTCATCAAATACAGAGGATAAACAAATGTAATATCTTTCATTTGAAAAAAAAACAATACTGTCTTGATAAATTTTTAAATGTATTTGACCGTGTATGGCACAGAGACTTATAGTTGCTTTATAAACTAAAACAGTTCCTACCTGCCCTCTACTATAGTACTATATCTAACAATCAAATCTTATCACAAAAATTATAATTATTGCGGTTTTATAATTAAACAGTAAAGTTATTTAGTTTTTGTATTCAAACAGCCAGGGGTGCTTAAGGCAATGTGTTTTCTAACCTATGGGTCGCAAAATTTTTTTTAACGATCGCGACTGGCTACACTTACCCATAAATAAATATATAACCATACTTTAAGGTATCGTTAGCGACCCCTTCTTAGACCTATTCAACATTTATACTGCCGGTATGCAAAATACAACCTACACCATATATGCCAATGACATAAGCAATCCTCTCTCCTGGAATCTTGGGATTGTTTTACAAACGATTTATTGGTAATCAAACCAAAAGACGTCACAACTTATAAAGTATTCGACTATATTTTTGAAAATTATATTGTCAGATAGTTGTTTCCCTTCTAAAATGTGGGCCGACTGGGCCGAGTGTTCGTCTTCGGATCTTTGACTATAAATGGATATAAATTGTTCCACAGTAAAACCAATAGCGAATTCAATACTGCTCATCCAAATATTTTTAAGGTTACTAATAAATACTTGACAATTTGACATACTAATAAATAATATACAATCTGAAACTCAAACTGCTCGAATGTTAATACACCGAAATCGAAAAAAAAACGGGAGCTTATTGCACAAATCATCGACGAGTTTTCATTAAACAAAACAACACGTATGGAGTTCATAAAAAAATTTACCAAAATTTAAATTTGTGTTTCTTTTTTTAATATTTTATATAAACTTACCTACTTGTTTTACTTTTTTTTAACTTTTAAATTTAATGCACAATAATACAATAATATTTACTTTTTTATACAATTTTAAATTTTTATAATTTACTTTAATTTACCTTAGTGTTCACCAACTCATTTTTAACCACACCTCTTTTGAGACAGTCCTAAGTCTGTATGAAGTGGGAAGGAATTTGTGTTGCAAAAAAGCGGAGCCGTTTGGGAATTTACCTTTTTGTAAAACGGTGCCCATTGGGCTATGTCCAATAATATAGAGAACAAAAAATTTAAAAAATAAGCCGTGAACGTGTTCTTGTATGATATAACATATGTACTATATTATTATGTAACTGTATAGGTATATTTTTACAAATTTGTTTTCATTTTTTGTGCTACATAGTTGCAAGAATTAATTTGAATGAAGTATTATCTACGTCGGACACACAACGCAACGCACAAAGATAAAAATAAAACAACGTACCTAGGTACTACGAGCGACGAGCGTATGATATATAAGTGTATTATGTGTGTTCTACTGTTGTATGACTTGTACGTATAATAATATAATGCATAAAAGTGTAAAATAGATATGGTTTATATAGTTGTATACTATGTAAATTCCACAGTGCGAGTACATGTTGTCCATAAATGCTCGAGTCTTAAATTGTCGTTTTATTCTCGGTCCGATATTCCAATGTCTGTTAAGATTAAATTAACAAAATACGATGTCTATAATTTTAATTAAGAAATAAAGTAGGTAACCGTTCTACTGTTCAGCAGGAGTCCAGTGCACCTCGTCATGAATAGATACTATTACAGATGGATGACGTGTACATTTTGGATTCAATGATAAATCATTATATACGATGAAAATCGTTTCTGAACGAAGGGGGTTTAGTGGTTACCATACAATTATATTAATAATTATATTACAATTTCAATAAATCTCTCGTATTTATTTTTTGGTTTTTCTTGATTATTTTAAATTTCGACTTTCTAATAGCAATAGCACCGAATAGATCTAATTTTCTACAAGAAACTTCCATACAAGTTGATGACAATAAAAGCACTTTTTCTATTATAAAGTATTTACGGACATCTACATAATTACATTCATCACTACGTTCAAAATCTATTACAACATTGAATCTTCTGAAAATATAATGCACCTTCAAGTTCCACAAATTTAATGCGAAAAAAAGTTAATACATAAAACAAAAACTATTTTATCAAATAAATTGTTTTCTTGCTTTACTTGAAGCCAACTATCTTAGTAAGTACTTCATGCAAGTCTAATGATTTTAAAAAATCATTTGTACTTCTAAGTTGTCTTCAATCGTAGTACGGCGGTCGCACGAAAAATAGTCACCTGCGAGTTTGGACGCCTATTATTATGCTCTTATGGAACTATAATCAATGTCATTGGCCATTGCGCTTGATTATCTTGTGGTTGCATTGCATTTTAAACGTTTAACGCATTGTATAAATTGAAACGCAACTAAGTATACTGCTGAATGCTGATGGAGCAGTTGGCGCACAAACTCAAAGTGTACTTCCAATTCCAGACCATCAGCTGTTTACTAGACCGTGATAAAATAATTAATAAATGATAATAAATCCAAATAATACCGAAGTACCGAATTATTTTCGAAATATTATGTAAAGTTGTAAAGTCCGTGTAATTGGCGTGTATAATAATTAATATTATTTAAATATAATATTTTGCTATTAATTTATTAAAACACCAAAGGAAGAAATAAGAAGGCCAGAAATATTGTGTAATAAATATAAATGTTTTGTGACATTCGTACATTTGTATAGTCCACGGGGCACGGACCCACGATAGTAATGTAGTATACTAATATAATACTATTGTATAGTTTTATCACAGAATATAAATTAAATTAAATTTCATATTTTCATTTATACTCTTACAGGTTATAATTATTTGTTCTTCACTACGAACTACAAGTTAATAGGTTAAATTTCCATTTTGATTCTTTAAATTGTTTATACCGACTATTTGCTGGCCACTTCCATTATGAGTATTCTCAATTGGATTAGTAAAATATTTAACATTGATATCACGAAACCCAAGTAATTTTTACTGGAAACTGAAAAGACAATATGTGTTTATTATAATGTACTATAGTTGATATTTTTTTTAGTTTAGATTTGCCTTCAGAATTTCAACTACCTACTGATGATGCTGAAAATATTAATACCAAAATGCATAATTTAGAAATTAATGATTTTACTGGTAATTTTTTGCACATTAAATACTGTTTATTTGTGTTGAATAATAACATAACAAAATTTATAGATTCATTCAATAGAAGAAACCATCATGATAATGATAGAAATATGTTTAATATTGAAGATATCTTTAGATTAATGGAATTAGAATTTCAAAATTTACAAAATCATATTAATGAATCTGAAATTTCTGGGAGTAAGTATTTTACTATTTTTTGGAGTTTAATTTAGACTGATAATTACATAGATAGGGATATATATGTGATGAAAACATCATCGCTGTTAAAATTTTCATTAGTGAGGCTACACTAGGTTTTAAAGTTATATAATCAACTTTTTACGAGAATTTATTTGTAGCTCTTATACTTCCATGTTAAAATATTATAGACTTTTTTTAATTTACATTAAAAAATAACTAAATACCTAAATACATAATATTTTATGAAAAAACAAATTTAAATAAATAATTATTGTTGTCATATGTCGTGAAATAAATTAAATTTGTTGCAATTCAAATTTCTAAATAGTTTTAAGATAAATCTAGTTCTTTTATTTTAATTATTCTAATAATGATAAACCTTAAGTGCTTAGTAAAATATGTCCTCGTCTCTGAAATTAAAATTGCATTAATTTTTTATTGTTTTAACTAGAGGTTGCGTTTACACATTTAATGAACTACACAGGTACTGTGTTTTTACCTATGACGAGGTTAAAGCCTGTGTAAAAATACTCGTGACTCGTAAGCTTGAACTTGAATACTCATATACTTAAATAATGAAAAGTAAATAATACAGAATATAATAATAATAATAATAATTTATTGTTATTTGATTTTCAAAAAAAAAAAAAAGAAGTGTTGTAAATTTAAATGATGTTTAAATTATTTGAGACAATATTTAGACAAATTGATATGAACATTATATTATTATTTATATTTGAAGTATATCTCAATATCTGAAATCTAAATAAAAATATACATGGATATTAAATACACGAGCTTTAATATATGTTTTGCCCGTGTATTCTAATATCCGTTCACAACCACGACCTCTAGTTTTAACTATTAACAGATATTGTGTTATGTACTTTTTACAACTTTATATATCTACTAATATGTTTAGATATTTTACTTGTAAGTTGTAATATAAAATTGTATATTTGTATACATAATATTAAATAATTTTAATTAAATATATATTTTAATAAATTAATAACTATAGTTAATAACTCAAATAGGTAAGACAGAATAAAAAAATGTTCATAATATTTTTCTTTTAAATATGTTTAATTTTACACCAGATAAATTGGTTTTAATTGATAAAAACATAACTGCATAGATACTTCAATATTAAATACTTACTTAGTTGGCATCACTGAATGTACAAATTTGATTGAAATTATTGAAAGTGATTCAAATATATTTTTATAGTAATTACTAATTATTAGTCAATAATGTAATATAAGTTTCCTTATTATGACATTTAAGCATTGCAAATATCACAATTCACAGGGATAATTATATTTCCTAAACTTTAGGTATTTAAAATTCACGAGGACAAAGTAGCTAATGTTCCGTCCATATAAAAAATGTTGCTTTGTGATAAAACGTCAAGGCAAGTTAGCGAAGAGAAAATTATAATACAGTTTTAATTTTTTTTATTCTCATAAAATAAAACAATTTTGAATTGTCTTCACCAATTACACTCCTGTGTTTCTTCCAAAAAAAATGTAATCTTTCTTTTGAAATTTTTGTTGGATAAATATTTTAACAAATACACTGCAAATACCTTTCATTAAATTGTTATTAGTTACATATTTTTTGGCTTTTGTCAGATAAATTGAAGGCGGTAAATCATAATTTCCTTTTACTGCAGCGTTCATAATAAAATATTTAGTAATCTTTGCGTTGTACCATTCACTTAATGATAGAATAAAATTGTTTTTTCATTGACCATGTCCAACATTTTTTAGAAATTATTTAATAAAAAATATTTTCTACCAAACTCATCATCACTCATGTTTATTTATATTTCAGTTCCAATTAATCAACCATCAAATATGGAACACTTAAATCGTATACCAAAAAAAAATTTTATAGCACAAAGTACTTTTCTTAATCCTAGGTAAGTAACTTTAATTTTTTATTTATCCATTACTTTAAAACATTTTTGATTATTTACAAAATTGAACAAAACATATCAGTTCTATATCTTCAAGACCTTGGGATGAACCTTCAATTAACATAACAATAAAGAATTCTGGACCACAATATTTTGAAAAGGTATGATATATACATATATATAATTTACTCAAATACAACATGTTTATTATAGTTAATTTGTACCATTTTTTATATTTTATTTTGTATTAACTAACTGTTAGTTACAGAAATGTAATTTTATAAAAAAAAAAAATTTTGAAACATAAAATATAAAAGAAATTATTGTTATATATTTATTTATTAATTGTAATTTATTTAGAGCACTATTAAGTAGTATTTACAATTAACTATGCTTAAATAAGGTAATCCTTACGTATTCCTTATTTTGAAATTTAACTTAGAACTTCAATTCATAAAAATTGAATTTTAAATACAAGTATTTTTTTTTTTAATGAAAAAAGTAGGGCATGTTGCAAGATGTTGGTCTACTTCCTGCTAATCTAAATCTTAAGTTATAGATAAATACACTGTATTATATATTAATAATTAGTAGAGAACAGATATAAATGCTCTAAAAAACAAGAAAAGTGCCTTAAAAAATGATTTTTAACATTGATATAATGTGTTTAATTTGTATTATTTTTTAATTCTCCTATATTATAAAAAATAAATAAACAATTTAAATAGATACATTTGTTATACTTTTATCTTATGTTTCATAATAACATTGTATAATCATGTGCTGCTTAATTTTTATTGAATTTTATAAATTCCTCTATAAAAAGGACTTAAAAATATAAAAAATGCACTAAAAATGTCAAAAAAATGCAAAATAAAAGTTACATTTTTATTCCTTGATGTACAAAATATACTTTGTACTTGGAAAGCAATGTTTTCAGAAAAAGATGCAATTTGCATTTAAATTTGTTCCCTAGTAATTAGTATATTTAATCTAAAAAAATGCAATATAGCTTGATAAAATGAGATTAGCGATAGCAGATACTGAGATTCTATAGAAATTTCTAAAATAATTTTAACAGATAAAATATTTACTTATTGTATTTATAATCTTCCCTTTTCCTTAATTTTCCTGTATACATTTATAATTAGGTATGTTTTTTTCAAGTATTTAATTTATTTATTTTGAAGATTGGTTAAAATTAATGTGACATTATACAGTGTTTTTTTGTTTCAAAATTCAACACTTGTTATTTTAAAAACCTTGAATTTTAAATGTTTACCCCATTTATAATATACTAATAATTAAATGATACTTAATTTGTAGTTTGGCAGCTCTTCTTCGAGGTCTTCTTATGTATCTAAAAACTGGAATGGCAGAATAATTGAAAAAGAAACCTCCACAAATCAGATACAAGATGGAATTATAGAAACAGTTACTATTATGAAAGACGGGGGTAAAAAATGTGTAGAAACAATAACAGAAAATTCAAAAACTGGAGAAAGAGTTGAAAAACTACAATTATCCAATTTGGATCAAAGTAATTTTTTTATATAGTTATACATCATTACTACTTAATTTTACTTTTTTTTTTTTTACTAAAATATAGATGAATTGAATGAATTCAAAAAACAGTTTTCAAACTTCTAACGGCATAAATAAGTTTGTGAATGAATAGACACAAAATTACAAAAATATAGTAATTTCCAGGTGTAAACATACAAAACAGAATTGAATCATTATTTTGTGGAAAATATTATTATGGTGACATAGTTACAATATATTATGACTCTCAAAAATTAAATAGTTGTTTATATATTTAGTATTTACCTTGCCAACAGTGCCGGATTAAGACCAACCATAGCCCTAGGCAAACATTTTTTTATGACCCATTGTATTAAGATTTATGACATTCGCTACGGACGCCTGGTTAAACTGCCATGGTTAGTGCCACTATTAAAAAAAAAAAAAAGCTCCCTTTGATGCCCACTTTTATCTAGCCCTAGGCTTGTGCCTACTCTGCCTATACGTTAATTCGGCACTGCTTGCCAAATTCCAATACAAACGTATTCATTATATATTAATCCCACATTTAACCCTTTAATAAAAATTGTTCCTCCCATTCAATCCTTATAACCTTCTCGTTAAATAAAAAAAATATTAAGCTAATAAAATATTTTATACTTCTACTAGTTCTACTATGTTTAAAGAGTAGTTTTTCATGCCTTCATGGTAAGTACAGCAAGTTAGAAATGAAAATAACAAAATAGTATTAAGAAATTACCCATCTATTTTTAAACAAAATGTATGGATCATGAATTCATAAATCAACTTTGAACTATGAAGAATACATTACCAGTTCGACTAAATAATGGAACCATAGGTTTAGTAAATTAATAGGATAAACTCATTCAACAATTGAGACTTATACAAAAAAATAAGGCTAGAAGTAGCAGCTAATGAAGTTAAGCTAGCTTAAATTCAACTAAAAGTGCTACAACAATGAAGAAAAAACATAAATTCAATCAGTTACGCATGGGACATAATCTATTACCCAGTCACTTATTTAAACTTGGTCTAAATGATTCTCCATTCTGTACACTTCATTTAAATGAATATGCCTGTGACCTTTCCCATATTCTATTTAATTGTCCATTTGTCCTGCACTGCAGGCGGCAGGCCAAACACCTAATTTTAATAAACGCATTTAAAACTCAATATTTCTTTAAATCTTATGTTCTATACTCAATTATTGAATAATTAAGATTTCATATTGAGTCTCAATATAGGATGCTGGCACTATAAACTGCACTTTGTATCATTAATTTACTATTTTATTTAACATATTATCCAATCTACTTATTATATATCTTAAACTTCTGAGTATATGTGAACTTTGACATAAATAAATATAGGTACATAATAAACCCCAATACAGTGCTTATTATGTAAGAAATATTTTCAAATTCAAGAAATTTTTGCAAGTTCATATTCATCAAAAATTGACATATTAACTGTTTGGATTTCATCCTAAAATTATTAAAATTAAAAAAAAATATTTCATACTTTAATTATTAAATGTCCAAGAAGTTATCATAATTATTATGTTGTAGACATCTAATTTAATTAGAATAACATAACTAATAATTTATTAAAATATTGACATTTTTATAATAATTATTTATTTGATGTAATAATGTAGGTACACTATAATTAGAAAAATAATTAAATTATAGGTATTTATATATTTCTTATTATATATTATTATTATATTACAAAATGTATTTATGGTGTAATCAAGGTGGATTGATCCACCTCGGGTGTGATATGATGATATCAGATAATTTTAATATATATTATCTATAGGTGATACTGTTAACAGTCATTTTTACAACATAAAAACAAAAATATAGTTAATGCACGTGTATTACTTATTGCCGTATGTCAGTATTTGCCGATTTAATTTTTTTTTTATTTTTTTATTTAGCCGTTTATTGTGTTTTGTTGAATTTAAGTTAACTGTGTGTGACGCATGACTGAATTATAACGATGGACGCTTTGATACCAGCATCAGACTTTACATTAATAGATACACACGGATTCAAGAAAAATAAAAAGGTATTAGAAACTCTATTCACGATTTCTATTTATTGAATCTTGACAACATATTACATGTTCTTACTATTTATTTTTTCAAATGTATAGGTTAAACGTGTTCTACCAGACTGGCTCGCCAAACCTACTATTGTATCGGTTGATTTAAAACACCTAGAAGTACCGATTGACGGCATTCCAGAGTTGGACCCAGCTTTAGTTCAAAAATTAAAAAATAAAGGATGCACACATTTTTTCCCAGGTAATTTGAGTTGTAAATTAATTTTCATCGCAGTTTAATCACTATAAATGTTTATCACAGTTCAAAATCAACTAGTACCATGGATAATTAAGACACAAAAACATTGGGACTATAGATGGCTCCGAGATGTGTGTATTTCAGCACCGACTGGCAGTGGAAAAACTCTCTCTTATGTTCTTCCTATTATTCAGGTTCAGTGTACCCTTTATTTAAAACCAAAATTAATTTAACATAGTCAATAATTTATGTTCTTATTTTATTTTAATATTGTTATTATAGACATTAAAAACATTCTCTAGACATCAACTCCGTGCTCTCATTGTATTACCAACCAAAGACTTGGCTGTCCAAGTATTCAAAGTGTTTTTATATTATATAAAAAATGCATTCAATTTGAGGGTGCTTCTTTTAGAATCCAAAAATATGACTTTAGAAAAAGAAAAAGAAAGGATCTTGAAATATGGTATTAAAATGATAGAAAGCCATATAATTTACAAACTTAAATATTACATTAACTATTAAATAATTATAGATAGCAGTGTTGGATGGATAGACCTTGTAGATATCATAGTGACTACTCCAGGAAGACTAGTTGATCATTTATATTACACTGAAGGATTTTCTCTAAAAAACCTCAGGTTTCTTGTTTTGGATGAAGCTGACAGTTTTACCAATATTTTGCAAAATGAGTGGCTATGTAAAGTTAACGATAGCTTAGGTAATTTACATAAATAACTATTTTTTTTTACCATAATTAATTAAACATTTAAACAGTTAAACAGACCAAAACATTATTTTTATTTAGCATACAATGGACCTACAATATGTACGTTAAATACCTTAATCAAGTCGCCACAAAGAACACAGAGATTATTATTTTCAGCAACACTCACTCAAGATCCTGAAAAATTAAAGTTTCTTAAACTCTTTGAACCTAAATTATTTACATCAATTATAAAAAGGAAAAATACACAAATGTCTACAGGTAATTTTAACTTAAACATGATGAAGAAGATGAGGTTTAAAATTCAATTAACTTAAATTTATTACAGATACAACAGTCACAGACGAACCAGTACGAGGTGACTTTGTAGGAAAATACACAACACCCAATGAACTCAAAGAATACATGGTGTTGTGTCCAGAAGAAAATAAACCTTTAACACTATATCATTTGATAAGAAGTAAAGGTTTGAAACGGGTTATTTGTTTTGTCAAATCAAAAATAGAAGTGCATCGTTTAACTCGACTTTTATGCAAACTCAGTGAATTTGATGAAAATAATTCACCATTAAGAGTTAATGAAATTTCTTCTGACGTATCTCAAAAAGCTCATTCTGGTTATATTAAACAATTTTCAGACGGAAAAATTGATATGTAAGTTTTCATATATATTTTAATTTTATTTGTTTTTATTAATTATTATTTTGGTTTGTTGTTATAGATTAATTTGCACAGATTCATTAGCTCGAGGCATAGATATTGAACGAATATCTTGTGTCATTTTATACAATGTACCAAAATATCCAAAAAACTATATTCATAGAATTGGTAGAACAGCGCGTGCTGGCCATAAAGGGAAAGCTATTACATTTGTCACTCCAGAACATGTAAATTCATTACTTTATTATTGTACTTAATTTCTTATTGTTTAAAATTGGTTTTATTTGCAGAAAGAACTGTTTGAAAACGTTTTAAGTTCTGCGGGTAAAACTAGTCTGAAAAATATGAAAGTTAAAATTTCTGACTTGGAACAATATGAACAAATGTATATAGATGCATTAAAAGCTGTGAAAACTGAGTCGACTGTAAGTATAAGTTCAAACTTACATTTAATTATATAATATTCTATTTATTAATGGCATTTTGTCATTTTTAAACTAGCAAAAACCAAAAACTGTTAGCAAAAGAAGATTGAGGAAGAAGAACAAACAACCTAAAAAGTAATCTCTACACACGTTTTATTCTTTTATTTTATTATTTACAAATAATATTAATGAATATAATTATTTTACCAACAGTTTATTTTTGTATTTTATTTTATCACCTCTTTTTATTAATGTAATACATATCAATTAATAATTAAGGAAAAATAATTGACATATAAAATTTTACTAACTAAATGTAAACTGTAATAAATTATTTTTAGTTGTTATTCAAAAGATTACAAACTACTATCAGAGTAAAGTAGAATTATCAGAAGCATAATTTTCAACTTTACGAGTGCAACCCTGTATGCTAACATTGCTAACTATTAAATTAAAACTTAATATAAAACAAGATGAAGACACAATATTAATTCTTAATTCTTAAAATACAAATTGCTCAACACTAAACTAAATTATGGTCCCTATACATTTTCTAAAATGTGATAATTTTTGAATAAATTGAGTTAAAAACTTAAGTATACTAACTAATTTCCATAGCTAAATTTTTTCGTTTTAAATTTACAAGTTTTTTTTTTTTATGAATAACTTGTTTGTTGAACTAATTTAGGTACTGTTAAATGTTACAATTGATTACTATTTGAATTTTAGTAATTAATACTTTTTTATTTATTACATAATAATGAGCTTTGGCCTGTACTGCTAGGAAATAAAATAATATGGTTTTAAGCTATTAAATTATGAAGGTTAATAAGTATTTTTACTTATGATGGTTTTGAATGTCGCCAACAATTATATAGCTTAGCATCTGTTTATAAAACTTCAAAAATCATTAATCAACTAGAATTTAGAACACTGAACGAGTTAATTATAATTGTAAACCTACATAAAATGTATGTAAACATTTAATGTTTATTATAGTTTATGAAAGTGTAATGTTCTTTGAGTTCAAAAGTAATAAAAAGTTATAGCAATATAATGTTCTGTAATGTTAAAAACTAGTTATAACTTGTAATTAGTTTCACTAAATGAGCTTTACCATATCCGACTCATGTCCATGTTTCTTATTTTCATTTCATCCTTAATTCTTATTATGAATTTAAAGATACTTCAACATGACTAAATTCAATATAATATGTTTTATGTGATATCTAATATGTTTCTAAATAATTAATAGCACACTAATTATGAGTAGTATGAGTGAATATGACTCTAATTGATAACTATACACATGTACTCGCCAATCACTAGAATAAAAATGGATAATTATAATGGGATATTGAATAGGTAAGGTTCTTCAAAAAAAAAAATTACACAAATATAATATTCTCAAATGTTAAATTATTTACTTATTCAGACAGAAATTTTGTTAAATATTCAACATTATACAATTTAAAGAAATAAACTAATATTTTTAGATAAAATTTTCAAATAATGTATCGATAATGACGATAATACATTTGAATATAAGCCATTCAGCTACAACAAAATGAATGCAAAGTTATTTTTATATCTAATTTCATAACAAATTGAATGTAATATAATAATAATAATAATAATAATAATTGGCACACTGATTTTGAGTTGATTTTAATAAAAATGTTAAAAGTGCCTTTATATAATATATAATATTATTCTACAAAGATTATGCAAGAAACGCGTGACCCTGTCAGAAGGTGCACCTAAATTAGGTTGAGACCAAATAAATTAGTAAAAATGTTTTTTTTTTCATTTTTAAACGATTAATTTATGTTCAGTCTTAATTCTATTATCACAAAAGACAAATAATGTTTTATATATAATATACTAAACGAAGTTAATAACAAGTTTCGTATAAAATTTAACAATTTACAACATGTTCAATAATGTAATATAATGTTTGTATTGTGCAAGTGTAAAGCCTACATTATACAATATAAACTACATATTATGATTATTATAATTATTATTCCTATAATATTATGTAGGTATTTGACTATAAACACTGTCGAATAAAATCTAGCTGACTATGTAAGTATATAATATATATATAAATATATATTATAATAGGTGCGTCGATTTATTGTAGGTACAATATGACAAGAAAAAAACGAAAACGAGACGAATGTTGTAGTAGCCAGCATAGGTGTAGGCACAGTGATTTTATGAACGCCTACGCAAAAACAGAGTCCGAAGTCATCTTATAATAATTAAAATTATGTATATTAAAACTTAAAATCGTTGACGAGAGTACCGAGAATACAATATTTTCGCGTCTAGTCTCCGGCAAAACAGTTTGCCCAAAAACTGTTAGCCCCGTAATTTTTTCGATATTCCAAGACGGAAAACTACTTTGCCCGTTTACCGAGGTTTTTCTTTAAATAGTTTCAACATGTTGTTATATTCGACATTTTACCTTGCATATAATTCGCATGCTTAATAGAAACGACTGACAAACATACCAACGTCAATATTTTTAAAAAATTGTTTGTCTTTTAACAGTCGCTTTTTACACAGATACCGCAGATTTTTTACATTTATCTGTTCTATCCGTTGAACATATCAGTTAGGATAAGCGACTTGTGTACGAGGTGGTAAATTACAAACAAAAATAAAAATAAACCCGTCGCGGGAGGGCGGTAGTTTTCCGGGCAGGAAGTAGGTAAGTACCTACCCCTAACCTATAATACATGAAAATATTACGACGAACTCGGAGTTCACTAACTGGTACGTTTACATAATAAAATACATAGGATTATGGTTGTGTACGTCTATATTTACAGAACGTGATGGGAAGAAACGCGCACGTCGAAAGACGACGCTGCAGACTATTTCCACATCCTCCTCCTCCTGCGCCATCATAACAACGCGGTAAACCGTAATAGCAAGTGATGGTGTTTAAATGTCTAGTACGAATCATACCAGCCCGCTGATCCGAATTGAAATAGATACTGTCGTCGTTATCCAATCCGGATTATATAGTCGGCCAGTTTGGATTATATACGGACAAAAAATTCGAAAAATCTGTTTTGAGATTAAACGTCCTACTTGCGATTTTTCGACTTTACTTTCTATATATAGGTACAACGCATATGCAGTTTGTTAACATAATATTATTATTCAATATACATATTGAATGCAATCAATTCAATGCACGTGTATCTGAGTAGCAGTCGTTGTACCTACTATTATTGCTATTTGAAAGTCCATTTAAGCGATACCGCTCCGAGAAAAATGTGAAAAGTCAGGGTACCTACATGTTCGGATAGGCAGTGTACAGATCAATTTAGAAACTTGGATTACTATAATAATATAATAATATATTTTAATGAGATGATCGTCCGGCACTAGACTTTAAATTATAATAATATTATTACCTACCTTTACAACCCACGGATGCACGCATAGAATTTATTTTTATAATTATTATGGTCGGTGAGAGGAGGGGAGGGAGTAGTGCTGTACAATGACTTGGGTACGAGGTACGTATTATATATATATTATACCAAGTGATTAATTTAATGTAAGAAACTAATTATTTCTAAAACTATTAGTGTTTTTAAAAATATTTTTATTGCATAACTTTAATTCTTTAAAAACAAAGTTTTCTAAAAATATTATATTTTTTATATTTTTACTTTAATAACAACATGCATTTTTTATTTTTTATTCCATAACAGCTCGAAATATTAGAATAATATTCCGCTTAGGAATAGAAAATTAAAAATGTATGTTGTCATTTAAGTGTAAAAACTTTAAAAAATATATATTTTTTTCCAAAAATATTTTTTTATAACGACTTAAAATTGTGTATAAGTTTTCTGAAATAATGAGCATCTTACGTTAAATGGATCACAAACAGTGTGGTGATGTCGTTACAATTTATTAGTTAATATTAAGGTAGGTACTCAAAACGCATTATCCTCCGCGGGGAAGGCTACGACTGTAGGGTGAGCGTGACGGACGCGACCGCTTCGTTGAGCATGGCGACCACCTGATCGTGTCCCATGCCCTCCACTGACACTCCGTCGACTGCCAAAATCCTGTCGCCGCGGCACAGCCCGCTCGAGTCAGCTGCGCTGCCGGAGAACACAGTCTTGACGTAAATCGGTAGGTGCCCATGACCGCCAACGATGCTGAATCCGAATCCGTCCATTCTACGTACCATCGTCACGGTGCGCGTTTCTTCCATAGACGCCGCCGATTCGCTATTTGATCGTAATAGTAACGACAAGGAAAAAAATTACAAAAGCACGATATCAATCAATCGATATAATATTATATTATAAACATTAAGTCCTATGATATATTGATATACTTATAGCCGATAGACAGTTGGATAGTGTTTGTCTTGAAGGGAGGGGGGCACAGGGTAACTGAATTTTCTAATTTTCTAGAGTACCTTTGTTGATTATTTCAAATTATAGCACAACGGATGGTACTTTTTTTTATTTAGGTTTGTTTTTTACAAAATTACAAAGTTGATAATATTTTTTCATAACCTAAACTAGATAAAATGTTGTGAAGAAAAAACTATACAAAATGTGTGTAAGAATTTATACACGCCGATACAGCGATACGTGACAATCATAAACACTAATAAATCTCAAAATGTAATTCAGCCAACTGTGTGTCATCGTAAATTATTAAGAAAAGGACTGCACATGAAGTATGCTGTCCCAAAAGATAAGAGTAGACTCTTATTTAGATGAACATTTTCTCATTTATGGAATTTATTAAATTAAGTCTGGAGAGTAATAAAACACTTCTGTTTACACTATTAAATTAATTTTTTTAATTCTGTTGAAACGTTGGGCATCTCCTGCAGTGTTAGCTTAGCACTTACCTACATGTTTTTTGTTATAACTTTAGACAGATTTGACCCACTTTAGACAAATAGTATATTATAAATATATATTAAGGTTATGGTTGAAACTTTGAAAGTAAGTATAATAAGTTATGAAATGTTTGTTGATTTGTGATTGTATGTTGGAACTTGGAGGGTATAATAAAAGAGAGTGTGGGCCATGGGGGCGCGCACAGTTATATTCGGTATTTAAAATTAGGTTAGTAAATTTTGTATGCTCCATAGTCACTAATCAGAGTACCTAGGTACCTCTACTATTTATCTTCCAAGGCAAGCATTGCAGCTGGGTATGTATAATAAAAATAAATAAATAGAGTGAATTAGTAAATTAACTGATGCATTATATCAAGTTAAGTATGTGAGTAAGTATAGCCAGTATAGGACAGGTGCTTATATCGAGGTTTTTCTAACAGGTTTGCATGCCCCTAAAAGTGGATCCGTGGATTCATAGATGTTATGTTGGAATGCTCTTATTTTTTCCCGATAACCCATGAATATTTTTTTCAAATAATTCAAACTATTCGATGACCTAGAATTGATGTCTAAAAAAATATTAAGTAATATTTTATTTTAATTCTACATTTATTGTATTCAAAAGTATGAAAATATATGATACACATATATTATTTTCTTCTCAATACAAGTTGTTCATGATCCAAAACTCGTAAAATATAATATATAATTGACTTATGATCAAAAGAAACAGCACTAAAATTTTTATTCAAGAAAGTTAATCACACTTAATTTAAAAAAATTGATTAGAGGGGGTTAAGAGTCTATGGCTATAATTTTTTATCTTAAAGAGGTTTATATCCAAGAAAAGGTTGTCTATATTTATTCAAATTTTATTGGGACCCGTTGCGGAGACTATAATTGTGCCCCAATTTTCTATAATTTACGAATAGCAATTGTAATTCATTACTTCATATTATTGTATCAGGAAGTTAAACATTTTTGTGTGGTTGGTAGGGGGTGTTTCGTGTATCATAGTTGTGTGATGACAAACGCTGGTATTTCTCTTAGTCGCATGTAATTGCTCTATCATATATGTATACCTATAATACAATCCTTGAAACCCATATTGCGTGAAAATGATTGAAAACTTACAAATTGTGAATAGGTACCTATACAACGATGACAAAATATGAAATAAATTATAAGTGATGATCATTAACAAAATATTGCAAAAGATGTTTTTGTGGTTTGAATATAAAATTGTTAAGACTCTATAGGTACCTAGTTAGGTATAATATTAATTTAAAAATATTATTTTCTAAAATAAATGATACAAGGGGCGACTAAAGAACTAAGTTACAACTGCTACAAGACATTCTAAAAAAACGGTGTCAAATATTATTATATGGATATATTTAACTTATTAAGTTATGAAATATTATAATTTAAACCCGAAAGGATGTTAAAGGTGATATAGAAAATTTATTCACTAAGAATAATCAAAAATGGAAGGAAGGAAAGTAGTCGTATTATGAAGGGTTTAAAAATAAGATTATTTGTTACACACATAACTGCTGTTTTCACCTTCAATAATACTATAATAGGTTGGCTTAAAAATACATTTTTGAATACTAAAACGTCTAAGACTATTTTATGGGACATGACCACAATTTTCTAAAATGTTTATATTGAAATATATCTATCGCAGCGGTCTACGACGACAGCGGACTCTACATGACTATATACCTAGGTACGCGTTACTATAGATCGAAGAGATATCGCAATATTAATCCGATAAACTATAGGTGTATCTATCATAAATTATAGGTGTATCTATCTTGTTATCTAAATCGACAACTGTATTATTCATATATTTCTATATAGGCACGTTGGTTTATTCAGTCACGTGGCTATTTTCACGAAATAAAAATGACGAAATCTATGGTATTGCGTACATTTTTAAATTGCATACCTACTTAATATAATGACGATGGTTCCATTATAACGTAAGAACACCGCCGTCCCTAATCGATTACAATATGATGATATATACACAAACGGATAGTTATTGTCTGTTATAATACATATACAAGGCCGAAGCGATACCACCGATCGACGAATTCGCGATCAGCAGCAACATGGTATATAATAGATCTATCTACTGCCTCATTAAGCAACTACGACGCGCATGGTTATTAATTTATCATAATATGCAACGTGGCCCCGAAACACAACTGGTAATTAACCGAACAGTGTTAGCGCGTTTAGCTACGCCAATGCGATAAAATATTAAAATAATAAACATAGAAAAAAAAATTTTAAAGAACTCACAACGACTATAATTCATGCAGTATAAACAAATAAAAAAAAATCATGTCGAATGACAACAACACAACGCACGCAAAAAATATTACATAATAGTAACGAGTTGATAAGTGACTCGTCACCAAACTTTTTGTGATATCATTAGGATATGTTCTGCTACAAAAATATTATACATAAACACACGACTATTTCTACTGCAAAAACTCCACACAAAGGCATTTTACTTACAGAACATGAAAATCATTTTCTAAACGTATTCCCGGAGATTAGCATGAAAAACAAGATTATTGAATATCTCAATAAGTAGGTATCACAATATTATTATAAATTATAATTATATTATTATTGTGATATAATTCTACAAATTTGTTTCTTCATTTTCAAATTTGTTGACTGTTCAACGCTTGTCGTGAACGACATGCATTAATACATTCTCATATTTCATATACATCATGTAATTATAATTTATAAGAATAAATATTAAATATGTACATATTGTATGTATATCAGTGGCACAAGTACATAACTATAGGGATTAGGGGCGCTGTGACTGCCGTAGCACCGAGGTCTAATAAAAATTAATCCTATGATTAAATCCTATTATATTTTTATCAAATTAATTTTTAATATAAGTAACATGTTTTTATGGTATAATTCACTTTCGTTAAATTTTCAATTTTTTGACTAGTCGTATTATGTTTCAAATTCAAAAGAGTTATTTAAGAAATTTTAATATTTAAGATAAAAATTTACGATTTCTTTCTTGATAAACCCAAAAAAGGAATGAGTACGCCCCATTTCCTTTTATTGAAATAAATATAATTCCATATTATAGGCATAATACTTTAAAAACCTGAATTGTTCATTAATCATTTACTATATGTTGTAGGACACTTAATACCAACGCTTACACGGTGGAAAAGGGAAAGAGAGAACTGAAAAAAGTCATCATCACAGTTTAAGACATTTACTAAGTTATGCCACGTCACTGATATATATATATATACAATATAGGTAATATATTTTGTATCGGGGCTTACTTGTCCGAACTAGACGTGGACGAACGAGCTTTGAGACGACCCATTTTCAAAATGACTCTGCCCGTCGCCGTCTTCAGTACGGCAGCGGCTTCTTCTTGAGAAGCGTTCCGTACGTCTTGGCCGTTGACCGCCAAGATCTGATCGCCTTTCATCAGACGGCCGTCAACGCCGGCTGCACCGCCTACCACCTGCAAAATATGCAAAAAAACTTTAGATAATCATAGGTATATATAATATTAATAAACTTAAATCTGAGATTATTCCTCATTATTATTATACTAATCGGGTCACAGTTATATGTCCATCATGGTTTATAACTTTTTTTTATTACACGAAATGATTGAATACAAAATGCATTTTTGTGGGATGCTATAGAAAAAGACTATTATTCTCTAATCTCGAGTATTTTATTATACGTTTATTTATACGTGCATAAGAAATAAAACTGTTTTTTTCATTTTCACTATCAAGCTATTTATGTTAATTGTTAGTAAATTTGTACATCATTGCATTTCAATTACGTCAAATATTTTTTTTCCATTATTCTAATTTTTAAGAACTTTAAAAATCAACGCCACATTACATCATGTTTACCCCACGGAAAATGCCACTTACGATGTCCGATATAAATATTCCCGAACCGGATTTCCGGCCCACTATACTCAATCCTAGCCCTTTGCTGGGCTTTTTTGTTAATTCTACGTCGAACGCGTCTGTGATGTTCGTTGTATCTGCGGAAATACTACCATTTTCGTCTGGAACGCACGACTCGTCTCTCATCACAACCATGGTCACCTTTAAGAAATTCAATTTATATTATATATATATATAATATCTAACGTTACACATACAAAATTATGAAATATAATATTATATTATATTATAGTATATATTGTCAAAATTATATTGTGTAGAATACCACCTATGAAAATTCGCTATTCGGCTAGTAAGTATATTGAACCATAATTCATTTTTACAACAGTATTTTAAATTTATATAAACTGTAGACTGCAGAGCTCAGTATGAGAAGCACTAACGATATAAAAATATCTTCTACACCTTTTCTCATATCTTATTTAAACCTAAGATACTTATAAATAAAAAATACAATTTGCTATTTAATTAATAAAATGTTAGTTTTTTTCTCTGTAAAAATATTGTCGCTTATAAAGAGGTATAAAAATATGTTATTTTTTCTCGAATAGACAATAATTGCAATTAGAATACTGGAAAATTAGTGTTCTTCTTCGATGCAGTTCTAAAGGAATAATTTTACTGAGTAGGTAAATAAATAGTTTAATATAATGTTATAAATAATGTGCAGCGCGTAGGATATATACCAAATTGTAATGTTGGGCACACGCGATATTATAATAATAAGTACCTTTGCTGGCGTTTGCCGTAAGACGCCCAACGCTTTGATATGCGTTATGTTTCTAAAGTCTTCCCCGTTCACCTCCACCAACTGATCCCCGGGTCTGAGTCTACCGTCTTTGGCTGCGGCTCCGTCTGGATATACCTCATGAATAATGACTACGACCTTTTAACATGGATTATAATAAGTAAAATATAATATAATACACTGCAGAGCATAATATAACAGATTGTAGTGACATATAACAATACGCGACTTAAATATTTGTTTCACAAGCTCTAAAATGTTTTGTACATTATATTGTCAGATAGCTTATAAGTATTTATTGCATATAATAATAATAGTAATAATAATTATTATTACTTTTATTGTTTCATATAAGTTAATGATTATTATTACCAGTAATGTATCAGATCCGCCAACTATGCTGAGACCCAAGCCGACTTTGTCCTTGTTGATTTCAATCGTCGATTCGAAACCTGGTTTTATTGGTGCGGTTGCAGGATCTGGTGGCGGTTCGACTGAATGGTCCAAACAAACGGGTGATTGAGATTCTAAGGTTTTAAATTGTTTTATTAATAATTATCGTATACACGCGTAAAACTGACATTATTGTTAGTGTATTTTTAAAACGTTACTCACAGAAAAAAAAATAATAACAACGATCCATGCGAACGTATGCAAGAATGTAATCATGCAGCAAAAATTAAATAATTTATATATAGCTTAATATAACAAAAATAAAACAAATAATAAAACATAAAATATTTTCAAAGATCGAATAGCGTCTAACTTACTTGGCTTTTCCGGTTGTTTAGGTTTATCGGCGTTCTTCTGATCAGTAGCCGTCACGACCTCGTCTTTACGTGGGTTACATACTACTAACGTTACGACACCTTCAGTCTTTTTCAGCAATGATGATGCCTGTAAAATCGAGTTTATTTGATGAAAATTGAGTTACGAATTTTTTTTTTTTATATATCATAGATATTGTGTCATTAATATTACTTATTAATTATTATTACTACTCACCGCGTCGTACGTACTCCCTAGAAGTGTATCTTTATTCACAGACAAAATCAAATCGCCTACCGTCAGACCTGCCTGTAAAGGAAGTATAGACATGTTTGTAGTAAAAATGATTGTAAAATAAATTGTATTAAACTATTATGTCGGTGATAGATAAACCCATTTTTTTTCATAGCAAATATTTGCACAGCTGAAATGACGTGGGACTATATCGTTCTCTTATTATTATTATTATTATTTATTATGTTGCAGGAAAACGCGAAAAATATAACACCACATTTTCTCGAAAACCATATCATAAAATTCACCTGTTCAGCTGGGCTTCCTTCTTGTATATCAGATATGAAAATGCCTGTGCCGAGTTCCGCATGTTTCCCCTCTAAAATCATTATGCCAAGACCATGAGGACTCTGGAATCAAAATACAAAACGTTATTGCTATTATTTAGGTAAACATTTTTTATTTCTTTTTATTATGACATACATACTACATACGGTATATTATATAAGTGTATCAAAACTCTATATTATATGTTAAAACTTAAAAACACTCGCAGCAATGGTCAGATGTCACACACATATGTATTACTTGTACATGTTTAATAGTATAAAACGCATGCAAAATAAAAATATAACGGTCAATTTTTACACCTTATATATTATATTCTACAAAGATATTTAGCAGAACACTGCGCAGGAAGGCAAACGTGTTAAGTGCAGTATTGCAATTATAATGAATATTGTCGAATAACTGACATGTTTTTGAGGTAACTACATTTCTACTTATTTCTACTTATTTTATACGTATACGAATGAATGTTTTATATTGGTTCCGAAGTTCCCCTTTAATTAAATGAAGGTAATATCAGACACGTATGACGATGCACCGGGATAAAAGTATAGAAAAATCGTAAATGCATTAATTAATATCAATGGAGCAGTGCTCAAGGGTGCTGATAACCCATTAGTTAAGTTTTAGTGCCCACAACTGACTAGTTCCAAAACGAATAGGAAATAAATACGTCTTTACTATTTCAAAACTATTGAAATCTATAACACTATAATTAATAATTCTATTTTTTTTAAATTAGGAAATAAATGAAAGAATGATTTTATATCTTTAGTTATATCTTCATTAAATGTTTATTAAGAATAAATCATTGATTAATACGAAAGTAGAAATTAGATGTTTTTTCCTACAGCGAAAAAGAAATATTTTTGTTTACATTTTTAAAATTTACCAAATAAAATAAGTACTTATTATGTCTTTACATTATTTTTAATTTGCTTTTGAATGCTGCCATTTTTAAGTCATTGTTGACATTTTGTGAAATATCTGTTGGTTCTACGGTCTTAAGAAATGTATTTTTATGATGAATGCATGTAATATATTAATTCAAATAAAATAAAAACTGCATATAATTGAATAACCATTAATCAAGCATTTATAGGTATATTTAAAATATATCAATAAAATAATTATAATACATTTTAATTTATAATATTTTTTTAAATCCGATAATACTTTTAAAAAAATGGGAATGTATTATACATTTAAGCTTAACCAAGGTATATCTGGTGATTAAAAGGTCAATAAATCGACCGTCGATTTGCAATAAAATTGCGGATATTAGCCGATTTAATTTGTGAAAATTAGGAAAACACGCTAAAACAAATGCATTAATCACCCCGCTCAGAATCTAAAATACAAAAATAGCGTAATCTGTATAACTAAATACGTTCATAGAAAAAACAAATGGCTTCTTATTCAAAGTAATAATTTTTTTTATTAATAACTAATAACCTACTAATTAGAATTTTCATTAGTTATTTAATGATAAAATGAAAAACACTAAATATTATTTTCGAAATGTAATGATAAGAATTATCTCCTCGTTGTGGTGTTAGAAAATGTTAAATGAGTATAAAAAAATAGAAACAATATGGACTCAAAAAAAAAACGGAGAACATAAAATTTTTGCCGGGTATCTAAAAAACAGCTTGTAGTTACATCATTTTAACCTCATCACTAGTTGTACGTATTTCACCAAATTAAGAAACTGCATTTTGCATAATTATATAAACATCACACTTAATCCTCATTTTTCACTATTTTCGACGCGGTTGCCCTCCTACGATTGATATAGGTTACATTTTTTTAACACAAAGTTTATTATATCATATAATATAATATAATATATATATTTATAAAATAATAATAAACATAACAAATTATACGCAGAAATAAAAAAAAAAACCATCATTCAACGATCCAGTGTGCTGTGTTCTTTTACCTGTTGTGTGGGTGAATTTGTGATTTGGCCTTCGTATGTAAAACTGATACAGGGCTATAGGAAACATATCAAATCAACTGTACTACACAACATTATATATAAGTGATTAATCCTGTGATAAATGTTTGAGCGTGTTTATTATATACGAGTACATCATTTATATAATATAAATATGTATATATAATATATATATATATATTATATAAATATATATCTAGTGTTTTGGAAATGGGAGAAATTAAATGCTGTGTCGGTGTGAACAAAACTCGGAGATTATTTTTTATCAATTTCAAACATCGTGTAATGTATTAAAATTATATGGGTCTAAGATATACAGGAATACGAGCCAAATGCTCATTATTATTTTATACAGGAGTGTAATTTTATATTTTACAAGGTTATATAATGTATATAGATCATAGGTATATATTATGTTTACAGGAAGCATCAAAACAGAGATATTTACCTTCTTCATAGTAACGACCCGTAGGCCTTTGTAGTTGGCATACTTCTCCTCTGGTGTCTGCCAAAAAACACATTATTTTTAATTGTTATTGAATAAAAACGACGAAAATACTAAAAAACTAGTTTATAGTTACTAACCTCGTCATCTAGTGTAATAGGAAACTGAGTGATCGGTCGCACGGCTAATTCGTCCAGGGCCGTAGGTTTCCTATAAGACACATTTAATAATTAGGTTAAAATATTACAAAAATGTTCAACTTAAATCATTAAGTGGTCTAGACGTAATATTAGACGATGTTAAAAAAAATATCTATACAAATGAACACTACATTAATAAATAATATTAAAACCGAAGAATACCTTAGCACAATTATTTTGTATATCGGTCCTGGTATACCTTTGATAATGGCTGAGGCATTTAGGTGACATCTTCCGTGTAAAACTACCCCATTAACCTAAAAAAAATGAAAAATGCTATTTTCAACGTTCTAAAGTTTTACATCCATTAAATTAATTAGGACATTTTGATCGATTTGTTACTCAGAAACATAAGTAAATTATGTAGCAGTAAGCTACATATATTTATTTTTTGCATGTAGTATGGTCAGAGGGGACGCCAATCACAAGTCGAATAACATTAATGAAATTATACGATCCACAGATATTTTTTGTCTTCGCATTATATATAGAGTATATATAATATAAATAACGTATAGTTTTAAATTAATTGTAAAAAATGGGTTTTCATAATATTTGTCTAATAAATGTTTAATCTAATAAATAATATTACATATGCTATTACGAAATTAAAACATTTTTCACCCAGCTGGTAATTTAATGTAATAGACATTTAATATCCATAATAGGAAAGGCAATTAATCCACTACTCATCAGTATAGATAGTTATTAATTTAGATAAATAGGTAAGTATTAGTTTGGGTGCTGTAAATGATTGCCAATAACAATGCATACAATGAACCTTAAAATAGAAGAATTTATAGTTTTATAAATAATTCTAAAACTTATTGTGCCAATTTTATTTATGTTTTAAAAAAATATGTAACTTACGTCGAACATTCGTTGAATAGAAAAATGAATGTAGCAAAGGCTTCAGTACCAGTATCATTACAGAGTGCAAATGAATTTAAGAATATAATAGTAATACGCATTTTGAAATATTCACGTAATGCCAATAGTTGTTAAGTAGAAATTGAGCGGGCTTTGTTTAATATGAAAGACAATATTACAATAATTTCAAAGTACCTTAAAAAGTATTTGTTTTTTTACTCATAATTTTTAGTGTCGAATGTCTATTGTACGGACGTCAATTGTCCTGCCAAATGTATGGCCAATTGTCGAGTTTCAAATTTCCATTTTCCATGTATTATACTATTTATACTATATAATAACATTACAGTACTACGAACCATTATTATAATATAATGATCATTTCTTATTGATTCATATTTGCTCACATTTTAAAAATTATCTTTAAAAACTTACACGTTTTGTATATCAATCATACGATATCGTAGATAGGTATTAATCAGGGCTCGGGACTTAAAACATTTGATTATTTTTATGGATTGACTTAAAATGTAGCAGAGTGATATGGAAGTGTATTTCACGTTAAAACACTTAAATTATGAAATTTGAAAGTGATTTTCAGTTTTTCTGATTATTTTTGATTTTTTGACTAGTTTTTCTAATTTTTATGATTTTTTCAGAAAATCCCTCGGACATCGAATCTATAAACAATAAAGCAAAATGTCTCAAAAGTGAAGTTTGATTTTTTTATTATAAAGATTTATATATTTTTTTGATTTTTTAGTTAGACATTTTTCTTAATCATTTTGTTTCAATATTTTTTGTAATCTTTAATTATATTATTTTTAGCACAGTTAAAAATTATATCTAGTACCTACTTTATCATGTAAAAACAAAGTTTTTTTTTTTTGATTGAATATTTTTGCTCAAATTTAAGTTTTTTAAATGCTTATTTGAGTACTTATAATGATATTTTTAAGCGCTTATTTTAATGATTTTAAGTCCCGAGCCCTGGTAATAATATATTACCAAACCTATAAATTATTTACATTTAAAATCGTACTGTGGTCCAGTAGCATAATTGAGGGATGGGGGGGATTTGGGTGTCGTATCCCCCAGTGACTTTTATTTTTTAAATACAAGTTAACTACATTTTTTTACTGATTTAACAATAATTATATTATTGAATATTTTGTAATTATTTGTTTCTATGCCATATACGTACATACATTTGTTGCACTGAAAGGAGATGCTTATGATAAATATATTTTTTGGGGAAGGGGAATGGGTAGATAAAATGTAAAAACATTTCATTCTTCCTAAAAATGTTACCAAATTATGCCACTGCTATGGTTTCGAGCCTAAAAGATGTTAACAATTTTAAATAATTGACAAATTGACCAACTACATAGATACAGATAGAAATCTATGGAAATATAATCTATTAATAACGTGATCTCTCTCGAAAAAAAACGGAGGATGGTGTTCTTAAATTTGTGGTCAACCAGGGTTCTTATGCTGTAGTTTGTTACTTAAACTGTTTAGTAATTGTTACACATTTTTAAATACTTTGATTTTTCATAAAAAAAGACAATGGTTATAAATTATTGTAATACAATCAATTTTTACAATATTAACTATCAACTTAAAACGCTAATAAAAATATCACTTTATTCAATGAAAACTATTGGAGTTTTCTCACTGCTCAAAAAAAGAAAAAATAATATTGACGATAAAAACTGCTCATTTCATAAAAATCTAAAATGAAAACAATAACCAATGTTTGACCAAACTATCAGAGAAGGATATTATGGAGTAACATAGGTAAATCGTAATTAGTCACCAAGTCAAATATATAAATTAATAATTATAATAATAAGCAATAACAATAAAACATATAAGGTTCAAGAAAATAGTATATAGCAGGTATTATATTATAAATAATTTATACAATATAATAATTTTTTCCTATAAGTTTAATCAAGTAATAAAGGATCCAAAACTTTATCTGTGTATTCAATACATTTTATTAATCAACTAAAATATATTAATACATAAACACCAATCATTTTTAGAAAAGGACACGGGAGAACTTTAAAGGTATGATGTTCAAGGTCTAATTTTTTTTTTTAGATGATTAATTTTATGTTTATATATTATAAATATATTTAATATGTATATCTAGGTAAGTACCTATAATTATAGATACACAAAAAATCATTATAATTTATTAATTTATAACTCATTCCCAAAGTGTAATTAAATTGCAGTAAATGTAATAAGTAGTAACGTCTTGACAGTTTTATTAATAACTTGAATTCAAAAAGTCAAAAGTACATAATACTATTATATTGTATTTTACATAAAATAAAAAATAATGAACAGATAATTTATGTATAGGTATAAACTATTTGATTTGTTCAAAATAATTAAAAGGTAACAAGGGACTTTGTACTGAATAATACAAAATAGTTAATACAGTAGTCCCACAAATCATAATCAACGTCTATAGTATATCTTGGTTTTTTGAATTGCGAATATAATAGTAATATACATTACATCAATATGTTTTAAGACGAAACTAATTTTTTACATAATCAAACATAATCGTTTAAATTATTTTACTTTGAATTTTTGAATATTTTTCGGTTTACAGATAATATATAGATTATTGAACAATGATAATTAATCCTATACAACTATGGATTATATTTTTTATTAAGTAAGTAACAGTCGTCAGTCATATACAATTTCAATATTAACGAATTGTGAATTGTTATCTAAATTGTCCGTTTTTAAAAATGTAAAATTATGTTTATAATTATTTTAATAATATGATTACTGATTAGCAACTGAACTAGTTAAAATGTATTGTAACAACCGAAGCAATAATTTGAAGTAATACAGTAGATATAATTTATATGATTTATTTAAAATGTTTATAATTTATATTTATAGAATATATATGAAGCGTGTAACATTATAGAGAATACAGAACATTTATTACTCCAGCTTATTTTCAAATTAATTTAATATATACCAATACAATATTGTAATTATAATAATATATATTTAAAAAAAATTAATCGAATCTTTTATTGTTCGAAATTGTTACGACTAAACTATTTGTAAATATTAGCCAATCATATTTTTAATTTCGTATTCTGAAGTAGAATATTTTATGAACATTTGGATGTATTTAAATATTTATATACATAAACCATTCATTAATATTGTCTTATATTTAAAAGCAGTCAAAATACAGATAAGATGAATGAAATGGCAAAGAATACTCTGTGAAATGTGTAACTCTGCTACGAAATAGGTTTAATATACACTAAAAAATACAGTGTTATAATCGAATTTCAGAGCAATTATTTTTTTTCTTCAAAAATATAAAAATTGTCTTGTTTTGTGTTCAAGAGAATCATCCTGTATATTTATTATATAATACTCGTAATAAAATTGAATAAACGTTGTTATGTGTTAAAACCTTTTTTAAGAAACAATGTTTCTAATTTCAAACTAAAATTAAATAGGTAGGTACTTAAATTTGTATTTATTTCAGAAATTATATTTATTATTAAATTACTGATGCAGTTTGTGCCAATGCATAAATTTACTAAAAGAAATTATGTTCTCTTATTATTTATACTTTATTTAGATACCAATAATATTACGCAATGTGTTTTATTGCTAATAACTTCTTGTATATTTTTAATGTTGGTGCAATAAAATTGTATGAAAACATACGTGGTTTTACGAAGAAACGCATTGTTTAAAGTATACTTAATATATTATTTTTATATATTTAAAAATTACTAAAGTATGTAAAATTTAAAAAATCTCATATAATATATAATATTGTGGATACAAAGAAATAATGTAATTACATGATATTCATAATTTGAAATATAACTGTGTATAATATGATAGTAATATAGTAAGTAATAGTAATATATATTGTAATGGATAAAAGACGTTCTACAAAAAATATTTTATCATTAATAAAGTTCCATATTACGTAAAATACGTAACTACCTACAGTATCAAATATAGTATACGTACTTAAATCGGTTTTATTGAAAATTCGTTTTTATAAAAGAAGCATAATATTATATAGGTAAGTAGAATAGTGAAAAATCATATTATACCTTTGACCTTTTGGCCTAAGGGAAAACTAAATATAGGTCAACTGTTTCTGTCCGACTCCAAATCCACTCCCACTTCCATTTGTACATACCATAACTTGCAAAACCGCTATTCACATCACGACTGCGTGTGTCAGCTTTTTTTCGGACCTTTTTTTTGTGACTACAAAAAAAGCCATTTTCATCAACAAATGTTCGTAAATTATACATTTCAGTATCACTGTGAACAAACTTTAGCAGGCGACTCTTCTCTTTTTATAATTTTTATTTTTTACGAGCGTGGTAATAATATATATTATTATTTATTACAGCATATAGGGTATATAGTGAATTATATAGATATATATACAGCTATTAAAATATTTTTTATATGTATCACTTGTATTCTAGATCCATTTAAAACAAATGACATAAGATATTATACTATAAACATATAAAATTGGTTTTGCAGTTTAAACAAATAAAAATCCATTTTTACCCCCACCCGACGGTTCCGGATCGTGGAAGATTCTAAGCCAATATAACGTGATGCATTTTAAATTAAACCCATTTCCCATTTATATACTCTGTCCTGCTTGCATGCACCTGTATCCCTCGTCACTGGATGAATATCAAAGCCTTGGGGGAGTTGTGTGTCCATGAATAAGTTATGAGCGTACTAAAGGGTAGCTATGGTGAACGTGGCAATATTAATATACACGTACGATATAATTTTTTCGTGTATACAAGCACACGTAATATATGTGGCTATAAACAGGGTGGCATTCTAAATAATTGCACGTGACAGTAGATTTCACTATGAAATATTTAAATTAGCGAAAATGGCCTATGTAAAAACAATTTAAAATCAAATTATCTAAATAAATTTGATATTGAATATTTTTTTTTATTAATTAAAAAGAGGAGATTTGAGAGGAAACTTTTAAAAATCAAACGAAGACCAATATTATTAAAATATGATTCATATAAGGTTTATTTTTTAATGAATTTTGACGGGTCATTTAAATTAATACTTATGAGTCAATAATTTATTTTGATAATTTTGTTACATTTATTTCTTCACACAAACTAGGTACTTTTTATTTCTCGTTTAAATCATATACAAATTATATTTATTTTGGTTGAATTAAAAAATATAATAAATATAGCTAAGTATATTATTTATTATTCAATTGAATAAATTAACTAGTTGTCTAGTTATAATGGCACAACCCTTTGGTTCTGATGTTCTGTAAGATTAAATGTGTATTATTTAATGTGCCTATGTAAATAATATTGCTATAATATTCAGCTAATGAATTAAAGTATTGCAAATGTTATAACTTATAAACAATTAGTTTATTAATAAATATAACAATATGTGTGTTAAGTAAGCTAAGATTTCAAATACCTATATGTAAACTAAATATACAACCTGTATATACCTTAGATAATATATTAGATAATTTCAAAACTTAAGTTTGATAAATATTATTTTATTTTATTTTAACACATACTTCAAATAAATTGATCTTAAAAATTATTTATTATTTTTGAATTTCAATTGGACCAGTAATTAACACTTAAATAATTTTTTTTAGCTTAGGATTATTTAAATTGTATGCATGTTTACACATATATATATATATATATATACATAAACATTTTATACTTTATATAGTTGCTCAGGTTTGTTTTATGATAATGATTTACTTTTAAATTTAATTTACCATACATAACTTGATTTTGATATAGTTTATGATAGAATTTTATAAATATTATTTATTTACTTCAAACAAATCAATGTTAAAAGAAATCAAATCATTAAGTATATTAATATTTTATTTTATAACGAACATTATCATGATATTATACATTTTATATATATTTTTTTTAATTATGTAGAACATTAAAATACTTTTTATCACCACTTAGATTCTTTTTTCCAAATTGTTTAAATAATAACGATAATACTTCATATTAGTAAATAAGAATCTTTTCACATAAAAATTTTACTTTCCACATTTAAGTTATTATCTTTACATTTATTAAAATAATATTTAAAGTTTTAAAATTGCTATAAAATCTAATCCTCTATATGTCATACATCACTCAGAATATATAATGATAAATTTTTACTGATGCTATGGATATATATTATACTTAAAATATGAATAATGATTAGTTCTTTGATGTTGTAATTTAATTAATTCATATTATAATTTAAAAATTACACCAGTTTCCATACTATATTTAATATTGTACTTACTTCCAACAGTTAGTATTATTATTATGTAATTTATCCTAATAACTTATTACAATAATCTATAATTTAAATTAGTGTGCATTTAATACCTACATTCATAACTTTTATTTTTAAATTATTAAAAATTAGTAATTAGTAATTATACTATTTAAAATACTAAGCTATTTAATTTTTTTATACTATACACTTTATTTCACGTGTACTGTAATGCGAGACTAAAAGTTTTAATATATTTTTGATTACATTAATTATATTTATAGGCTTAGCTAAATTACCTGATGCTTTTTTTCTATATCAATACGGTAATGTGATTTTTACCAATGTATTATACAATTAAATTATGATTTCAAGCACGATTTTTATTACCGTAATAAATTGATAGTTAGAAAGTGCACAGATTATTAAGGATGTACAATAATACATCGTCGTATTATAGAAGCACAAAGTATATAATTATTATTATTCATTCGCATTTACAATTTTTTATTCAAATGTTAATAGTTTCTTTTATTATTGACGCATAAATATAAATTACCCATCAAATTTCATTAAAAATAAACTATATATAAGATTCATATTTCAAAAATATTGGTTCCCATTTGAATCTTAATAGTTACCACAAAAATATCTCCTTTTTACTTAATAAAAAAATTAATTAATACTGAATATTTTTCACATAAGTTATTTGTTGTTAATTTAAACATGGCATGCTGTCACATAGAATTTAGAACACACTGTATATTTATTATTAGCACAGTTACGCATTATTATTATTGTTTAATAAATTTATTGTAGTTTAGATTTTAGTTAGAAGACGTAATATATATTATATCTATATATAAATATATAATATGTATGTGTGTTATAGTATAGTAAAGATAATAGTTGTAGTCAATGATTTGTATTTTACTTATTGTGTACATCGATTGTATGTATTACATACACAATACACATACGCTATATATCATCTATATATAATAATAATTATTATTTTTCCGTACCAAATACAAGTAGAGAAATCGATGAAAAATTGTAATTTTGTGTACAAAATAAAAATAAGGCGTGTTCTTTTATGTATAAGCTTAAAGCACGGCGCTCTCGTGGCAGGATAGTTTGAATTTCAACACGTCAGTTGAAAATCCGCCTAAACCCATAATCCTACGGAATTGCATAACCTTTAACCAAAATAAAATACGATACGTATTACATTGCTACAAAAGAGAACGATGAAATCTTATAGGTTACCATTTTTTAATTAAAAATATACTTCATTTAATATATTTAACCAAATAAATAATATATACTATCTATAAATTAAATAATATAGTTTTATTATGATAATGTTCTAGTAATGATAAATAATTTTTGAATTTATACCTATTTTGTTTCAAAATTATAAACACACAACTAAAGAGTTTATTTTTATAAAACCTATAGTGTTTATAAATATAAAATATATAAACTAAATCTAATTAACACTTATTAGGATAGATAAAACTTATAAAATAAAAGGTTTCTGGTAGGTTTCCCGACAAATATATAAGTTTTTAAAAAAAAATAAAGGTAACATAAAAAAGTTAGAATTATATTAATGTTAAATTGTTTAATAGGGAAATGTTTAAAAGAATAATAAAAAAATATATACGAAATAACAAATGCTCGTTCTGAAAAGGATCAGGGGCATATGTATGTATATATATTATTTGTAATATAATAATTTACATTAACAGACAGTCCTATATAGCAGTCGCACAGACATGAATAACAACTCTGCAGGTGCAAATAATATGATGGCGTTCTAACTAGATTTTTATTTTTGACAAAATTATAACTCAAATGGTCAAATAAATATAATGCGAATTATGGAAGAAAGGATCAGATGGTGCAATATATATTATGTATAAACTATATTATATATGTATATTGTATAATGTACATGATAAATTCCCATCTGGATCATATATAGGTATAGTATATACACGATAAAAATCTGATTTTTGGAATTTTTTAATATACTCAAAGTTCATATTTTTAAATTCTTGATATTTTTTTTGTATTACAAGAAGGGGTTTACTGTGGGCTGTGAAAATAAATTTTGTCATATACATTATATAAAACCATTTTGAGGAATAATATCCGATTTGATAACTCAGAAACTACTTCCAATGTTTAAAGTTCAATTAGGTACATATACATTTTCAAAAAAATATTCACTAAGGCAGCGGTTCCCAAACTTTTTTTTCCGCGCTGCCTTTTTTTAGACCCAATTTAGCCATGGTGCCTTACTGTGAATAACACGAAAGACAGAACAAAAAAAAATACTTATTGATAACCAATTTTACGTAGACCGCGGTGCCCTTAGAAAGTGCTCGCGGTGCGCTTAGTGCACCTCGGTGCACAGTTTGGGAACCGTTGCACTAAGGAATTTACTGTAAATAGGGGAATCTCTCATTTGAATACAAAAGTTTCCATAGTTATAGTTTCCTATCACCATAGGACACTGTTTAAATAGTACGAAAAATCTTAAAAGGTTAAAAATTATAATATATAGTCTTTAAGCATATATAAAGATTTCAAAATCAGAATTTAAATTAATTAATTATTTAAAGAAAAAATATGGTGAGTACTAAGTATGTTTTGTGAACTACTCTGTATAAACTGCAGATTCGAATAGTAAACTATCTGTGCACATAGGTACCGTTTATCATAATATCTGTGCGCGTGTAGTCAGCGGCGCAACCTCCGTGCACTAACTGTAGTAAAATTCTAGATGATAAAACAACGGTCGCCGTTTTAAGACTATCTCGGTTTTGACGCTTTAACGTCGATGACGACTACGACTTTTTATCATTGAGTTATCAGTTATGGTATCACGCCGATTTATCCGCGGAGTATATAGTATATTATATACGTATAATAATAATAATGTAGAATAAACATCGACCGCCGCGGGTTACCGTTGCGGTAATTTTATGTTTAGTTCGTTTATACACCCTAGTTGTATACGCACACACAGTTCTATACAAACACAACCCCCCGCCGTGTTGTATGTGTAATGAATAACGGGTATGATTAATGCTTGCGGGTATATCACGACAACGGGGCTGTATAAACGTGGAGTATAAATGAGGTGACAAAGGTCCAATCGCTGTGCGCGTATTATTATATTATATATATATTATTATACATGCAGACGATGCGGAGACGAGATTATATCATATTATAACAGATTGTATCAGATTTCAATTTGGCCTTAGAATTTTTGAGTTACCCTGCAGATAGTGCACATAATATAATAATATTATGTATGTGCATACACATATACAGAATATAGTCCGCACGTACGATGGGAAGATATTCTATATCATCTAATATACGAGTAAAAATACATACAAATATACGTTACAACGCGAAGCTATTGTTATTGAAAAATTGATTTCTTGTATATTTATCGTGGATTTATTTATTATACACCGTGTAAAACATAAGTGCATGGTTGTAAAAAATTGGGCTTTTATCTGCTACAGCAGTACGTTAACTACATCCATTGACAATAACTTTATATTAATAACGGCTATTATAAGATCGACTATGATGTACCCATTATACCTAATGTACCCAAAATCAATATAGTATGAATGGTATGATTAGTATATTATTATTATTTTTTTTTATTATCCCTTGTTGTGTATTATATTAAACTAAATAATACTACTTAGTATATAATATAATAAAGCATAATATTAAGTACACCAGGTTAAAGTCGTACAGTTTTTAATACTGTAAATATAAATAAATAAAACACGTATGAAATTTATTTAAGTCTTTTCTAAAATACACTTTTATAGAATATTATTATATTAGTATATTTGGAAATATATAAATACACTCTTTTATTGAGCGATACTATAATACTTAAACCATAGATAATTTTCATAAATGTGCTTTATATAAATTGATTTTTTCAACGACTATAAACGTTTACAAGCTTTTATTACGAAACCTATGAGCCTCGGGGAAAACTTTATTGGCCATCTAGTGCTTTTTATATGTTTCCACTTCTCCATAGATATACATTACAAAGGCATTATTTAAAAATCTCAATGAGCCCAGGAATACCCTTCTCTTATATTCCCCTGTGAAAACCTGTCATGCGTGTTATAGACATTTAACATTTTAACAATTTATATTAAATAGGTTTAGCTATTCAATTATTATGCTGTCTCAATTATGCAAAGAAATAATTTAACTGAAAGTTTAATCAGATAATAATATAATATACATGTTTGAGTTTTTAAAATAAGTTAAACTATTATAATATTTTCTTTGTATTCTATATTTTATAACCAGAAAAATTATGTAATTTATTGTAGACTTTATTATTAGGTAGTATTTTTTATCATTAAATATAAATAAGTATTTGAAAGTTATATAGTGAAAACAGCTAGGGTTTGAAATTAATTTTGTATTATTATCACCAAGGCCCATTACAACATTGAATATACAGTATAATTCTATTATATAGTATACTGCAGGTGGTAGGATACTATAATAATATCCTTTATGTATCAAGACACTACAAATTATAAGTTCATAATGTTTTATTTTTCCTATACTAAACGATTTAATAAAATAATACACTTTTATGAATATAAGTTGTACCTATGATAAACGAATGTGTGACGTATTAACATACCTATAGATCAATGTTATAAGTTTACGATGTTAAAAAATGTTCGTTAAATTTCCCTAGGGACGTTCTTTAAATAGTAGGTTGTAGGTAGCACATTTATATAGTGATACCATTTATCTTTTATTACGACGTTAGGATACGTACCTCTAAAATTTCATCGCCGACCCGTAAACATCCGGACTTCGCGGCCGGACCATTGGGATTTAATCCGCACACCATGACCGCCATTTTTGTTCGGTCCTTGTGACCGGATAAACTAAGGCCTAGACCGGAACCAGGAGACCTCTCCAACATTACTACCAACACCTCGCTGATGGAACCACCGTCCCTAACATCGCACAGATTTCCATACTTTTTCTTTGCTTTATCTAAATATACATACACACAAGACAAACAGTAATTACTAATTAATTATAATAATATAGTTATTAAATATATAATATGTATTATAATTATTATTTTATTATATAAAAATTAATAAATATTCTATGCGGCGTATGGAGAACTTGATATTTTGTTGATTTTAACAATCATTGTTATTATTAGTTTACTCATTTTAATTATTTAAAAAGCAAAATAATTTCCCAAGAATTTTAATATAAACAATATATGATACTGAACCAATAGTTAATTATTTATAAGAGAATAAAATAAAGTATACCTATATGAATCGTGAGTGGAATATTATAGTAGGTACATCATGGTAATACTTACTACCATTTTACTTATTTATTTGTATTATAAATAAACAATAATAACAATTATGAATAATAAATTATGTATTTTTAAACGATTAACATAGTAAGCTCGGTACAAATTATAAATGAATAAATATCAATAATTCTAAGCCATTTAATAGTTTCAAGGGCCAAATTATGGATCTATTCCACATTTTATTTTAAATGTTCTATTAGGGCAGTTTTGCACAATGTGTGTTAAGTTTTGGATATATAGGGTAATCTTAATCACAGCGTAGAGATCCAGTTTATAAACGGGATAATCACATCTCCCATGACCTGCGCGAAAGCATTTTCTTGCGAAAGCAACTATTAATTTCAGAAAAAAAATGTAACCGGGTCCTATATTCACGAAATTCTTAAAGGAAGATAAAGATGCTCTAGTCTGACGATTCTAATTTTTTTCCCGGCTATATTGTAACTTTGTAGCAAGTCAGCTAGTGTAGTTGAATGTTGAATGAGACAACAGTTTCAATGAGAGTTACGATTTTAAGTCTATATTGACCACAACTGAATTTAGAGTAATTATAGTTTGGTAAAGTAGAATCAATGTTGCATTCAGTCCATTCTTTGATTAAATATTTTTCGTATTGAAGCTGCGGGGAGACAATGTTAGTCCAAAGAACGGGAAACGGGTTTGATAGGGTAGATTTTATTGTTTTTATAACGATGCACATGCTTTTATTGAGGTGAGCCTAATATCTATATTTTATTGATGTTAGCACAGTTTAACAAAATCAGAACATAATATATTCAGGAACCTAGTCCATGGACGACGATAGCAAAAGTTCTAAGTGTTAAGAAATCAACGATTTGCGCCAACGAATTGGCGATGAGGGGGTTTAGGTGATGATGTAGTTTTTTGTGAAAACGTTTATATAATTTTGAGGCTTGGTCAGAGATGGGTGATATGTTTAGGTCATTATGGAGAGTTAAATTACTTACATACCAGGGGGCATTGGTTATTATTCTGAGGGATATTGATTGAAATGCTTGTAGATTTTTTAAGTTGGAATTTTTGGCAGCTCCCCAAAAGTGGATTCCATAAGTAGCTATAGGATTGAGGAGTAGTTTATATATTAGTATTTTTTTCTGAATTGGTAAGTTGGATTTTAGTAGGGGACGCAGTTGATGTAGTCTGTGATTTAATAGTTTTCTTTTTGTTTTGATGTGAGTTGTCCATGTGAGACGTCTATCCAGATGCATCCCTAGATATTTTACTGTTAGTTCAGTCGGTATTTGTCTGTCATTGATGTAGATTGGGGGGCAGTCACGGGGAAAAACAATGGCTGAAAGCGTTTTCCGAAGGTGCTCCGAAAATTTTTGACAATTTGGCTTGCAATGTCAAATGGAATTTGAATACGGGGGCTTATTGTTATTTATATTTTTGTGGAAATAGAAGTTGGAATCTGATTTCTCACTTGTTTAATTCTATTTTGGTTCGTTACACCATGTGTACATAAAATAATTTTCAGAAAATTATTCCGCTTCGAAATATGAAATTAAAAATATAGATTATCGTGTGAAAACACCGCAACAACTGCTGATAGCGATAAGACTGACTGGCTGCAGAAAGACCACTGAATAGTGAATAGGTTATTTAGTATTTACTTAAGGTATTCGTACATTTTATAACATTGTTGTATATCGATCGATTACTCGCGTTCAAAATGTAATTCATTGATATGTGCGGGACAATAGATTAATTAATTACACCAATTTATCGAAAAACAATGAGTATCGCGTGAAAATGCCCATTGTTGCGTCGATGCGAATAATGGTATCCGACGGAATCTGCAATGCCGGAACACAATGTGCGATGTGATGTTTACTGTGCATGTACGGAAAACCCAGGGAATATATACTTAAGGCTTCTATAAACATAAATATATATCAACTTTGAAAATAATGTCGTTGGATACTTGGATTTTTAATTTCAATTGTGCACGCATAAAGCTTATAAATTAATCGGCAATACTGCATGATCTGCTATAAATGAAATATAAATAAGCATAATTACGCATATTTACAATATGCAATAATGTACAAAATTTCATAGCTACCTATACACTTTGAAATACCATAATCATGGATGGAGTCTGTCAGCAGTATTCTATTTTAATTTATTAATTTATAGTTAATTAATATACCTACTCTTAAGAATATAATGTAATAATCTTGTAAAGTGGTGTTACACATGTTATTTGTTAACGTCATATACTTTATGTCGACGAAAGGGTAGGTAAATAGAACAAAGCCCTTCACAACTAATTTTCAAGCGATAAATCCTAGAAACGTCAGTATAGTAGAATTTCAACAGTATATTATTTAATGATACTATATATTATTATTTCTTTAAATTCAGCATTATTATTATTGATTAGGTTAATTATACTTTAATTGTGTTAAACACTTATCAAAAAAATAATATCTATAAACGTTTTATATAACATCAATATATCACTTCAATATTTTTAACGAGTCATGTCATAAAAATATATACATGTAAATATATATTATATAATATAATTTAACTGTAATAACTTATATTTATATACTGCAACAAGCAACTTCTTATTTTATTGTAATTATTAGGTAGTTATTAATTATTTTGATATCAAGGTGAAGTAAATAATAAAATGGATGAAAGTTTCATTTCGGTAACCATACATAGAGGTTTATTTTTATACTGGTTTAAACACCGTATAATAAGGATCAGCTTTATTATACACAGGTTATTTATTAAAAAAAGTATATAGTTGTATGTAATATTGCTACAATATTTATTTTGTTATTTTGATAAATTTAGTCTTCAGATAGGCTTTACATACAGTACACAATAATTTCCTAATGGCCAAAGAGAAATTTCCCCAACTACTGTACAACTTATATGGTGTTAACCTAATAGTAAAATACATAATAACAAAATTCTGCTAATACATCTACAATATCTAAATATACAATACCCCGCCCTACGTGGACTAATCATTAGGCCCAAATACAGAAAACATCACAAATATGATCTTCTCCTAAATAAAAACTGACCTATAGGCTGTACATTCTAATTTAGTAAATGGATCATTATATTACTATAATAATTAATAGATTAGAACTATAAGTTTTTTGAATTATACATAGTCACAAATTACAACTTACAAGAAGAACCATCAACGTATATAAAAAAACACTAAATTTTAGTCTACACTATACATAAAAAATACATATGTATAGTATATAATATAGGAACACGTCTTTTTGTATTTATTTTTAATTATTATTTAATATTTGTATAATGTATAATATGTGCTGTAACTCAAAAATATTACTTAATTTGATAAAAGTAAAATTTTGCACAAGTCATAGATATTTTTTTAAATAGGTATACACTTAAATGAAGCCGCGACTTAACTAATTAATAAACTTATAAAATTATAATAAAATGATTTCAATCGAGAATAGAATATCATCATATAAGTCATCAAACATTTTATAAGCATAAAGCATTACATATAAAGAAGATCTGTTAACAGATCTCTATCACTGTGAGGTATTCAATATTTACTAAGAAAGCATTTAATATAGTTATGATGATAAAACGTAATAATTGTGAATACAATTTTTTTTCAAACTATATATTATGGAAGAATGAAGTCATTATTATACTTTACTAAATCATTAGATATAATTTATTAAAAGTTACAATTATAAAATACGTATACTTCCTAAATTCGATGTTTATATATTACGATACATATTAACATATATATAATATATATACAATATACATATACCTATCTAGTATTTATAATCTGAATAGGTAGTTAAAAATTGCCTTCTTTACAGTACTGTGTTTTTTTTTTATAGTTAATATCATTGTTTATTTTCGAATACATAATTGTCTGTATATAATTATAAATTATTTATTAAAAAAAGAAAAGAACATATTATCCATACGAATTCTATTACCGGTAATTATGTTTTAAATTTAAGCATCGATTATGCATCAAACGTATACATTTACAATATAATATTTCCTGTTATTTGAAATAGTTATGCATTAAACTGTATATTATTATTGCGTTTTAACACGACATTCTAACGTTTAAACGGGAGTATTGTATTTGATATGAATGTTATCAATACTTCGTATCGATAACATAATTATAAGTTATAACATATTATACATTTAATTAATTTAAATATTAAATAATAAATAATATTTATAAATGAAAAACAACTATTAGACGAAAAAAAATATTATTGGAAATGTTATTATAATAAATTAACAATACATCGAAATAAAAAATAAGAATTAACTCATTTTATTCTATAAACATATGTCCTAATATATATTAAAAATCAATTATATTTGATTGGAATTATGCTTTTGTTTTTAATTTTAGTATTTTAGAATAATTTTAACGAATCTTTTTACATTAATGTACCTACTATACATCGGTTTTGATTTATAATAATAATAGTAAGTATATGAAATAATATCATAATCATTTTTTATACGATTTTGTTTACAAAAATTAGTTTAACTTATCATAATATAATAACAAATTACTCATATAGTAATATAAATAAACTATAAAATATTTTTAAAAATATAGAGTAGTTTATCGTATTTATCGATTTATTGCTAAATTTAAATTTAACACATCAATTACATTGACCTATTCAGTGAAAATGATACCTACTCTCGAAAATCGAAAACTACTAAACATCATAACAACTTACGCAGTTTTTTCCTTTAATAAATTGTATTATTAGTTATTATACTATTTATTAAGTATTTACATCTTTTATTTTTCTCGAAAATTATTTTAAAGATATCAGTATATCACCAACTATAATACAATATGTACTTAAAACTAGTACTAAACTATAAAGCATACTTGAATGTCATCTTGAACCTTAAAAACTATATGTATATATTTATAAAAAAAACACCATGGCGATATTACTAAATAATATTATGTACCTATACCACACTTCTGCAATAAACAATAGATTAAAAATACATATATAAGTATCTTTAATTTATCGATTAGATAAACATTTTTAAGTATATAATATTTAAATGTGGTATATTGTTTTACATTTTGCAAGGTTAATACTAAATAAGCACACGTATAATAGAATATGACCCGACGCCACGTGCCTACGTTTCATAATATATTGAGTACCAACGGTGAATCGATTTTTAGTTTTCACTGCAATCCTCAATGAAAATCGATTTGTTTTAAAAACTTGAAATGTGTAAATCCTTGAGGTTGGTAAAACGCAGTCATAAAAGGCTTCAATAAGAATAGATCTGTATAATATATACAATATACATATTATATATTTATTCACTCCACCAAGTATATGTGAACAACTTATATTATTATATACGCCTGAAAGGTTTTCTGTAAAAACCAATAGTTTTTCAGTAACATTATACAGACTAAATAAAGAGCCAGCACTGGAAAATATTTATTAACCGTAACATTTTTACTAAAACCTTTTTAAGACGTTCGGAAATCAAACTTTATTTAGTCTACCAAAAGGTGCTTTGTTTTTAAAATAGTATAGATAGTATTAGTAGTATTCTAATAAAGTACATTTTTAACAAACTATGTATTTAAATTTATTTTTATAAATAAAATAATCAACAAAAATGTAAAGACAAATATAATTGAATCAAAATATAATCAGTAAAAAATATTGACTAGTTCAAGATAAAAATAACCCTATTTATACAGATTGTGCATTTTAATACTAAACACTAAATACCTCAAAAAGTATGAATGCTTTAGTTAATATTTTATTTAATTAATTTGAAGTCATTAGATACTTACAATCATTTAAAAAGTTATGTTTTCAACTATCATTTTTTGTTTTATACTTTTGAATGATCACAAACATTTGTAATTTCACATAATCAAAGCAGAATATTTTTGTTAACTTAAGTATTTAAAAAATAATAAATTTATCGCTCCACTCAGAATGTAAAATTGAATATCAAACCAGTAGTTAATTAGTTATAACTTATAAATTTATTATTTAAGTTTTAGTTGAGTGGAGTATATTGGTATAACGTAAAGTGTTGGTCCACTACAACTATTACTATATTATTACATAGTCTTCCCTTGTCTAAACTTTGAATACCTATAGGCTATAACTTATAATTAATTAACTTTACCCTTTAGAAATTTAATTTTTATAGATTTTAATTCCCAAAAATATATTTTACATAGAATATGAATCTAAACATTGATACTGTCATTGAAAAAAGTAAAAACTGATGTCGATTTTGTCCAGCAAATGTTTTTGAACTTATTTCTATATTATATGGTCGAATTTATTATCAATTGTATATTTTGTGTTATTTAAAATTGACAATTTTTGGCCCTTATGTAAAAAAGTTAAAAGTTATAAATTATTTCAAGTACATATTATATTCGTAAAATGTGTTGCAAATGTTTAAATGTTTAACATAGTTTAACAAATTATATATTGCTAATCAATTTTATGAATGCTTAATACCAATTAGCAAATAGGTACCTAAATAGTTAAACTTCAACTTTTTTTAGAATTAAGGCCTACTTTAAAAGCGGTATAAACTTAATACCCTGTATAAAGTAAATATAAACATATATATACCATATATTATGTATATATCATATGTACTTGCACATATACGTTCATGCGCGCGCGCGCGCGCGTGTGTGTGTATATATAACAGTGGTGGTTCAGAGGATGCGACGACGCATGAATGACCCGCATCCCGAACGTATCGATTATACAAAATACCGCGCGCTACTGTGCGTACACCTACCGACCACTTCCTCATCATCCAATTTTATCGCTATCAAGCAGCAACCCTCCCCCGGGCTCACTATCCCTTTACTGATCGTCATTAAGTAACAATTCCTAACTGGCCTTGGATAAATCCTTCACAGGAATATGTGAAGCACGCACACACTTCGATCGATGTACAGATAATATTGTATCTAACCCATATCCTGCAGGTACACGACACATGTATGTAGGTTATTATTATTATTATATTATTTACGTTATGATGTGTCCTCAATCTACTATGATTAAACGCTTACGTTAGTTAATAAATATTGTAAAAATTAAAAAATAACACAACCACTAGCAGGTTATTAGAAATTATCTATTATGATACACTTATATAGCGTAGGTATTATCACATATAAATATACAATGTAGAATAAACGTTTATTATTATATTCAGGCTATTAAAAATACATAAGACATAACTTCCGATGCGTCTTATTTTGATTATTATAATTTTTTAATGCCATAAGTAATAATACACAAATCCTGCATAAAGGGACAACAATTTAAATCTATAAATTAATAAGTCTTAACGCATTTATTACATTAATAAATATTATTAAGTAAGTATGTACAATAAATTAAAACTAATATATTGAGATTATAATGCTTTTTATTATTTCGGAAAATTAAAATAGCATTTAACTGAGTTTTAGATTCATGAATTTTGTCTATATATATTATAATATAATATAATATAATACAACAGTAAAACGAAAATTCGGAAAATTATACTTGAAATTATTCAAAGCAGCATTTTCTATTCAAAAATACCTTATATAGTGGCAACATTGGTATAATAGATGACTTTTGTAGATAACATATTGGGATGTCGGAAAACTCGGAAGATATATTTTATGGTATCATATTTTATTTCTGCAGTTTTCATTTCAAGTCGTATAGTCAATAATCAATATTTTCCATTGAAATAAATTTGATGTATTAGTTCCTAACGGAAGCTTACATAATTCACTAATGAAAATTGAAATTGATACGAGTTTTCGTCATGCGAAGGTTGGGTAATTTTCGAACGAACTTATTACGTCGGATAATTGGCGTATAATAGGTACGTGTGTGTAATACACGCAGCGACTGATAACTACTAAAAATGTTATAAAAAATATAAAATAAAACCAGAAACATATATTTAGGTCTAATTTTTTTTAATGCAACCATCATTGACCTCGCGGTCAGAGAAAAAAATCATTTGTATACATAAAGAGATTCCGATCACTATAAAATTATTCATAAGTTTGGCGCTATATACATACAGTATACACAAACGTGTTTGAAATTATATGTTCTATGATAACATAATTATTGTTATTATATTTAAGGAAGATACATATTATAATATATCACTAATATACAACATAATAGTAACAACACACACGTGTGTCGAATTGTTTTAATAAGGCACAGGCAGTAATATACAACGCCAACCGAAACACCAGAGGTATAGTATATTATAATATATAATACAAATATCGTGACGAAAGGTGTTTTGGCGTCAGTATATATAGGTATCGAAATTTGTTATTGCGCAAAACCGATAAATAACAGGATAGGTATTATATAGTATTATACACAGCAATTTAGTCAAAACACACATATGCGCGTGTATAGTTATATGAGTATAATATAGGTAATACAAGGTATAGTAATACAGGTAGGTTAGGTACCTAAATGAGCGTCAAGTATGTACTACTGCTGTTGCTTGAGCGATTTGTCATTAAAAACGAGAAGTCCTATATAGCTAATAATCATCGTATCTCTAAACGTCACGCCCGATTAGTTATTAGCGCGCTTTCAATCATTTTCAAGTGGCCATTAATTAGAGTTTATAATAATATATATTATATATATACGCACGCAGATGTACGTCTTCAAGGTTCCGCGTGAATAAATACGCACACAACATATTATATACAACTAAACAAGTATAAAACATTATTTTATCGTGTGCACCTGCATTTTTCGCGATGTTTAGTACCTAATAAACGCACGTGCGTATCTATACCGCTTCGAAGGTACATCAGCTAATGTTGCTTTTTTCAAGTCCTATAGGCCATACTCATTCTGAGCTTTCTAGTCTCTATAATGGCGAAGCCGATTGAAAATAAACAATATAATTTGTCCTGTATATAACACACACAGTATATGAGTAATATGTATACATATAATTATATAAATATGAACTGCCGCAGTAACTTTTACGTATCATTTTTAATCATGCTGATATTTTAAAAATATTTAAATCATCACATTATATATTTTATAGAGACCGAATTATTGCAATCTCAGACCGGTTTTAATATGTTAAAATAATTTCGTACTTAATAGACAAAGGTTTATTTAAAATTATTAATTGATGAGTACGAATTAAAACGCTTGTATTACAAATAGTATAAAAAATAAATTAAAGCTATACAATTCAGAACATATAATTTGTTTTAAGTACGGCCTCATATGAAGATAATAATTATTATAAGCTCATTTGATCACATTATAATTGCAAACTATAAATCGATTAGGTTTACACAGTTTTGATTAATTTAATATTGTATAAATATTATTGATATTATAGGTAGGTACATAATATTTAAAATTAATAAAATAATATATATCATCATTGAACGTATGTATATTCTGGTTTTTATTTTTTTGAAACCATATGCAAATTTAACGAAAAATATTTTATTCACGTTCATCTATATTTATTTTATAATTAATAATTATTTTGTTTAGCAATAAAATAATATTTATTATTAAACACTAAGGTTTAAATAAAACATCTATTTTTCTAATCACATGGAATCTACCACAAATATAAGTTTTATAAGTTATATTGTAATAATATATAAACATAGATTTATAAATATTATTATTTTATTGTTTTTTAGTTTCGTAAATAGGTAGAACGTTAAGGTCTGAAAACATAAATAGAGAATGGTGATTATCAGACAAGTGATTGCTATTGATATACATATTATGTACTATATACTTAAAATAATAAAAAACTTATTAATTAAAATAGAAATTTAATTAATTGGCTCGAAGTAAAATGTATACTATTAAAACATAAAACTGTCAGAAAATAAATCGAAATTTCTAATGTGAATAATTTAATAAAATCGACGATTATTTAAAAAAAAAAATAAACGCAAACCAATATACATAATACATATATACCTTCGTTCTACATAATAATATAATATATTACAATTATTATATATACAAGCATCAAACGTAATTGACAATGAATGACTTTCACGTTTTTATGAGCTACAAAGTCATCGAAAATCAGGGGAAAAAGATGATGTTGACTATAAGTTAATAACATCCAGTTGTCCTCCAAATACAATTCCATATAAAGCAATTATTTTTTTCACGTATGGTATATATTTTTTTCTTGATAACGAATTTTAATGCTTAATAATTTTCAAGCATGTAGTTTAAACATCTTAATTAATTTAAAGATATAATATAATAAATGCTTTTTTCAATGCATAAATACATTTTATAGTCTATATTCGTCAGTGGAATATTTAATAGAGGGGGGCATAATGATGATTGATATATATATATATATATATACATACATACACAGTATACACACACAATACATGAAATATACATTGCACCTATAGTCTATACTCTATACATTATAACATTTAGATAACAAAAATACCAACCTCCTTTAAAAAAAAATCCAACTACGCGTCACTGATACTACACTAAAAATTATCAAATATTAAATAGTATCCTGTTGCAGTAAATACTCATACTTTTAGTAAAATATAATTTTTATATAAAATTACATTATTTAAATGTATTAGTACGAATTTATAGAATTTACCTTAATTTTTATTTAATTTCCAGTACAATAAATTATTTACTCTTTTTATAAAATAAAATGAGATCGTTCAATTCAAATATTACATTAAGTTTATCATTTAATCTGATTCTTTTAGAAGATTTATAATAAAACAGAACACAATTCAAATTAGGTATCAATTTACGTTTATTAAAATTAGAGGTATAAACTATTTGCATTCTGTAGTATACCTACACATCCATAATCAATTATTTTCATAACCAATCAAAATTTACACATCATAATCCTGATAACATATTATACATTTAGGGTACCTACATGAAATGTGTATTTACTATATTTATTAATAATAACTATTTTGACATCTCCCCTTTATTGGAATTAAAAATTATATTGTTATTAGTCATTATTCAGCAGGTTAAGACTTAATAATAGACTACTTCCATTAAAAAATACATTATTATAGTGGTCTTAATATTTACTAATGAGTTAAAACCAATATGAATACAATTATATTTACTAATTAAAAAATAAGGGCAATTCTGCACACAATTATGTTAACTAATTTAAAACATATAATTAGTGTAGAAAAATATTATTAACAATAAGCATGTGCTACATATTTAGTTTACGTATAATATTTAAATTTTATTCATAATACTTTTTTTTTGCAATCAATCGTTTCTTATTTTAAACATCATCAAATCACAAGCAAAAAAGCTATTTATATTTAAAAAAACAGATTATTAACATGAACGTTTTTGTAGAACTAGCCCAAATTTACGTTTTGGTATCATCCAAATGTAGAATGTACTTTATGTACTTAAACTCAAAATAAGGGATTTTATTTTTATAAATTAAAATATAATTTATATTAAATGTAAAAAAAATTATTAATCACTTATTCAAGACTTTTTAAAATTGTTGACTTTATAGTATTAAAAGTTAAAACAAATAAATAAAATGATAGGTAGGTACTCTATATATATATATATATATATATATATAGGTACCTATTACTCAGTGGACTAAATTAGGTTAGATTTATATTGCCTATTCACCTGTATGAATTTTATTAGTTATACAGAATTACAAATGATTATTGTTAGATAAATTTCAATTATTTGCATCGATAGTAAAATATAATGATATAAAAATAGATAAGTACCATATACAAATATTAACTTTTATTATTTTTTTATTTAAATTTACGTGTTTTATACGTTAAAAATTACTAAAAAAAAACCAAAGAAGTTATTAAGCATTAATCAATACAATAAAAAAAAAAATGAAGTCACTATGCTATTAATTAGGTTTCAAGTTTAGTATCTCTCGTCACTATAAAGGATGTGTTAAATTTAAATTTAGTAATAAATCATAGCAAATTAAACACGATTTTATGCGGAGAATGGAGATAATGCTAAGCCATATATTTCTAAGGATATAATATAATTTATATGTTTATAGTAAAATGAAAGTTTGAACTACTTTTAAAAAAAATCATGAATGATAAAATAAAAAATTACTATGATATTGTATTATATATCATTGTAATTAAATTGTAAATTAATACTGAAGTACATACTATAGAAGTGTGTAAATAGATTCGCAGTATACTTAATAGCTTAAAATTAATTTAAAAATTAAAAATATTAGTATATATATAAACAAATTGCTAAAAAGTTATTCCTACAACTAATATTTTTTAAATTACTACAAAAAAACCAAAATCATTAAAGGATAGATCGTTGTATTTCGTTTAAATATCAAAATGTATCAGTATTTTTACTTAACACGACTTGAAAAAAATTTGCATTATATATTTTGATATTTCGAAATTATTATAAGAAAAACTTATGAAGGACCTTGTGTTAATAATTTTTAAGCCGTAAATATTACAATTTTTAAAATGTGTTTTTCACAACTATACTGTTTTTAAATTTCAACAAGTATGTTCTATCGAAATACCTTGTATTAAATTTTAAAACTGTTTAAACAAAAAATCATTTCATCAATAAATAGTATAGAAAAAAAATCGAATATTTTCAATGCTATAAAATGTTTAAAATTAATGTGCAGAATATTTTGAAAATTTTAATTTAAACAATAGTGAACTAGTGAATAATGTTAATGATTAATGTTTTTTAAATTTTATATCTCAATATGATATTATCACTTATTAGAATCAAGATTAATTTGCAATATCGTTATTTAACAAGGAAAACAAAATGTTTTTTTTGTTTATAATGAAAAATATTTCTATGAATGAAAATCAGATCTTATTTTATTAAGTTAAAATCAAAACTGGGGAAAAACCAAAAAGTTTTATAGCTATGTTCGAAAACAAGTTCGTGGTATTCAATCAAAATATACGTGAATAAATATTGACTTTTAAAATGTACAAAAAAAATAAGATAAAAAGTATTAATGTTAATAGTGCTAAAGAATCAGAAAACTTGGCATCAATACGTCTTTTCTTTAAATTGTATTAACGTCAGCTAGTGTATTGTATCATAATTAAGTTTTATGAGCAGAAAAATAAAACAATAATTTATAAAATAATTGAAAATTTATGATAATTATAAAAATATCTAATATATTTACGTATAATATACATATTTTCTATACCATTCCATACATTATTAAAAATTATTATACAATTATTATAAAACACAAAATTATAATGTAGTTCCAAACTTTCAGTAACACATAACCATATAAATTATTCATTATTATGTCCCTATATATTATAAGTTATAACTTTATAAGGGTTAAAATTATAACTGAGCCTTATGGATACAGCCTTTTAGAACAGGAATGCGTATATTTGTTGAATACCTATAACAAAGCAATCTCTAAATACGATACTGTTGTGTACTAAATTGGCTTCAATGTTTGCAGTTAATCATTACATAATTTTCAAAATAACACAATCAAATTAAATGTGTTTTTGCCGGTTTTAAAAAAATATCTCATGGGTAACAACTAAAAATTAATTAATTTTACTCAATTACTTGCAATATCATAATGCATATTAAATATAAATATTACCATAAATAATAATGTTTATAAATTGTATACTTATTGTATATTTTAGTTGAAGTTTGCATAAGTTTTAAATCAGATAGAACCATTTTTATATAAATACTTCATCTTAAAATTGAAATAATTTTTATAACTGTCTTAACCTACATGTGTGGTGAATAAGCAATTGGCTGTACTATACACTTTTTGGACGCTTATACTGGATAGTTCGTTGATTTATAGACTTATTGTATTTTGTTGGTTGTAAGCAATTGAAAATTCATATAATTTACAACAATGCACAATAATAACATTAATTTAATGTATGAAATCACATGTTGAAAAGGTAGAGACAAAAAGCAGCGTATTTTTACCCGAAGTTAACTCAAATCTCTTTAATAAATAAACGAAAATGTTTATTATAGTTCATAAATTCGTATGAAGTATATCAAAAGATAAAAACAAATATTTGAGTTTTTTTTTAGTTTTTTACCTACGACCATTGAATAAAGCACAGTTTAAAGTTTTGTCCCGGTCTTTTCATTTTCTTGCAAACGTTCAGGCGCCCGGACCTACATTATTATATTGTAACATATTATCACGAAGTCGGATGCTAGCACGCGTTATCAAAATGATGTATAATCCCTATAATCGATAATAACGAATGAAGACATTTCTTAATGCAGAAAAAATCCAAACTACAAAAGTCCGGCCCGAAAAGCAGCGAATTACCAAGCTCAAAGTCGCCGTCTATGGTCTTGTACAAGGCGGCAGCAGCGGTCATGTCCTGCATCATCATGATGTTGTCGAAGCGTCGCAATGTGGGGACTGCCATCGCGATGATCGTGATCTGAGGCGCTACCGCTAATCACTGACATTATCGTGCCGACGGCGGCGGTCGCAGAACGCGTACTGCGGCGGCAGCTGATGTTCGCCGACCAGTGGCTGGCGGTGCATTTTCGTCGTCGCGATATCGCGGCGGCGGGCGGCGCGTCAGACGATTGCGACGGCGATGATGGTGGTGGACGACTACGGCGGCGGACGACGACGACGGCTTCGCAGCGGCGTTTGAGAAGACGCGACGGCCGCCGGTCGGACTAGACGCAAAGACGACGACAGTGGCGGTTTTAGCGCAGGCAACGGCGGCCCGCTTATTATAATAATATTATCGTCATCGTTGTGCCGCGTGCCGATGCACCACTGCACGAGGGTTTGGCGGTGGTTCGGCCGTTTTGTACGTCATTATTATAATAATATTGTATTTTTATGTATCGATAATGCCCTCGCAACGGTCTTTGTGGGAGAAGAAATTTTTACCAAAAAAAAAAACAATTTTTTTTTTCGTCCCCCCAGAGAGAGATCGGTCCGGTTTTCTAGTCTGAAGATCAATTGATGCGCGCGACCATGCACGTTAAAAACAACCGGACGAGAACGGCGATTGCGGCGACGGCGACAACGATGCGGACAACCCGAGCGCGGCCCATTCACTGATTGGAGAAAAGATCTGCCGACGCCGCCACCACCGCCGCCACCGCGCGGTCACCCAGTTTTATTGAAGTCGTCGTCGTCGTTGGCGGCGGCATGCATTCGGCCGCCCCTACTATATAGTATAACGTTCCCGCCGCCCCTACCCGTGGTGCGAACCTTTTGACTGTTCATTAAAAAAAAAATCCCGACCGACCGACCGACGCAAACCCACTCTACTCTGCTTCATTCCATTCAGCACGAATAATGCGATCGCGTAATAATACAAACGCGCGAATCTAAATAATATGCGTAATATATATATAGGGTGATTCATCATTCGTGCTCACTCAAATTTTTTTAATTTAATAAGTTAATTGTTTTGATTTTATAAATATACCTAATGACCATACTACCATATAGTTTCAAATTCTTGAGATATTTTGTACTGAACTTTATGAGTTATTCGTGGTAATTAAAAAACTTCTATTTTTCAAATAACATCCCTCCTCCCTTGTCAATGTAAACTATTTTGTAGATAATTTTCTTTTAAATGTTGAATACCTAATTCAAAATTATAACGAGTAGTTTCTCAGCTATTAATTATAATAATAATAGCAATAAGCTTATTGCAACATCAACATTTTCTGTATGTGTATTAATATTGTAACACCTCCGGTAAACAAAGCTTGTGCTGAAGAAGCAGTTCTTAAAAATATAATAAGAGAGCAGTTAATAAAATAAATTTGGTTATTTATACGAGTATATATATTTATATATCGTATTAAAAGTTTGTATTAAGAATAATAGTCCTCACAAAATGGTCAATATAAAATAGATGTAGTATTAGAAATCTAGTGTTCATACTTAGAGCATTTTTACAAATTAAAAATATCGATAGATTAATATAAATTACTATGATTTTCAAATAATTATATCCCAATCGTATCATCCAATTTAAAAATTCCAAAAATCAGATTTTGAATAATTTCATTATTAAAGAAGAAAAAAGAGATGAGCGTGCTGGGTAAATCACCCCACTTGTATACTGTTACAGTCATTGTCGTTTGTACAGTATTACTGTACAAATGACAATGACTATTATAATAATATATAAATTTATTTTATTAATTATTATAGACGTTAATATGATGGTATTGTCAGCAGTGTCCGATTAATACAATGATATATGATTAATATAATATATAGTAACCAATGCGGTGATACGTGTATGTTATACTATTTATAAGCGTCTCTTCCTTTTCTTCTCGCGTTTACTTACAATCTTACATCGTTTTGAGGCAGAATAACTAATATGTCTTAAGTAAAATCTGTGCTAGTATCTGCGTAGGACTAGATTTTTGAAAACGCTATTTTTTATTTAGGTCTTCGGAAAACAAATAAACAAGAACAACTTTTTCTAAAATTATTAGAATTATTTATTTCAATTATTTCTATAATTATTTTATGTAATATATTATATACCTAAACTTAAAGCTATTATTTGTGTTTTATTTTTAACTGAATTACAATTTCATAATAATTTTAATTTTAATTTAAAAAAATATAAAATAAGTAACCAGATAATCACAAAATGATAATGCTTCGGAACCATCAATGAATAACATCTTATTGATGGTTGAGCCTTGAGCATATACAATATAAACTTTATATAATATTTATCTATGAGTGCACTATTCATAATGTATATAATACACATTAATATAGGTAGTCAATACTAAGATGTTGTTTGTACTTAATACGTTATAACACATAACACATAAATAATTGAATAAAAACAAATATTTTTTATTAATTATTGATAAATTTATTCAAAGCAATGCGTTATGGGATCATGTGCATGCAGTGTGAAAGACGTACTTGTCTAAAATTTTCCAAACTTATAGAATTTTGATACATTAATACTTTAAATTTGAATTTTCAAGTTCCTACAAAGAACCTATAAATAATATAGGTAATTTAGGGTATGATATCTTGATGAGTCAGTGAGCAACCCGCGGCTTATTGCTCGAGAAACAGGTACATCGCACAATGGTATTATCAGACCTGATGTGATCTAGACTAATTATAAATAATCATAAGTGGCAGACGCAAAAAACAAATGATGATAGACGAGAAAATTTTTTTTTCTTTGGAATCGACTACTGTTTCTTAAGACTGACTAATGGAACACTCGCTACTCAACACAAGTACCATAAATAATATAGTCAGCGATCACCTAAATCATGCTTACCGCACTCAGACTGAATAGGTTTAAAACGGATTTCACCCATTTGTGTTTCAATTTAGTTTACTTTTATAACCGAGAGAAAGAAGTTCTATAAATCTGTACAATGTACACCGATACGGCGGTACCCAATCACATAGCCCATAATTCCACATCATTATAACGTAAACTTGCGGAATAGCGATTAATCGACATCAAACTGACGTCAAAGCATTGCTATACTTCTCCGCGTCTGATTAACGTCGATTTTCGTATCATCCGTGAATGCATATTATAATATGTACTATACTACTATAATATAATGATGTGCATGTGCAATGTGACATTTCGACGAAACAAGTTTCGGGCGAGACTTCAAAAGATGACCTTAGGCTGAAAACGATACCTGTTTCATATACATTATACACCAGGTGGCTAGTAAGGGTAAAATGCACATAAGCCATCTTATACTATTTATAAATCCTTTATAGGAATAACGGAAATTCCATATCTATAGGCACATAATATTATATATTTTATATTTATGTAAAAAAGCGCATTTTATAGAATTATAAGCTATGACCATCCTAACTTTTAATTATATAATAATTCTGGGCATTTGGGAAGTGTCGATAAATAAGTACACATATAATATTTTTACATGTAGAAAAATAAAATTATATGTAAAATATATCAAATAAATGTAATATAAAATATGCTTTATAACTTCAATAGTTAACTAGATTTATAGAACTTATTTAAATATACCGTTATAATATTCTGGTTTATATACTGTCAGGAAGAATTAATGTTTTCAACACTTTGCCAAAAACATTTAATTGCTTAAAAAATAATAATTTTTTTTAAGCAATTTTAAGTTCACGTTTGATATCTTACAATTTCTATGAATTTTCTACAAATATCGTAATTTTCATCTAAATATTTTTGTGGTTCTGTTTTAAATGTCAGTAATTTAAGTAACCGTTTTTCTTTAAAGATCTTACATATATAAAATACAATTTATATACATAAAATAATTTTTAATAATATTATCTATACGATAATTTGTCTTAAAAAAATAATTACCAAGTATAGCATAAAAATAAATACCAGCTTTTTCACACATTAAGAAATTATATAATAATTTATCAATATAAAAGTACAGACGTACAGTATATATTTAGTGTTCGTAAACATTGTACATGATTAAGGACAATGTGCATATAAAACATTTAATTCTATTTATATTATGATCCTTTCCTACTGTCTTTTTAACAATTAAATGTTCACTTTTTATAAACGATTAATAAAATACGCCCGCATAATAATATTATCTTCATAAATTGAAGGATTGATGAATAAATTATTCATAATAAAAATTATACTCACTTGTTGTATAACCATATTCATCTTCTGGTTCTGGATCAGCGTCAATTTCTACTTTTGATCTTTTAACATTACCAGCACTAGACCGCATTATCTAAAAATAAATATAAATTATATTCTGAAATGACTGTTTTGTAAAATAAAAAAGTGGAGACATATAAGTATACATTCAAGTTTTAATCCATATATAGCCAAAAATGTATTTCTATTGCATACAAATTGATATGCAATTGAAAAATGATTCAGTCATATTCATGCAAAAATTGTCAATATTTTATAACTTTATTATATGTTTTACATATTATAGTAAAATTAAATAATAAATAATACTGAAAATAGGTATACACATTACACATATACATAATACTTAATACTTATAGTTAAATTGAATAATATTTTTTGAACTTAATCCAAGTGATATAAAATAATTAACAAGATTTATTTATTGCCTTACTTCTTGTCCTGAATGTATTCTAACGCGACCTTCATTATCTCTATTATCATCATCTTCTTCACTATCTTCGCTTTTATTAGATTTGATAGATTTTTTACGGTCAAACGAAGTCAAAGTTTTAATAAAAGCTAATGAATTCTTGCGAACTGGAAAATTATCTTCATTAACATGTTCTTCACTTTTCTGTTGCCATGTAGAAATCCTCTAAAACGTAATAATTATAAATAATTTCATATCTTGTAATAATATTTTTTTTCTCATTACATTTTTTACACTATTGACAGGTTTCATAGGTTCCTGTGATATTTTAAACGAATCTTCAATAACAGCCGATGATTTTGACTGTTCATATTGATCTTCAGACTAAAATAAATGTAAATAAATTATTTGCCCTAAAAATAAATATTGAAAACTTACCCAGCACACAAGTGATTGTACGAGGAAAATAACTGGGTTACCAGCTGAACGAATTATTGCAACAGCTTGTTCATGATTAGCGTGTCGAACATCAGTCCCATTAACTTCTAATATTCTATCACCGGTCTATTGATGTTACAAGTATACATATTAGCTTAACCATAACACATTAAAAGGTTACAGAATATTTACTTTTAATTGACCTTCTTGGCCTGCAGGACTTTGAGGAAGTACATTTTTTATGAATATACCTGATATAGCTGCGCTATTATTTGTATTAGTACTATTGAAAAAATCAACCTAAAAAAAAAATCGTCTCAAAAAACGTTTTAAATGTTATATATATATATATATATATATATCTAACCTTTCCTCCAACTATACTTATTCCTAAGCTTTTGTTTGGATCCCTTCGAACTATTACTTCTCGCTGAGGACCCCAATGTTTAGCCAATAAGGAAGCAGCTGATTGTTGCCCAGATACAGTCATGGTGAATACGCTTCCTTCACTTCTATCTAAGCCAATACCAGTACTTGGAAACCGATAAATACGAGTTGGTGGACCATCAAAAGATTCAAATTCAGCACTTCCCAAACGTAATACATTTTTGTCTAAAGATGTATAAGCTTCCTCTTCGGTAAGTCTTTCTAACTCTTCAGTTTTGGCTTTTAATTGATTATCAATTTCATCTTCATTTAAATTTGATGTTATAGATATACTTTGAGTAAACTCTGACAATCTATCAGTTTCTTCGCGTAATTTCTCATCTAATTTCTTAATAAATTGATCGCTAGTAAACTTTGCGCATACGTATTTGTCGCTAGTTTTGAATACCTTGTAATAATTTATAACGTTTTCAAAACTCACATCATTTATTGGTTCAGTTTCATTCCAACTCTTTGTTCGTTGCACTGAATGACATTTTGTACATAGAACACATTCGGATTTAGATTTTGTTGATATAGCCAACTGCAAACATGGATCGTTAGACTTAGATCTAGAAATTTTAGAGTGAGGTTTCTTATGAAGTAAACGATCGTCAGTTTCACGTAGTTCAATAAATGGCGATCTGTTAATAAAACAATCAATACATATAAATTACACAAATGTTATTAAAATAAAAAGTATAATCATAATGATTAATTAATAATTAATAGCACTATTAATGATAGTCGGTTAACACGTGAAATGGTACTTAAAATATTATAACTGTATATAAAAATACTGTTAAACGTACAATTTGTCAACATGCATTTTAAAATAAAAACGAAATATCGAAATATAAGTAATAAGTTATTAAACTATTTTATACTTCAATAAAAGTATAGATATATGCCATATGGTTCAATAAGTACTTATACAAAATCAACTTATAAAATACTTTTATGTTTATACTTAACATTTACATTTAAACGATTGAAATATTATATCATTTTTTGTATTATAATTAATTTCAAATTAATCAAAAAAAATAATAAGTGAATATTAAATATCTAATATTATTTCTTTCTAGCTAAACCCGATTAAAATAGGCAATGTATGAGTTAAATATTGTAACTCTTTGTACACGGGCATATCGGCTTGTATGTGTTGTTTCCGTCTTACAAAGGCATATCATGACAAATTGTAGATTCAAAAAGTATGTTTTACTCTAGTATTTTTAATATTAAAGTAAATTCACATATTGTCATATTTAAAAATAATAGGTTAGGTATTGGTTATACAAGATCCGACGTAAATTTTTTATTTTATGGCAAGTTATTCATTTATTATTTTATAATATATATATCTAATGTATTAGAATAAACGCCAACTAGCAATTACACAATTAACAATTGAATAAATAAATTTAAATAAAAATGTATAAGTATATTGTACTTAGTACTTAGTACAATATAAATAATGCATAAACGCTATAAACTATACAAAAAATATATTGTATGATATAATTGAGTAAATTAAAATAAAGGAATAACAACAAAAATCATAAGAAAGCGTTTAATTAAACGAAGGTAAAATTTAATTGGCCGACCTAATAGCATTCTGTACTTGGGATGATTGTGGCTGTTAGAAGAATGTAAAAAAAAAAGTTTAATTTTTGACGTTAAGAACGTTATTATAAAATTTAAAAATTCTCATACTTGATAATATGTCAATTTACTCTAATGTTAAAAAAATGACAGATTAAAAAAGATTTTTCTAAACGTAAAATTTGCTATGTTGTGGGTTAGTAAAACGAAAATAACACACGCAGGTACGATATTCTCTTAAATAATATTTAAAAATGTCAAATAAACAAATAATTGGTTTGATATAAAACCCCTCTTTTCAGAAGTACTTATATAATTTCTTATTTGTAACTAGGCCTCAAATTTCAACCAGAAAAATAAAGGGGTACATAATAATAACAATGGGTTGTATATTAATTTTAACTTATAAGTCTCAGACGTGTGTGATATTATTAATTAACTAATTGGTCAGTTATTTAATTATATGATGTGTTAATAGAAAAGTCAATATTATAATGAGATAATTATTTACCTTATATAACTTTAAATTATTGTTTAAATAATTAAAAAATACGTACAATCATATTATATTGTAAAACCAATAAATTCAACATAATTTAAATATACTTATACGCAAAAAGTTTATTACATTGATATTTGTGTTACACACCCACACTAAAAATGAAATCAACATAGTATGTAAGTGGTATAAATAGGCATTCAGCATTTTAGCTGAATTCAAACGGCAAACAGTCAAATAACTAAAAGGCCAACATAACAAAAATTCGACAATAAATATAAATTATCTTATCGCTAAAATTGTCCTTAAAAAAATATTGTATTGTAGTTATTGAGAGTACCTACTTCGTAATTAAATATATTACTATGATGGATATATTGTTAATTTGAATTCAATGATAAACCATTGTTTAAACAAAAAAACAATTCTCAAAGATTATCAGCATACATTTCAATAAGTCAATTATAAGGATGTACTATACGTTATGTTATATTTATATGATTATTATTGTTTTCTTAATTTGAACTGATTGTAATATCGTATATGCCAATATCACAACATACCATACTATGAATACATTCGTGATAAAAAATATATGTATGGCGTATATATTGTACGCAATGGTAAAAAGTGTAGTGTAACTAATCTCTATAATTACGTAGCATGAAACTTGGTAGCCCTAGGATCTATATAGAAGGCCTCTTTAAATATGGAAATTAAATTATTAAATAGTGATGTGTCAGAAAAATAATATATATGTAATTGTTTAAATACTTATTTTTTTTTTTTTTTCATGATAAAAGTGCTATTTCCTTCCAACTTGAACATGGGGGGGATCCCGGAAACGCTAGCCTAAATTAACCACTGGTTAGTGCAATATAATTAAAATTTATTCAGGGTACTTCAAAATTACTATAAAAATAATTCGTGAGGGATTTTGTTCAAAAAGTTTTATATCCAAGAAAATTTAATCAATTATAACATTTAAAAGTTCTATAAAGAGTCATTATATCTATTTATTTATTTATTTATTCACAGAGAAAAAACTCAATTTTCAAAAAAATTATGTATAAATATAACAGTTGTAGGTACAAAATGAATTATAAATATGAGTGTACAGTATAAAAGAATAATTTTGTATAAAATACAAAAAAGTAATATAAATAATAATGGTACATATTAAATGATGATTTAAATATTTAGTGAAAAGTTAAGTCTAAAATTATTTCTTTCAGGACTACAACAAAAGGACGAAATTGATTTTTCAAAAACTGGCGTTGAGTAAATATTATCGTTTTAATGTCGTTTATGGGTTTAATAGTTTTTCCCAATTAATAAGACATTTTAACTTTCTAAAGTGCCAATAACATCAAATTTTCTATAATAAACTACCCTCAAAATTAAAGTGAGAAACAAATTTACTGAACAACGTCAATTAATGTGAACAAACAAAAATATAATATTATTATAATAAAAATAATAAGAATGTATAAGCCATTTGCATAACAAAATATAAACACATCATTGTAAACCAATCTATTTATTTAATCAAAAAAAAAGATTAGTATTATAAAAAACATTAAGGTCATCAAAGTTTAAATTTCAAATTTAGTACAAATATAAAATTTGAATTATACATTCTGAACGGAGAAAGGAATGTATTAATTTTGTTGTTATGTTATTTTTAGTTTTTATTAAAATAAATCAAAGTTTATTATTCAAATATATCATAGGGTAGTAATGTAGTAGTAATCATTAAGAGTGATTCACAAATCCTATGATTATTAATTCAGAATTACAACAATAAACCAAATTCAATTTAAATTATGTGACAAAAATCAAGTTTAAATACTTTTTCAAAAAGTAATTTTAAATTAAGTTGGTTTGAAAAATGCTAATCACAACCCTTAACCATAGTACCTATACATATATAAGGTTTCATTGATTTAATAATCATGCTAAGGCAATTTTACATAATATATTTACTCACGCTTCAATGTAACAAACAAATTTGTGTTTTAATAATATAATTTATATATAAAAACTTTAAGCATACATACAATATAAAATAAGAATATATTTTAAATTATACATGAATATATGATACAAGAACCTTGGATCTGTCTATCTATCAATCTGTTTATTTACAATTTAAAATACAATCTGGTTTAACAATTTACAAGGTTCCTCATAAGTCATAACTCGTTAGTCATTAGTAATTCATACTAGAACTAAAAATTCTAAAAAATACATTAATTTAAACTTTAATTTTTCCTAACATATTTGAAATTCATAAATGAAAAATAATGATTTTAGTTATTTTTCTGTAATTCAAAAATATTTTTGTGGAAATTTAAAACTTTTACAAAATCATTTAGATAAATTGTATGCTATTAAAATATTGTTATAAATTAACTATTTATAGTTTCTACTAAACTATTAATAATAAAATGAATGACTATAATAAGTAATAGCATTGTGTTAATATTAAAATAGGCTAACAGACCAACTCAGCTTATTATCAATTTTTGTATGCAATGATTTATCATTGAATTCAAATTTAACACATATGCAATGTGTAAGATGTAAGAGTGATCTATTAAATGACAAGATACACTCGATTCCTACCTTAGAGCAAAACAGTTACCTACTTTTCCCCTTTTTATTCTTATGTTTATTTGTGAGTTTATTATCAACTTTTTGATAGTTATAAATAACAACCTATATTTATATTCTCAAAATCTGAAATAGAATACTATTCTAAAATATTGATGTTAGTGTAATAATTATTAACTCATATTAAATAAAAGTATTTTATTAATTAATATGTACTTAAAGTTAAGATAATATGAGTGATGTTGTACCTCACAAAATTTATGTTCCACTGGTCAAAGGATCTAACTGTAAACGCTTATAAATTAAAAAATTTATAAAAAATATTGATTACTAAAATACTATTGTAGTTTTGTATAGTATGATCTATATTAATTTATTCATCAATATTTTAAATACAGTATTCTATTAAGACTAAGTTAAAAATACAGATTGAAATTTAAAAATCAAAAGTTAATAGGCTTACCAATAAACATAATAAGTGTGATTTAAATTGTTTGAACTAAATGCATCTTATACTAAAAAATATGAAAATCTCTAAAAAAAAAAAGTAAAATACTTTATAATATATTATAGTGTTTAATGTTAAAAAAAACACTATATATAGGCTGACTATAAATCCTAATAAATATATAAAAAATCTTTAAATTAATCACAATTTAATTTAACCTTATTATAATAGACTAACATGTGCTTAATTATTGTATTTAATATTAGATTGTAAATGGTTGTATAACATACAAAAATAAATATAATAAGTACTAAAGTAACTACTAGATAACTAATAATAATAATTTTTCTATGATAAAAATAGAAATATAATTTATCTTTTTAATAAATGAATAATTTAATAAAACAATATTGCTAAAATTATTAAACAATTCAATAATGATATTAATGTAAATATTGACATATAATATATATTATAATTTATAGCATATTACTATCTACAAAATGTACAAATAGTAAAAGGGAATTATAACTTAAACATTCGCAAAATAGATCATTCTCACTTGTAATAGACAGGTAATATCCTTCATTAAATGCAAAAATATAACAATAAACGAAATAAATAAGCATTAAATGGAAAACATTGAATCATAAACAAAGCATAGACAAATAAAATCAGCGCCAAATTTATTTCAGAAAAAAACATTTTAAATGTGTAGTATAATATTATGGTAAATCACTTTAATTAAGAATTATGTGGCACCACAGTAAATACCAGAATATCATGCATTCATAATAAAAATTGGAATTTGTGTAATTTACTGGTCATTATTTATTAATCAAATAATTTTTACCAGTAGTGAATAAATTGTACACAATATACGCATTAGAAAAATAATTATAATATTTATCCCCATATTCTTTTGATATTAATATTTAATATACCTTTATTAAACAAATTTTCAAATTGAAATTATGGTAATCCAGTCATAAAATACTATAAAATAAGATTTGTGATATTTACCAAGGTTTATGTACCAGTTATTATTATTTACCATAATATGTTTACACAAATAATAAAATACTTACCTTGGAGTACGTAGAGTTACATTAGGTACAGTTTTACTTCGGATTACACAGGTATTCTTTACCGCCTCTGCACGTACAAAACGTATACTGAAATAGTATAAATACAAATAAAAAAGATTATATTGATTTTCATTAGAAGCTAATCTTATTAAACCATTAACCAGATTATAAACTATTTGTTTTTTTTATTTGTATTTATATGGCTTCACTTACGGTATATGGCCTGTTAGTAGATTAGCTCTAGATAAAATCGACTTCACTTGGGCTGGTGACACATACTTCAATGATTCATTATTAACAGAAACTACTACATCGCCAATTTTTAACCTGCGATCTCGTTCAGCAGCACCATATAAGTTTTCAACTTCCAAACCCATATGATCACTAAATGAACGTCTACGCAGATATATGCCCAAAGGTGATGAGCCTTTAGTAAGTGTAATTTCTTGCACATCTTGTACATTATCTGTCTCATCCATTGAACATATTTGTTTAAAAGTCTCATCGGTTTTCTATTTATAATAACAAGTTTATGAGATTGGATTTAATTTATATTTTTTAAGCATTTGTCTAATGTATCACAAAAAATTATAAGTGGTTTTTATTGATATTTTCAAGTAATCTTGAATATTGGTATAAAATAAACATAATGAGGTAGACAAATTTAAAACTTGCCTTTACATCATCAAAAATGATAGGTGATTCAGGGCAACTGTACATTGAATAGCAATCTTCATCATCATCTTCATCATTGCTCATTTTTTTTTCTTCTGAGCTATCATCCTAAAAAAATATAGAGCTCAAGTATGGGCCTCCTCAATCACTCACATTTTGTAGGGCCAATCTCATTTTATCTGATCTACATTCACAGAGTAGATAATACAATTGTACTTCAATTTAGGTATATACCATTATTTCATCTAATTACTTTAACTGAAGAATGGAAAAATTCAATATGGTAATTCATAATGTCCAAATATAAACACTTCAAGGTTCAAGTCATATAAAACATATATCATATTGAAGTAATGATATACCATTATGTATAGAAGGAGAAAGAATTGTTAGGAAGGAGCAACAAAAACACAAATGCGCCATCCATGAGCCACATTGCCTCTTGGGTGAGTTTAGTCCAACATTCGCACAATTTTTGAAAAACCTATGGCAATGTAACCACGGTTTTAGAGTATTTGTGTTTTTATCGACTTGTGCAAATAACAAAAACGCATTTTTGTTTCCATTTTCTTCCAAAAGTTGCATTTAATAAAAATAAAAACAATATAACAAAAGAAAGAAATCTTTATCTAAATAATTATACTAAACTTAAAAAACTTAAAGAAAAATAAAAATGTACTAAAAGTGTATACGAGCGGCGACATGGACTGGCAGTTGTGTTTTTCGCTTCAACTACATTTAACTTACTATGTAAATTTATAAGTATACATATATATTATAATGTTTCTAAAAAATTTGAAAACCTTTGCTTTACAGTGAAGATCACATATAACTTATAATAATTTAACATTTGTATTAATTTAATCAGAAAATTCACTTCTGTTATTATCTCTGCATATAATTTTATGTGATCCAATCACAAAGGGCAAACTTTCTAGATACACTGTATACACATATGTGATACATATCAATATATAATGCAATTATATTTATAGATATAACCAAACACCCGAAATTATAACTTAATATTAATATTGCATTAATGTTTTAAAGAATACTTTGTTTGTAATATTTTTATCAATTAATAAGGCACATAAAATTATTTTATGAAAATAAATAAAATTAAATTGTTCAAGTGATATTAATAGTTTTTAAAGGCAAAGAAGAATGAAGAAGTGCAAGAGTGCTCATAGAACTATATAAGACATCTAATAAATTAGTACTTAATAAAATATGTTTCATTGATATTTCTAAATCTTATCTTCTTTCAAAGTAAGCTCTATGAGTATTCTCATTACATTTCTTCATTTTGTTTTGTATTTTAGTAAATCATTAACAACTTGTAGCTACTATTATTTTCTAACTACAACTATTTAGTGATTAATTAAATGATTAAATAAAATAAAATGGACGGTTAAATTGTGACGATATCAGGATGAAGATTATTTTAAAAATAATAAGTTGATTCTTATAATTCATAAGAAATGCAGAAGGATAATAAAGAAATATGTTATAAAAAAATTATATATCGCCACAATCATTAAGGAATAATATAATTGAGTCAGAAGCTCTCCGACTTGAGCAGATTAGACGCCAACTGTTGAACAGATGACTCCTGGTCGACATCATTGTAGAATTCGCCGCGACGTTGCGTGAAAGATTCATCTGCACGTGCCTGTTCTGAAGGTGAACTCACCTGACTGCTACTATCTGGTATGGGCAGTGGCTTGGCAACAGCAATATGGACTACTCCTTTGGGAGCACCCTTCAAAGCTTGTACAGCTTGATCTAATGACGCATTCTCCAAACAAATATCATTTACTCTGAGTAATCTATCTCCGGGTATCAAGCGACCATCATTTTGGGCTACTCCACCAGGTACCAATGAACGAATCACAATAACTGTTTCACTTGGATTCATGGGGTCCTACAAAAGTTAAAAATTATATATTATGAAGAAAATATCTTAATTAGATAATTGTATACATACTTGATAATCTAAAATTGAAAATCCAAGGCCACGTTCTCCTTTCATAAGCTCGATAAGTTGAGGCTGTGAGGACCACATAGCTAATCCAGTGAGAGGTTCAAGGGATCGAGAACGCAATCTACTAGATTCTGAACACCCTGCTGTTCCAGTACTAGCCAATGATCCATCTGATTTTGCTTTTACCAAACGATCAGTAGCGGGCATTAAATTTTGAAGACTACCACCCAATGCATTCTATAAAAAGAATATAGGTGTATAATCCAATTTTAAATAAATACAGAAAGGCTATTCTGTATTTTTTATTTTTTCTTACTTTAGCTGCAAAAGCGGCTCGATCTTCAGTAATGTCAGTAAGGTAATGGTGAGGCAATTGTTGTTCATCAGTGCGTCTAGCACAAATCATTCTGACATTAATAGGCAACTCTTTCAAAATTGCGACCACTTCCATATGGTTTCTACCCAATAATCGGTGCCCATTTACTTCAAGCAACTCATCGCCAGATTGAAGACTTGCATTTTTTCCCACTGGTCCTTCAGGTAAAACTGATCGTATGTAATGATGTGGCCTCACTTCCATACCATTTTCTACATCTACAGTACCTTCCAAGCTTATACCTAGGCCACCGCCTTCACTAAATTTCTTCAACTGACCTACCTAATAAATAAATATTACAACTTAATTTACAAAACACTTTTATTTAACTATAAAAATGAAGGTAATCTTCTTAATTTTACTTACAACAATTTCTACATTATTTCCAATAACATCAATCCATTTGTTTTTTATCTTTTTCAATGTTTCTGGTTTAAGTTCTCCATCAATTGAAGAATTTCCCACAGAATCAGTTTCTTCGACCATTTCATCTTCTACTTCACCAAGCATATCAGCCTCAACTGTTGCTCCTGATTCACCTTCTACTTCAATTTCCGCAGTACTTTCTCCATCCTTATGAGAAAATAGATTTTAAAATTCAATAAAAATCAATTAGTTTCATTAATAATATAACTAAAACATACAGTTATTGGAAATCTAGGCAATGACATTATAGATGGTGATGCAGTTGCACTATTTGTGTTTGGCTTCATTTCTGATGCTGCTATGGCTACTTGTAGCTGTTCAAATTTAGGACCCCGTAAATAACGTTCTAAACGCAATGTTACCATTTGTCCTGTAGATCTCAAAACTTCAACTGCCTCGTGATTAGTAAATCCTTGCAATGAAGTTCCATCAACTTCAACAATACGATCATTCACCTGAATTTTTTTGCATAAGTCAGCTGCACTACCTTCACTGATGCTTTTCACAAATATACCAGATAATTCTTCTACATTAAAAAAAAAGTTAACATTCAAATAAACAATAAACATATCTACTTACAATTATAAAATAAAAAATAAAAAAACCAATACATACCTTTTTCACAAACATACCCTGCTATAGTTATTCCTAAACCATGAGTATCTTTTTTTAATTGTACACTAAATGAATCAGTTTCTGGAAGAGTTGTAATACTATCTGGCGGTACCATATCCATTGTAAGAACAGGCAATGAGGCAGGTATAATATTATCACTGATTATTAAATTATTTTCCTAGAGAGAACAAAATAAATTAATAATAATATGAATTTACATAAAATTAAAATCTTTACATTTGAAATATTTTGGAAAAAATAATCAGGAGTATATGTTGCAACTTCTGGATACCCATGTTGAACTAAATGACGATCAAGCTCATCTGCATCTCCTAACATCTTTGTAGGTACAATTGGTGCTCTACAGCTTAAATTCTGTAAAAATATTATATATTATTATTTAATAGATAAGCCATAACGTCTAGGCCATTGGTCTTAATATTATTGGCTACTATAACATAATAGTACACATAACTTGTCAGCAATTTTGTTGTTATTATAAACATTGTTATAATTTTTTAATTGAAAGAAAAAAATTTAAGTAAAAATTTAAGAAATCATTAAATAAATTAGCCTTTAAAAACTTACTTATTTTAAATTCAAAATAAATAATATGCACACTTTTTCATATTTATAATATGAAATTAATATAATATACAATAGTTTTTTAATGAAAAGTTTAAACTAATTAAACGTTTTAGTATATCAAATATATAATAATATTAGAATAAACATTTTATTTACACAAACTTTCAATTGAGAAAAATGACTAGTTAATTATTTTAGAATTAGACTATTCAAAATACTTTACTTGAATTATATCAATCGCACTAGATTCTATTGGACGAGCTACTACCAATCTAACTTGACTCCCAGATTGTCTAAGCACCGCTGCAACCTGTTCACTTCCCATACCTCTTAAATTTACTTCGCCTATTTGTAGTATATGATCACCACTTTGTAAACGCCCATCCTAAAAAAAAAATTAGTTATATTATTTTAATTCAATTTAAAGTTATTATTATTTTTATACTCTATCAGCTACTCCTCCTGGAAGTATAGTTTTAACAACAACACCGGTGCTACGACCACCTATAATACCAAATCCTAATCCAGACCCATCATTGAGCAGCTCAATTACTTCAACTTGAGCCCATTCTGTGTTCAACTGTAATAATAATGTTATATTTTAAACATAAGTCTTAAAATGGATGTTTAACGTATAAAACAAATTTGTTAATAAAACACTATTTAAAACCACTTAACAATTAAATTAAGACAACTATAACCTAATTTTAAAGTTTGTTAATTATGTTTAATATGTTTAAGATATAAAATTATAAAATAACTTTACCATGTTACTGGAAGGTTGTGATGTTGGTAAAGGAGGTGGTGTAAGAGGGCGCGCTACGACCAACTGAACAAGCCCACGAGCCTGTTGCAGTATTCCAATAGCTTGCTGGTGAGACACATTTGTGTCCAATGGTTGCCCATCGATAGCAATAATCTGGTCACCTTCATGAAGCCCTCCTTCTCTAAATTTTTAAAAATACAATTCAAATAGCTTCATAAAAATTACTACCTAGGTAAAATGCATATTGTTTGAGAATATTTTATATTCATACAAATATATGGAAGTGCAAAATGTATATTTGGATTTATTAAAGTATAACATAAATATTTAAAAATAGAGGAGCATTAGGTGTTCAAGTTAAGACGAATTTAGTATAAAAATATGGCACAATAAAAAAAGAGATCAAAATAATTATTTCGTAGTATCACATTTGTATTAAATATCAATTCACAATAAGTATACCTAAAGTAGTTAGTAATATTTAAATTATAAAATTTAGATAATAAATAAATTACTTTGTGGATAGATTAGATGTCTTAGCAGAGGTGGAATTTATGAAATATAAAAAATAAATGTGATTAATTCAACATACAAAACAAATGAGACAAATAGTACTTAATTAATTATTAATTAATAAACATACTTATAGGTACCCATATTTTTTTTTATAAATATTTGCATTTCTTTGTGAGTACCTCCAATAGTAATAATCTTTTTTGTTTAAACACAAAATTTGCTTATTTTAACTATGAAACATGTTATATAAAATAGGATATTACTAGAGCATTTTAAAATGTTAACCAAATCCAATATTTTTAGCATAATAAATAATAGTACCTATAACTACAATTAAATATTTAATTGTATTACATTATTTTAAATAATAAAAATATACTAAAATAATTTACATTGTATTTACAAATATAAAATACCAACCATAAAGTCACTCATAGATTACTAATTTACATAATTATCAATATAAATAACAAGTCGATATATTTTTTAATGATTAATTTTTTTTTTTTTTTAATTTGATTTTTAAGCATTTCAATAAAACGAAGTTTCAAACCGAATATTATAATGATAAATGTAGTTACAATAAATTTAATAACACGGCGAATGATAATGAGCATTCGGGAACAAAATATATCTCCTATAATTGTTGCATATTGGCTATTTGCCAATTTGTGCATTATATTAGATTTCAGAGGCGATTTGTTTGTCGCGACTTACCGCCTGTCGATGCGTCGAGAAGAGTCCGTCAACGGTGCACCATTTTTGTTTAGCGATGGTAAACATTGGACTTGACGTCGTCATTTTTCCAGATTTCTATCGAATTTATACGAATGGAGCGCGCGGGACCGCGAATAGTTTAACGAGTAACCACGCAGGCTCGGCGACGGTGTGTGCTCTGTTTAAACGCGGTAAACATACCGAGATGTTGTTTCGGGAAAAAAATGACGAAAAGTTCGTTGGAGAGAAATTTAGCGAGCGCGACGAGCGTATCGAACCCGAACGCGAAAGCGTAATGACTGGCAGCAGTTACCTCGACTTACCGCGCGACCAATCCCTGCCCCCCTATCCACTCTTTAGGGACTGCGCGCAACCGACTACCAAGGGCCTGCGTCATGCGTGTGAAGTGTCTTTATAATATTGCGAGTTGCGAGTACTGTGGCGGGTCGGGAGATCTATAAATACGCCGACGGCGGGCGCCCGGTGGTTCCTTTCCCGTGCGCTACACAAACGACCAACCCCGAACCCAACTCCTCCCACCGTGAAAATTACATACATAATAATTGAAGAAATATATGCGATATAATAAATATGTATTACCCATGTATATACGCGAATTGCAATATTACGATTTTATATTTTTTTTTTTTCATATTGTCAACCGAAATTCATTTAATTCCACGGGTTCTATTTCGTTATCGGGCGGAACTCCAATTTTTCACGCAGCATAATATAGTTAATAATTTAATATTTTACGATTTTAAACTGATAAATAATATAAATCAAGTAGCTACAATTATTGATTGTATACAAATTATTATATTATATACAATATTAAAACATTATCCGAACACCTTCATACATTATTTTTTTTATTTAAATGTCTTCTTCATCAGGAAAAAAATATTATTACAATAAATTGATTTCAATCATGAATAGAAAATATAAATAAAACAATACACGAAATTATACTGATTATTGATTGTTAAAAAAAAAATAATATTAAAATTCTGGCTTATACAACTCATAATTCATAAACAAACATTTGGCATTTTTCCTAAGTAATAATAACAAGAAAAACAAGATATAAGCCTATAACCAATGTCACCTTAGATATTTTTATTTATTTAGAATGTTGTAAAATAGTATTCAATAAATTACTATAATTTATCAAATATATGTTCTAAATAATTGAATACAATAATAATTAGATGATTAATATTATAGTATAAATAATTATTAAGTTAAGCTTAAATGGAGCAATTATTGGAGCATTGTATTAAATAAAATGTTGGTAGATATTTAATACAAGATTAACAAACATATTTATTTTATTTATTATTTGGAAAAAAATCCTCAATCTCTTAATCATTTCCACACATTGTTTACCAAGCTTACTTTTTGTCACGTGAGGATATGCAAAAAAAACCGTAAAATTGTTATTACCCAAAATATTTAGTTCAATAATAGACATTATTTAAAAAATACAAGTTATAGAAGGAAAGTTAATAATATTAAATGTGCATTTTAACTTGTTAAAAAAGTTCTAACTCATTTTAGTGAAATATGGCTAAAATTTTTTTTTTTAATACAATATTTTTATTACAAATTAGATTATTCCAACACTTTTTTTTGTAAAAATATCTTTAAAATTATTATTTTTTACATTCTTATTAACTTTAAACATAGAATTATAGAACATATTTTATACTAAGAATTACTACAGTACTCAACAAAGAACACATTTTAAATTATTTTTGAATAATAAAGAATTTAACAGACACTGTTGAACAGTGGCGCCGAAATCCTTGTTAAAGTCAGGCCGGTAGGCCACATTATATTAACATCATAACTTTATTATGAGCAAATGTATATTTTTACACCCCTCCCCCCAAATTGAATATTTTTTTTTATATCAATGGGTGTTGAGTTCACAAAGTTCTGAAATTGCCTGACCACCTTTTAAAAATTTCTGCACCACTGCTATTGAATGATTTAGTAACCAGTCAATAAGTCAAAGGTACATTCACCTTAAACAATATATCTCTATGAGTAAAGTATATTTATTATATTTAAGTCAGTTGAAATCAAAAGCTATCAATCAGTATCCAATTAACACAACCTATGGTTTATACTAAAATGAATTGCAGTTATTGTTTATTAAAAATAAAAAAAACTTACCGTGCAGCAATCCCATTTTGTTGAATTTCTTGGACAAATATTCCAAGTTCTCCCTTTTCTTCGCTTCTTAAGCCAACTACACTAAAACCCAAACTGCAACCTTCTGGCTTATAGAGCTGAAAAATGTAATTATTATAATGTACCTATATATCTATAATACATTATTATGTTTAAACATGTAAAATAATTAATACAGTGTACTCTCGATTATCCGTGGAATAGGGTGGCAGGGAATCCACAGATAAGCAAATTTCGCGAATAATCCGAAAAATTAAAATTAAAAATTAAATGTATTAACAATTACCAAAAAGTATTAATATGTATTAAACAAGTGTATTGTATTTTACATCGTTATCAAGTAATTGACTATCACAACTCAATTAAACCGATAATTATATATAAATGTTAAGATATATATTTTTTTTTTTGTATACAGATATGGTAAATTATTCCGCGAAAGACAACGGATAGTCTGCTCCCGGATAATCAAGAGTACACTGTAGTTATGTATAGTAACAAATACAAACAATTAAATTTATAATTTTTTAATGAAAATATTCTTTTAGATTCCGAGTATAACTTAAAATGTATTGATTCATTTTTATATTTTATAAACATTATTATTTGATTACTTATATTTTAATTAATTTATGGATTCTCCTTTTGATTGATTAAAATTATAAAATGTCAATTAATTTTCAACACAATTTATAAATAATTGAGTAATTAGAGTAGTTAATTAATTATACCTTATAAGTATTTAAAGTTTAGATTGGGAGAGTGGCACAGGGGTATACCATATTTTAAATCAAGTATTGACAGTGGTGTATATAGAAATTAATTTCAGGGAGGGAGGTTAAAACAAATTTCCATTCTTAAATTCCAATTAATTACACAATCAAAATCAATGCCCACACCAACCATACATTTAAGGGGGAGGTTGAACTACTGCCCCCTATATACACCACTGAGTATTGAAAAATTCCATTAAATATTCAGCTTTATAATATGAATCATAAATAAATATTGACATCAAAAAAATAATAATAATGATAAAATATAATTTTTTTTTTTAAATGTTTTTAATTTGTCAATATATAAAAATAATATTTTCAAAACTTTAAATATTTAAGTAATTAATAATAAGTGTTTTACAATAAATCAATTACCATATTTACCACATATAATTAAAATATTAATTGTTGAAATAAACGATGAACCATTTTTCAGACAGTAAAATATACAAGGTTTTTAATTATTTGGTAAAACTTGGGAAAAATTTTTTTTTAATTTATTAAATTTTTACAATAATTTTGCCAGAATAAAATTGAAAAATAATAAATAGTGTTAAAATACAATAAGGAAATCAAATCTCAGGGGATGATATTCCTACTTGACTTTAACATATGCACTAAAAAATAATTGTGTTTAAATTATAACTTAGTGAATATTTGTTAATGTTAAACATACTTGAACATTATGTATTTTACGTCCTCTAGATGCTTCTTCTACTGCTTTTTGAAACTCAACTGCATAAGATGGTGTTGTGATTGGTAGTAAAGTAGGCGATATATCTTTTATTAAGGATTTACTATCCTAAAATAGAAAATAAAAACTATGAACATTTTAATTATATCATGAAAATAAAAGTTATGTAAAAAAAAAATGTATTAATAGTTATTCAAAACCAAATAAAATAAAATTTGTAAAATCTATTGTTTACTATTTCAAATTAAGAAACATACTAATTGGACATCAGTCTACAACATATATGCTGTTAAGAAGTGTAAATGTGCATAAATTGGTTATAAGGACTGATTTTTAACTATATAAAGTAAGTTTTTCCACCATATCTTTACATCTACCCAAAGTTTGATTAAAAAAATACTTCTTTCTTGTGTTCAAACTTATAATTATAAGAAATTATTTAATGGACTTACTATATAATATTACCTATATATTTATTTTTGATTATTAATAATCTTTTTTAAACTAATTAGTTTATAGGTAAAAAAAGAAAATTTTAAAGACTTATCTAATTTTACAAATAATGTACTGGTAAATTAAGCTTTTCAAATTATTCAGAGTATTTTGACACATAAAAATCAAAATTCGGACAAGTAGTTATTGTTTTATAAGTATTTAATTAAAGTTTAAGAAAGTAGATAAATATTTTGTGGGGTATCCTTATACCTTGTCACTTCATTCACTTAAATTATAGATACATATAACTCAGTCATAAATTACTCGCCCAAAATTTGTTTTTTTTGTATCAAAATACTCCAAAAACATGGAAAGCTTTGGAATATAAAATTAATAACTAATGTTGTAATTAAAAAAAGTAAAAACTTATAAAATTATAATAAAAATTATTTAAAAATATTTTTATATTATTTAAACTGGAAATTATGTAAATTTTCATATTTTAAATAACGAATGTTGTTTGATAAAAGAATCACCCTGTATGCATTGTATATTTTAACGGTTCCCAAACTGTGAGGCTCGCCACCCAGAGCCGCGTGGTAAATATTTACTGTTAACTTATATTGTCATAAAAATAAAAATGTTTGTATATTTAAATACTATAAACTTGTAATTTAATTTTTTATGGGAGGCGCAATCATTTTTTTTAATTTTTAGGGTGGCACGAACTAAAAAAGTTTGGGAACTGCTGGTATATTTAATCAATGCCTTGACATTATTATTATTATAAATAAATTGTACTTATAAAAGTATAAATAATAATAACAAATGTTTAAAAAATATACACCTTTGATGAAGGAGAAGAACTGTCTGCAGATGAACTATTTGAAAGTTTAGGAACTCTTTGATCAGAATCTAAATCTTCTGGTACACTATGGTAAGGAGTAGACTCAGTTGGCAAACTCAATACTAATTGACCAGTAACAGGTGATATATCAAAATCAACTGGTAACAATGATGGATGTTCTTGAAGTTGACAACTCAATTCAGATACAGAATCCTTTAAAAATACATTTTTATAAAGATAAATAAATTAATTAAACATTTGAGATTAATATTTTACCTGAACAGATGCAATCGTTTTTATAATTGGGTTTTGAAAAACTGAGATAAGGAGTTGAAGATCATTATTGGTATTTGCTTTTAATTTATCATCACCTGATTCATTGACCAAAGATTTTATTTCGGTCAAAATAGACAATGCTGCAGACATATCTGTAAAATAAAAATAAATAAAGTACATTAAGAATATGCTGAAGGTAAATAAACACTATTTTAAAAAGGTTTATATTAAATGTATACATTTATATTTCATAAATTATAATTTACAATCCATACTTGATTTACAAAATAATCTTACCTGTGTAAAGAGACATTTTAATAAAATGATCTGTTTTTTCTTGAAAAATATATAATTTAAATGATGCAATCCTGTAAACAAATATAATTTATTATTTTTGTCAAAATGAATAATAAATGAATAACAAAAATAATAATAACACACATTAAATTTTAAATATATTGTTTAGAATTAGAATAATGTATAATAAATTAATTTAAAACATATACATGCATAAATATATAAAAAAAATTAATGGGGAAGCTATTAGAAGTTTATTTGTGTATAAAATATCTAACATTTAGGTATAATGAATACAAATAAATACAGTCCGAATATTAACTTGAGCTCTGTTTAGAAAAACAAAATTTATGATTTATTACTATAACATAATAGTTCAATGATGGGTTTAATGCATAAAAAAAAGTAATACATTATCCTAAATTAAGATGAATGACCAAGATAATGACTGCCACTACCAGATCTTTAAGGTTCCCTAACTAGCTTTTAAAATAAGTAACAGGTAGCGATAATCCAAATAAAATTATAATTCATAGACTACGCCAAATTAATTATAAAAAATCAACCATAATCTACTTAAAAATGTTAAATAAGAAATAAAAACAAATAAATTACTAAGTATGTACAATTAATTATAGTATAATATTTTGTATTAAAATATCATATTACATTCAATATAAAAAAAATGTAATAATTATAATACATATTATAAGGCTAAGTAGAATTCAACAAAACTACTAACTATTGATATATTAAGAGGATACCACACCTACAAGTCTTTCTTACAAACGTATTACAAAGTAAATTTGTGTTCAGCACAATGTTATTTGGTTAGCTTAAAAATTTAAGTGAATAGATCTACTTTAAAATTTAAAGTTAGATTATTATCTGTTTTTGCATTCGCTTTTTAAAAATATTTTAATTTTTAAGCGAATTATGAACATTTTCATACTAAAATATTTCACTATTATCTCATTTAAAAATTGAAATATTGTAAAGAAAACCATCATATGAAGATAGTATTAGGTATTATAGACATATTATAAATATAATAAATATAATATATATATTTTATATATTATGTCAATGGATAGCATATATAATTTTACCTTAAATTTGGATATTAGGTAAATATTAAGGCTAAAAAGTAACAACAAAACATTGGTTCTGCAGAACACAAATCCACTGTAGTGCATTTGTTGAATGAATACAACACATATTGATGTAGTGTCTTCTTAGTAAATATTATATGGAATTAAGTATAGTTGTACAGTATACACTATATTAAGGTATATATTGTATACAATAATAATTTCTTCAAAATTAAAATGCAAAATTGTTTTACTTACTAGATTATTGATAATGAACTTCGTAATAGAAGTTAAAACAGTAATTGTTGATTCATTTTAATTGACCAAATGTGTAAATAAATCCAAACCAATCAAGTAGTTTAAATATATTAAAACACATACGATTCAAATATTCAATCATTCAATGGATATTATTATGATCTTGAACGGAACATTAAGTTAATTTACTTTACAATGGTAGAGAAATTGGAATGAATAATATTAATTTAGTATTTACTAACGATTTGTAAATAAATAGAAATTGATAAAAAGGTAATTAATAACTAATAAATATTATGTTGTACTTTTACTTCAGTAGTTCAGTACTTGTATAATCGTGACTTAATGACTTATACTGAGTGAGTTACAGCTATGTGTGATACTAGGATAATCTGATCGACTGTTTCGTTTTGTTATGATAAAAGGAAGATGCACCAAGCGTAGAAGAATTTTAATGAATATACAGTGTGGCCAAATTATGTTGTAAGTGTTTCGCACAGTTTAAGACATTTATTTTTTTTTTTTTTTTTTACTGGCGTAAAATATAGATACATTTTGTATCTTATATATATTAATATATTATATAGTTTTATGTAAATCATTGTTTTTTGAATACGGTAAATTATACACCTTAAAAAAGTGTACTTATGTAGTATGTGTACATAAGATCCCGGAATCAAAGCCTAAAATAAAAAAGACTGTCAAAAATTCTACCACTTCCATTATTTTTTTTTGTAGATAATTTTATTAAGTAGGTACCTGTACAGTAATATAGTATAATATAATATATATATTATATATATGAAGGTATTGTGATTTTTATTTTTAATTTAGTAATTACAATCTGTATTGAATATTTGAATCAGAAATATGTTTTTTTTTTAACCTTATGAATGAAAAAATTGTATATTCGTGTTAATCACGAAGTCAACCTCATACCTATACACAGTAAAAATCGTATGGTATTTTTGATATTTCTCATACCCCCCCACCGCCACTGAAATAAATTTATTTCATTATTTTATTATAAATTATAACTATAATATGCTGTATGCCAATGTACCTATGGGTACTATTATTATAGTGGTAATATCAGTATTTTGTAGATAATATATACCTAGGACATAGGTAAGGTATAATTGTATAAATACATAAAATATAAATATGCTAAACTGTAAATTATTTTTAGTTAATAAAATATATTCACAGAAAATTGTAGATTTTATAGACCTTTTGATTATATTATGATTATTATTAATTATATGTATACATGCCACATGGGTATTTCATTAAAAAAGTACATGTTAAACTTTAATTTGTACATGTGTTAATTTAAAAAATAATATCACCTGCGTTTTATGTAATTATAAAAATAAATATTGGATTTGTTTACCAGACATTTATTCTTACAGTCTTATACTTCTATTTCATTGGACTTTTATATTCCAAACGAATGTTTTGATTTTATAATAATGATGTGGTTTTTTTTCATCACGTTTTAGTGTTGTAATAGTGCTTTGATTTTTTACTTCAGCCCCTCTCTGAAAAGGTGAATGAATCTAGTTGGTAATTTGGGGGGGGGGGTCATAAGTAAAAAATGTCCAGTAGTTTTCAAAAGCGTCAGGAAAAACCCTGAAAAAGTGACGGAAAAACGGTTATATATACTTAATAATATAATTTATAAATTATTAATAATAATATATATATTATTTACTTTTCACTTGTCGACAAAATCGTTTTTCTGATTTTGCTCTAACTCAAAAACAAATCATTGTAAAAGCTATTTATAGACCATTGAAATTTTCGATTTTTCTAAAAAAATTACGGGGACACGGGGTTATCTCGCAAAACGTTTGTCTACTACTCTGCTTGTCTAAACTTTAAATACATATATTATATTTTTATGTATCAAAATGCTCAGAAAAATATTCTGCTTTAGAATATGAAAGTAACACTCTATGATGTCATTCAAAAGAGTAAAAAACTTAAAAAAAATATATATATAAGGATAAAAAATATTTAAAAATATAATTTTTTAATAAAAATTTTGATTTTTTAACAACTTGAATTGTATTTCAATTGAAACTATGTAAAAAAATTGTTTTAAAAAACATGAATACTTTTTGAAATAATGAGTGTTTCATGATAAAAGAATCACGCTGTAAACTTTTTAAATTTATACTTACATATTTCTTGTTTTTATTATGCATATAGTATATTAAATAATTTGATGACATATGTTTTAAATTACACAAATATTCTAAGTATTCTAATTATGAAATGTTATAAATTAATAATTATAATATGCAACTACGATAACAGCTAAGAAAAAATAATATATTTTTATACATTTATTAATTTATAATAAGTACATAGTTTTACATTTCTTTTTAGAATTCATAAATTTATATGCCTTTTTCGGGTGTGCAAGCAATTTTGAAATTTCAAAAAAAAAAAAAAATAAAATTTTAAAAATAAGTATACTACGTATATGGTATATGTAAAACACCCACATATGTTCTGCTTCGAACTTCCAATTATTTCCATACATCATGAACCAAATCAAGGCATAAACATAAATAGTAAAAATCAATTTAAAAACTAAAATACAATAAAATGTTATAGTACAATATTTTTTTATAACCAATGTAATTTAAAGTTGTAATCATGATTTACCAATATAGAGTATACCAATATTAATAAATATCAATATAAAAATTAAAATATTTAAAATACAATTAAATTGTAATCATGTTAATAATTATGCATTATTTCATTAAGGTTCAGGCCAATTGGAACTATTTTAAAAGTAAAGGGTGCAACTACACACCCTGATCAGTGATCACTATACCCCCCCCCAAATAACGCCCCTGTGATACACACCTTTCTAAAAACAATTAAAATGTATAGGTTAGGTTAAGTTACCTATAAAATTCCTAGTATCTATTTATTTGACGGTAATGTAATTCTAAATAGAAAATCAAAGTTTCATCATCATATAATATAGTTTTAATATGTGACTATATGACATGTATATAAATTTAAATTAAATATATTTTTTTGTACTTTTAGTTAAATAATTACAAACAAATTTGTGTAACTCAATCAGCCCCCTACTAAATCTAGTCCTAATATAGGCTGTATACATATTACATAGATGACATTTAATTAATTTATCACGATTTCTTATATTTTGTGCTCATATTTGACATACGCATACTGCATAGCTTGCTTGATATCTATATTAATATATTATTACAATATAATAATTAAATATAAATTTAATATCGTATTAATTGTATTGAGTATACTATAATAGTATAATACGACTATACCAATAACGGAACAATGCATCACTTAATGATATAATTTATTATTATTTTTAAATATAAGTATATACCATATACCTAATAATTACATGTTATCGAAATCAATCACGAATCACATATAGCAGATTATCTTATACTATACCTATTTTATAGCAGTATAGCTATTATATGAGCATTTATAAGTACTGTAGTATACTGTATAATATATTCAGTGTCGGATCTAGGAAGGACAAGTGGGTATCTTTGATTTGGGCGGCCTGGGCGCTGTTGGTATACGGGTGCTCATGAAAAATTTAAAATACTGACCTCCGTAGCTAATACTATGTATAAGGGTGCTACATTTATATTAGCCCCGAGCGTCAAATATCCTAAATATTACGAATATATTAAGTTATTAACTATATCAGTATTTCGAAATCCCGTGTCATCTATTTATCACCCGCTACCCTTGTAAATTTTATTATTATTGCATAACAATTAAAACCCGCATTAACATTAAGCTTATTTTTACCTAATAAGAAAATTAATCTTCTTTATTGCTTTATTGATTTTGAAAAATTTAGATAAAAATAAGTTTTGTAAGTTAATATTTTTATTAAATCTTAAATATACATACATATATACCAATCTTGTAGCGGGTTACCGTTTTTGACTGTTCCTTCTGGATTTTTTGTGTATTTTATATTTTTTAAATAATTTGGCTGAACCCCAATAGTTTTGGTTTATTTCCACTTTCCACAAATATTATTGAGAACAATACAGTACAATTTCTTGAAAAAAAAATATACATCATTAAATTTCTCATAAATTAATTATTGATATAACATATAAAACTAAATTAATCTTAATGTTCTTTTCTAATTGTTCTTGGCTATTATTATTTATTATTTATTTTCATTATACATTACAAATTACTTGATTTAATACACCTAATTGAATATAATAAAAGATGGTAATTTGTTAAATGTTATGACATTGAATAGAAATCGAGAATACCTATATTATATAGCTTATTGGTACAAAATATGTGTTAAATACCTATATATACCTATTATCTTCTATGATATTATACAATTATTTATAAATTAATAAATATATACATACATATTATACTGTATAATACCTACTCACTACAAAATACAAATTCGCTATGTAATATATATAATTTATGATTTAATTTTTTTAATAAAATATTTATCCATTTATAAATTATTTTGATGTTATATGTCACGGATAGAAGTGGCCCGATGATTCAGAGCTGTTATGTATATCAAGTTTGCATAATACTGCAATTCTATATACAGCTTTGCCTCATCTTGCCTCTCCCGACCCGCGAAAATAGTCTTTTAAACACTTTTTTTCCGGCACCTCTGTAAAATGTTAGTTCTTTAAAATTATGATATTAAAATTTGAAAATGAATGAAACTATTTTATATTTATATAATATTCACTGCAAACACAATAATATGGTATAAGACCACATACACACAACCATTCACCAAACACAACTGAGCGCTGTCACAGATATCTAAACATTAGTATAGGTAATTTTATACACTACTGTAAAGGAACGTTTATATAAAGCGTTAATTTTAAAATTCAACTCTGTCGCCCAACATTCTATAATGGCACCCGTTTCCGTTACCAATCGTTTCGTATGCATACAGTGTCGTTTATGGTCTTAAAAAACATTTTCTTTCTTCGATGACCAACCATCGTAATGTCTTAAGTTTTTTATTATATTATTATTATTATTGTAACAATAAAATATTTATAATACAAATATACCAGAAATTATTTAGTTTTAATATTTTAAATGCCTAATGTGTGTTTTTTCATGATAGTTATTATTATTGTTTTTTGTATTATTATTAAAACTAAACTATTAAAAAACAAACAATGGTTAATATAATATAAAATTATTCATGACCTCATGGGTACTTGAAACCTTATAATATTTTATAATATTATAAATATATATTTTTTTTTTACTATTTTTTCTACGTAGATTAATTATAATACTTTAAGCATTTTAGGTATTGCCTACTTATGAATAATTAGTTATACCACGAACCTATATATTTACACCGTTCTACAACAAATTTATATATTGATCTATGTGATTAAGTCCTAAGGTTAATAACAATCATATATAATATAAAAAATATAATATTACCTTTACCTATTATAATAATCAATAATAAAATAAATTCTATGTTGTCTGCAAAAAATAATATAACCAGCTGTATTACTTATAATTAAACAAATTACTATTTACTATAGTTACAAAATAAATACATAAAAAATATACTTAGTAATGTAGGCTGACAAACCGCCTACACTCAGAATTGTTTATCAAATTCAATTATTTATCATTGAATTTAAATTTAACACATACATTACACTATTACAGTGATTTACTCAATGAAGAATTAACTAATCAATAATCATACATAATGTACAGTACTACAGTTTAGTTAACCAATTGTTTTTATATTTTAAATACCTATTATTTAATCATACAAATTACTATTTGTACACGTCATTTTTCGGTAAAAAAAAATCAGTTCGCCGTACTACTAATTTATTCTGTAGTACTATATGTTGCTCTAAATTAAGCCACAGCTCACAATATTTACCACACAATATTATTATTAAATATTTATATATATTAGTTACCTACATTTTTTTATGATGAATATAAAGGGGGAGGCATAAAGCATTTATTGGGTTCCAATAAGTGCTAATATAACAACCTATCAAATATATCCAAATTATAAAAAAAAAATTATAATAAATTTTATAATTTACTGTACACATTACTTAAACCTATTGGCTATTATATTGTTCTGCAATTTTTTTTAAAACGGAAATTATGTGTTTATTAACAGACTACTGTGGTAAAATATATAATATATTATATAATACAAGTAATACAACTATACACGTTTATACAAGAAAAAGATATAGGATGCAGCTAAGCACGTTCAATATAGGTTCAAAAAATTAATAGTATTATTACTATAAATATCACGTACCATAGAATTACATATTATATACGGGTGGCAGAAGCCAAAAAACCGGATGATGATAGTCTGAAGCGGTACGCGGGCACGGGCCACTGTCAAAATATTTTATCCGCACACCGTTCGAACAATGGTTATAAGTTATAACTTATAACGTACGCATCATAAATTATCAACGACCGATGGAAGGTATAAAGCTGGTTTATATAATATGTACCTACATAGTTACTATACAGACACATAAATACGTATAAATATTTGCCAACTTCCGTTTGACCGTTTGACGCGATTTACTTATTTGTATACTGTATACATCTAACTGCCCAATACTTTGGTCAAACAAATATTATAGGTACTATAGTTAGGCATAGCCGTGTACTGTGTAGGTATATCATACTTATATAAGTTATAATAAAACATGAACAAGTGCGTTAACCCTATGACCATCATTAACAACATTCACTAATCATTAGATTTTAAGTACAAGCAGTGCCATTGATTAAACCTATTTGGCTCTACTATATTTTAGTTTTTTTTTTTAATACCTATACTTACAAGTATATATATTTGTAGAGTTGTTATAAAATATATACTATGTTATATAGGACCTACCACCTAAGTACACACTATACACCTATTATAATATATAGAACATACTGATCTCATATTATATAGGTATATTTAAATTTAAAAAAAATTATACTCCTAATATTCTGCTATTGCTATATATTTGCTTATGAATATTAATAATAGATAGACTTACTTTTTCATCAGATTGACCCTGATGTGTGGTGTATTTAGGATTTTAGGGTTTTAAATTCAAGAGGATATGTATTTATCCAGAGCTAGTAATAACTAGCTAGGAATTTCAAGGGGGGGGAGGGATGTTGTTCAAAATTAATTGACAAAATTATACACACAAAATTAATAATTTTACGTATATACTTTATTGTACAATCGCATTACAAGTGAATAGATAATGCTTTATGAGAAAAAATTTAAATATTATTATTATTATTATTATTAATAAAAAACAAATTTTAATCTATGAGTATACCACGGCTAAGAGGAGCTAGGGTGTACTACACTTGTAACACTCCCCCTGGCTACACGCCTGGTAATAACAGAAACATAATAAAAATAATATACATTGTTAAATATGTTAATATAATTCAGTTTTTTACTAAATTGGTTTTATTTTTTAACATACCTAATTTGTATTTATTTTGTGAAAATGTGAAATATTAATTAAAATATTCCATTACTTATATTCAAATATAAATATTATAATTATTACATATAAATTATACTATAAGTAATATAACACAAAATCAGGACTGTTTAATAGATTTTGAGGCCAGCTGGGACACTTTTAATTTGGAACCTCTGTGTTACGAGAATGGTTCAATCGAAATTCCACAATTGTGAAACCTAACCTATTATAATTTAATTATATTTATGCGATACGCTATACAAAGTTATTACATTTTCAATTATTATTAAATATTTAAATATAATAGGTATAATTTACTTTTGAAATTTTTGAAATGAGATATAATCTTGTTTATTTCCATAATCGTCTTTAGTTGGTAGTTGATGATATTTACTTATTAATTATGTACACCTATAGTTTAATCATTTAATTATTATTATTAATAATAATAATAATAATAATAATAATCTAAATAATAACCATTCAAGTCATTACTTGGTAATTTGGTATGGTATTACTTTTTATACAAATCTCGAAATAGTTGACAAAGTAAACTTTAAATAACGGTACTCATTTTTATTCGTATTGACCGAATTGAATATGCTAATGTGAATTATAAAGTTAAATTGTAACATTACTATTGAATATAATTAAATATCAAACTGTGTGTTATCAATCTTATCATATTACGAGTACTTGTCTTATGACTTATACCATTTAAGTTAATAATAAGTCTGTAATAATTTAAACTTTCGCTCCAAATGTATAGACCAATTACGGGGCCGGACTCATTTATGGTTTTATTTCATGTGCAGAATGGTAATATATTGTATATTGTTTTGTGGTAGTGGTATCCGACGTAATCCTCTTTGACGATTTCATTTAGTCTGCGATAGTACTATCTACAACGTCCTCATTTCGCGCCAAAATAAAATAAATAGACATAATTCATGGTCTGTACCTTAATTCTGTACCACGAACTATGATTATAATCTTAGTCCGTGGTCTGTACTCAGTTGTACTTAGATAGTATAAAAACCGTATATTATCTATGGGTTAGTAGCACGATTATAGATAATCTATTGTCGCGGTCTGCAGAGTGCAGAGTGTATACTGTAATTCTAAATTTCTATGTTTTATTATATCGTCTAATTTATCCACGAAGGTTGAAGTATATTGTCAATGCACAAATATTTTATTATCCAATATCCGTGTGTTTAATTGCTGTACATATATTTTAGTTACAAACCATTGGTTTTATTGGTTGGCTGTATTTATGTAAGTATATTATAAATTATAATAATTATTAATTATGTTATATTCTATGCAGTTTGCTAAGTATAATATGTTTTTACATTTTATTGTTGTATTTTATAAATATAGGTTAATAAAAGTTCATTAATTTACATTTAATATTTGTGTAATTAAATAATTATTATTTTGTGTGTATAGGATTTTTATTATCTATTAATTTACAATAGTATCATTGTGAAAATGGCATCAAATGAAGCAGAAGATGGAAATAGAAGAAATCTCAACTACGACGACTTAGATGTGTATAGTAAACTAGAAGTTAAACTTACAGCACGTAATAAAATAACATATCACAAAGAAATTGTCTTACCCTGTGCTCATATTGAGGACACAGACCTTTCAGATATTTTGGATAATATACCTTCAGTTAGACCCAATAAACATTTAGAGGATAATGCAAAATCTGTTAGTTTATTAATGGATAATATTCGCAAAGTGAAACGTGCTTCAGGTATAAATATTTGAAATTAAAGTTGTCTTGTATAGTTATAATTAATATAGGTACTTATCTACTAATCTTGTATTTTTATATAATAGAATTGGAAATGGATTTTACTATTGATGAAGGAAGAAATGAACATGATGAAGTGAGTCAAGTCATTGCACGACTTCGACAACAGTCTGAAAAACTTTTTAAAAGAATTATACATACTCAAGTGGCTTTCAATGAATGTTTAAGTTCAACGGACGATTTAGAAAACAAAGAACATTTAAAAAATCATATTAAGTTTATAGAAAAAACTTGTAAATTTGATAGAGGTGTAGAATCAGTAATTCGTTGTAACAAAAATACATTAGAAAAACATATTGACAAAAACTTGAAAATTGAAAATGTCGAGGAATTTAAAAAGTAAGTATAATATGCAGTTATTCTTAAAGAAAAATTTATTCTAACAATATTTTTGAAAAATGTTTGGTTGTTTAAGAAAATGTTAAAAATATAAAATGTATGCTAAAAAAAGTGGCTGGAATATAAGTTTAATAAGTTTGCATATTATGTTTGTTAAAATACCCAATATATGATAAATATGACTAAGATTAGAAAGTTAATAGTTACTCAATTATATTAACAATTATTTTTTTGAACTTATTAAGTTAAATAGAAATTAGTTAATATTTAAAAATAAAAGTAATTCCCTTTTTTCAATTGAATATTTATAATCTATGCTAAAGTATATTAAAAAAAATCTATAAAAGCATCTAAGTACTTACACAAAAATAAAAATAATACATTAGTAGTAATGACAGTTTCAATTTATCAGAAAAAATAACAGAAAGGATGCTGTCCAATGATAGAACCTATTATTAACAAAAGTTATTAATTTTTAATGAGATTTAGGGTCACCTAATAAGTATCAAACTTATTTATCTGGTTACTATAGAGTTGTTATTGAGAGATTTGAAATGAATGTATTTGAGTGAGATGTTATTTTCTAAAGAAATTTATGTAAGTACTTAAGTTGTTTTGATCTTAAAATAGCACATTTGACATTTTAACAGTTTGTTATTTATTATTTACAATACACATCGCATTATTAACATTTCCACTATATAATTATATACTTTTTAATGTTCTATTAAAAATTATGTAGATTTGGGTCAATTTATATTTGCCCGAGTTATACATACTACTTAGTATATTTTATTTACTTCATTTATAGTTTGTATCACAAAGAAAATGTACTGCATTTTAATAAAAACCAGATATTCATGCATATCCTCACAATGCTTCGCGCATAATATACTCAACACATTCAGCCTGGCACCTTTTTTTAGTTCAGTCTACATACATAAAATGGTACCTTCTTTCATGAGACAGACCCATATTAAAATTGATGTACTTAGTATAAATTGATAAAATTTTAAAGTATAATTCCATTATATGAATATTATTTAATTTTTTTTTTTTTTGTAATTATAATAATTAAATCAAATTTAAAGTTAACTATAACTATATTTTTTTTTCAGTACATATAATGAATTGGCCCAAGGAGTGTTATCTACAATTTATGATACTGGTGTGAAAACATTCAAAAATCATGAACATTTATTAGCTATTGAACAATACAATATACCTACTGAAGAAGGATTAGTTGCTGAAGAGTTGATAATAGGGAAGTTAGATCCATTTACAAAACAACCAATCACTAAACCTGTACGCAACAAAATTTGCACTCATATCTATGATCAAGAATCAGTCAATCAAATGTTCCAGCATAAACTGTTAATATCATGTCCGTATATTGGATGTACAAACAAACGTTTTACAAAAACTGATCTTTCCACGAATAGCGATTAATTAATTTGTGTTTATTTTTAATTAATTGATGTAAAAAAAAAGTTGAAACTTGTTCAGTCAGGATGACCATGATAATATTTTATGATAATTATTTTGTATACTTTAATTTATTTATATATAATGTACATATCTAATTTAAAATATATAATAGTATAGTGTACACCTCAAATGTAAAGTACATAATATTATATAATATGTTAGTTTTCAAAAAATTAAGTATTTTCTTTTGGTATTGAAAATTATTATATTAATTATACAATAATATTAAATGTGTTGTATTAAATATTTATTTAATCAAAATTATACATGAAATGTCCAATAATTACCTCTTAAAATCACAAATCAATGTATGATTCAATATTTATTATCAAACTAATAATAAAAAATACAACTTTCTAATTATGTTAAAATTTATGATTTACTTTTATTTTAATTTACAATTTGTACAATTAAAAAAAAAGTGTCTTTCATACATCTATTTCAAGTTATAAGCAAACTAAAATATCAGTCTTGACAAATTAAATCATGTAGATACTATCTTAATTTTATGCCTAAAATTTGTGTAGCATTTATCTCAATCAGTTTGTGTACTTCATTCACTTCTGCTTGACTCAATGTTTTTTCTAAATGTCTATAAACTATGCGATAACAATGACTTACATTTCCAGTTTTTGGATGTGTAAATTGGTCTATTAATTTTACTTGTTCAATTAGCTGACCACCGTAGTTTCCAACAAGTTCATAAAAATCATTAGAACAGAAAGGTTTATCCTTAGGTAACCAAAAACTAATATCATTTATGCATTGAGGGTATATACTGATTGGTTTATATTTCATTCGTCCATCTTTAGGTAAATTTTGAAACTGGTTGAGAAATCCTGAATCTTTAGACCAAAATAAACGTATGTCTGGTATAGAATAAAATGGCATTGCTAAACGCTCTAATCCAAGACCAAATGCCCAACCAATTCGGTTGCCAGCTCCTGCATTTTTTAAAATTTCATGTCGAATAACTCCACATCCTAAAGCTTCAATCCACTGACCATTGTAATTTATTTCTAATTCAAATGATGGATGTGTAAAAGGAAAATACTCTGATACCCACCTGTATTCAATTTCTTCACCAAATACTTTTTTAATCATTGCGACCAATGTCTTTTTTAAATGGTTGGTAACAATATCATTGGCTTCTATTGAGTAAACCCCTTGTTTTTCATTGTTTGAATTATTTTTGTCAGTATCAAATATATTAACATTACTTCCATGAATTAATTCTAGTTCATTTGGAGTAAATATATGCACACCATCAGCTTGATGAAATACAGGATAGTGAGTGGCGTCAATTTCGTCTCTTCTGTAAACATCGCCAAATATCACAAAATTGTCCAATCCCATTTTAATCAATTCAGATTGGTGGGCAGTACAGTGTGCACGAAGCATGTGAGTTTTATTCAAATAATAGCTATCGGTTTTGTTTCTACTTGGATGATCTTTGGGCACAAGCAACGAGTCAAAATTTTCATTAGTCGTCACGACAGGGCTAATCTTGTCGTAAATAGAAAAAATTGGATTACCCGTTCGTCCTCTGAAATGATCGTAGAAAAAATCGACTAGACGCTGTTTGAACAAGTTGAGAGGGTGGCCAACACGATTGTGATTATTAATACCGATAAACGATAATATTTTTGGTGTGACGTTAGTGCACTCGTCTCTAGTGTAAGATTTACCATCAATTACCACAGATTTTGAAACGGCACAACTTGTATTCGAATAAGTTGCTTCTATCGTGTAACCGATACGGATTTGGCGGAAAAAGTACACTCGGTTATTAAATTGTCGTTTGAACATGTTGATGTTTTTTTTTAAAAAATCATATTGATTAAAACATTAATTATCATATATTATATACCTTTAAAATAATAAAAATTATTAAAATTTAGAACTGATAAATGAGAATTACATATAATTTTGTGAATCTAAATTCTAAGCAATATTAAATTTCTACTCACAATCATAAAAGATAAGGTCCTTCCATAATCCATTTCCGTGATAGGTAATTGATAATATCACAGAATTATCACAGTTAAATATTATTCTGTGGAATTATTCTATGATAATATTATGATATTTAATTCAGTATACCTGTCAGTAAGGCCCTACTGTCAGTACTCAGTTATTTAGACATTTATTATATATAGGTATACGTATACTATGGGTTAGGTATTTATGACTTATGTTACATTAAACCTACCACATTGGCAACTTACTAAATTACTAAATCACCATTTACTAATTAGAATCTGACAGGTTAGGAAAATAAACAAGAACTCGATAAAATCGGTATTTTTTAAATTTAAATTTGTTATTATGAAATTCGATATTTTATCAATAATTCTTCAAGTATAAATATGAAGGTTTATATTGTATAATTCTCTCTTATCTCATTTTATGCTTTGCCACTGGTTTCAATATTTAAGTATATTTTATGAACACACTCTTTAAATATACTTAAAAAAATATATTTTATTTTTAGGGAGATTTAATAACTGTAAGTCACTAAGTCAGTATTAACCTAACCTAACTTACAGGATGAAAGTAATACCTACAACCTACTGAAAGTAGGAAACGTATTATTTTAGAAATCACTTATATTTCTTTTACATATAATTTTAAGTGATAATAAAATAACATATTTTAAAAGATTTTACTCATTTGAATATACTTAAATGTAAGTTTTAGTTTCATCTCGAAGCAGAATATTATTAGGAGAGGTACATATTTCAATAAATTGGTTTTAATAAATGTAAATAATTACAATATGAAATAGGAGTACGAAAAAGATGGAAACTTGGAACACTAATAATTTATATATTATCATGTGTCATACACAAAACAAAAATGAATAAAGTTAAAAACACTGACAAACATATTTTTTTCTACTAATTAGTTTGTAAATGTAGTGGCCTATTAACTACTACAGCTCCATAAATTTCATGACTTATTGATATTTGTTTTATGGACCAGGAATTGGTTCTGGGATTATAAATTTCAACGGAACTCAAAACAGCAGATCTGCACATTCCACCAATAACGTACAATAAACCATCCAACGCCGCTACTCCTATAATAAAAAAATGATAAAAATGTATTAATTTTTGTAGATTTTCTAAAAAATTAATTATTTTATAGTCACCAGGATTTTCTCTACACAAATGCATATCGGCAATAGAATACCATCCAGCGCTTGGTTTGTAAGCTTCAACACTTTTAAGAGATATTGATCCATTATTTCCACCAATAGCATACATTACACCGTCCAAAACTCCTACACTAACATTAAATCGGCAAATTGACATTTCTGCAACTGGGTTCCATTTGTCAAGACTGGGATCATAACATTCAACAGATTTAAAAAATGACGAACCATTATAACCTCCTACCTACATAAATAAATTAGTTAGAATATATCACATAGTTAATATAATACAATTATTTACTGCATATATCAGGTCATTGAGTACTCCAACACCAAAATAACATCTCTCATTAGACATACTAGATACCAATTTCCATTGTTCAGTACCGAGGTTAAAAACCTCTACACTATTTATTGAATAGCCATTATTATCTAGTCCACCAATCTAGAATTTAATATAATATAAAAAAAATATTATTTATAAGTTTATAACATAAAATAACTAATATATTAGCATTACTTACAGCATATATACAATTATCTAATATTCCAATTCCAAAAGATTTTCTAATAACTAATGACCTAACTTTGGAAACCCAACGAAGTGATGATGAAGATACATCTAGCATTTCGATAGAACATCTAGAATTGAATTGACGCCTATCATATGACTGAACACCACCCATAGCAAACACAAATTGATCTTTTACAGCGCATAATCCAGCTAAACCACGGGATTCAATTAATTCCGGTGCAAAATGTAATCGATTGGTTGCTGAGTCATACCAATTTATAATACTCTTCTTTGCCGAGTCAGACCAACTTAACACTAGAATAACCTATAAGAATTACATGATTAAACACATTTTTTAAAGATAAACAAAAAAATATACATTCATACTTGTTGTTGTAACCTAGTGAACTGTCTAGGCTTATTCCGAATCGTTTGTGGAATGGAGGAAGGATTTATTGACTTAATTAGATTAAAATGTAATGCTTCAAATACATAATCTTTACCTACAAATATTATAATAATCATTAATTATATACATCAAATAATAATAAAATCATTTTTATGGAAAAAAACATACATTGAGGATTATTTTTAAGAAGAGGTTCATCAACTACTTTTTCTAATAAATACTCTTTCGAAATTAATGGTAAACGCACATGTTCCATTAGATCAGGTAAAAACCCTTTTCTTAGATTAAATTCATGTTTTACCCATTTAATGACGCATTCAAACACCTAAATAAATAAATAAAATTTAATTATTACGTAAAAAATGTTATTATAATATAGAAGATCTGAAGAACAGCATCATAGGCAAAAAGTCTAATAATATATTTATTTTTATGTTAATATATTATATGTTAATACTAATTTGATACTATTATACTAATATACTTAAAAGTTAAAAGTATAATTTTTAAACAACGAGAAACAATGCAAGTATAATTTAAGAAATAATTATTTTCATTAAATCGGAAATCCGCATTCACCAATCAATGAAATAAATTGTTATTAGACATTTATTACATTACTATTTTCATTTATCACCCGCACTAATTAAAACATGGATGTTAGACGTAGACACGTAATAAAAAGTATAAGCTAAGAATTTTATTTAGGTCCGTGTCCCGTGTGTAAACTTTTTTTTATACTTTAATTTACTCTATTAAAAAAATAAAAACAGCAGAATAGAATTATTCTAACATACTATCTGTTATATTATGCGTTCGTACTTCGGAAACATCATAAATTCATAAGTAGTTCGCGTGTACGACGTCCTTTTAAAATAATACAATATTTTTAATAATACACACACATAAGATCATTAAGAACAACTTTTCATCTAAATATTAATTTTGATTTTAAAATTCCCACGTGATTGAAATAGACTATATATTATATACAAGTATATACAATATGCCATTCAAACCACCACTATATACAAGATTATATTTTAAGCGATGACATATTGATCTTAATCCACAATATTATCAATTTTAATTTTCATACTTTTTCTTCGAGCGGAGCAACAATGTCATTGCAAGAGATTAACTTAATCATTTTATCGATTGATAAAGATAGAAACTCGTCATATTTAACCACATCTCTAAAAAATAATAATTATAATTTATTAACAGAACCGGAAAATAAATCTATCTTTATCATACAAAAACTGTTGTTTAATAAATGCTTCAGATATTGACAGCAATTCCGTACAATTGCATAAGTCAGCAAATTCTTCAATATCCAGACAATTTGAGGGACTTAGTTGTTTTTGTAAAAATATAACACATGATCTTTTTACATAGTCTAACTGTAAGAGATCTGCTGCTGATAATACAACCTTGAGCAATAAACAATAAAACATTTAACTATTTTTGATGCATGTTTATAACAACAATAATAAATCATAATATATATTATACCTGCACATTTTTTTCGGTGACCACGATTTCGCCAGTATACATATAATCTACTAAGAGTTGTAAGACTTTGGAATCTAAGTCTCTCATATTAACATGATCTTCATTGCTTTCTTTAAAACAATTGAACATTGCACGAAAATATGGACTAGCAGTTGCAAAAATAAGTTTATGTCCAAATATTATAGTACCGTCATCTGTTTGTAACTTAATATCACATAAAAATGTATTACTAAAATAAAAATAATATTTATTTAAAAATGATTTGGCTAGCAGCTTATATCACTCACAAAATCATAACGTACTTGCGAAATAGTTGAAGTAGTTGAAATACCTTATCCATGTGCAAATTATTTTTATATCGTACTGGTTCATTTTTTTCGGATTTCAGATTTTGTATTGTATTTTTCTTTTCCACGGACATAATACCTTTTGAAATACGAGTATGATACTAATTAATACAAATGATAGATAATTTATATTACATTTATATTCATTTTTTTTTTATTTCTAAATTTTAAGTTCTGATAAAGTAAGAATCCGTAAAATAATTCTAATTAATATTAAACTGTTAAAAATTACTAAATTATACTTAATATAAATAATAAATAATTAATAATGTTAATGTAGATACCTGCGTGGTAGGTAGGTATAAGTACATTGTTTGTATAATGCTGCATACAATACGCAAATATATAGGACACGTATCAAGGTTATCGCTGATTACTGTTTTTAGTCACTCGATATTCGTTATTCAAAAACTGTTCCCTATTTAAACTATATTAACTTTGGTTTTAATAATTTTAAAAAAATTGTTAGAAAATATATTGTTTCGTATTTTTTCCATGGTACGGCCTTACGTAGTTTTTTTTATGCACACACATATATAAGTATTTTTTTTTTGTTTTTAATTTTGTATTACAATTAATTTCAACAATTAGATGTTAGCGATAAAAATAAAGGGGAACAGTATTAAATAGAAGTTATTAAAAAAAAAGAAAGAGAAGAAAAAAAAACCAAATTAAAAAGCCTGCATGGTTAAAAAAGGATAATATTTAAAGTATGATATTTTTTTGTTGGTTTAAGGAGATATTTTTGATGCCAACAGGAATGTTGGAGGAATTGAAAAGGGATAATAGGTGATCCATGTTGTCACGTTGAGGTATCGCCTACTAGAGCAGGTGAAGGTTAGTTGGGAATGTCAGAAACCATAAGGTCCTTGTGGAGTATCGTGTGTTGACTGCAGAGAGGAGAATCGTGTTCAATAATGAGATTTTAAAGAAATAAAAAAGAAGTAGAGCGTGCCCAAAGTGGTGACAGGAGAACGATACTATAATACTTTTCTTGGAGAGATTGAGGTTATGAAACGGCGTAATGGTGGGATGGTTAGAGATAATCTTGACAAATGTCTCTCAATTACCTTCTCTAAATCACGCTTGCCCAGTGCCCACTAATAAAACATATTCCATTAATGGGTTACCAGTTACCAGTTTACCACTAACACAAGTACCCCAAATTAAAGACCTCGGTATCCACAACATCACAAAATGTGTTCTGCTGAACGAAAATTTGCTATGATCTACATTACTAAGTCGGAGACAATACAATGCGGGTATACCGTCCTGGTCCTCTTAAACGCAATACTAAACATTTCACATCAGTGAATTGTCTTCGTTCTCTCTAGTCTCTACTTTACATAAGTACGATAAATTCTTGGCGTGGTACTCATACCTTGCGAAACACCAACATAAGCTAGAGCCGGTGCAAATCGCTTCCTAACCTACTTAGTATTCGTAAACAAAACTGATGTGTCTCTCCATGGCTATATCCGACTATACGTAATATGTTTTTAACATCCCATCCTTCTCTTCTCGCCGCGTTGTTTTAGGTGATACTTTCTAACTTCCCTTTTAAATGGAACCTTAGACGCTCCTAATTTACTTGTTGAAATCCAATTCAAAGTTACTACCTGTGTGGCTATGTTCCGCGAAACCTAGCCCAGTTTTATGTTACACACCACTCTACACTGCATGTATATGTGTACAATCACCCACTTCACAGAATAATGCTTAGTGTTTATAATTATAATCCAAATGCACCCTAGTTTGTTTTAGCAGCGTACTATGGCTATTTATATCATTTGTACGTTTTATTTTTATTGTGTAGCTTTGTTATTGCTTGTTACTGTTATTACATTTTTGTTGCCTACTTAATATGTATCCTATATTGTTATCTCCCGATTGGCGTAAAAAAATATATATACTATGTGGCGAAGTAAGAAGTGCGCGATTCCTAGTGTTTAAGCCATAGATTTGTTGATAAAGTCAGACCATAGAATTTTTTAGCTCGGAGGGCATCTGAGAGATGCCCAGAATTTTTCTTATTTATCAGCGAATTAATTTCCCAATAGTATTTTTCGAACACCGATCCTCATTTCTCTTGGCGCGTTTCAGCCAGGTCAGAGGTCATCGCGGCGCAAGTGACAGTTCGGTCATCACAATTGGCCATTTTCCCTTCCGAGTGGTCAAGCTGTGATCGCCGCGGACTTGTCGCTGCCGTCGTCCCGGTCGACTCGTCAACTTTGTCGCGCCATCTTGACAGCTTTGACACTTTCATAAAAAACCGGTCGTGTTGCGTTGTTGCCACGGTAGGCTTTACGCACTGTACCCGTGTGCCCGGGTTCTTATGTCTGGTGACACCTGAAAAGCACGTGTTTTTTCGCACACGCTAAGTTCACGTTTTCATTGTTCGCGTTCTTATTCAGTTGTTGAGTTGACAGTTGTATTACTTTTATTTATTATTGTTGCGTCGTGTGCGAACCGATATAATTGTGATTTGTATGTCATATTCTGATATTCAACGTGCGATCGCGTTTTTATCCATTTATCGGCCAAGTACCATTTTCGGTCGTTGTAATATATATACGGTAACCGCTGCGACCGTATTTTCTATATATATTTATTATAATATTATATTGCTACGTCGTCAAGTTGATCCTAATATTTTATTATACCAAAACCAATGAAGATTTTTAACTCGGACCCGGGAAGTTAGATCGACACCGCTACCGGAAATCAGGTCTATTTTTTTTTATATCGTATTATACCCTTTTTTGCCTTAAAGGTAAATTAATTATTTATGTTATAATTTATTGTAAAACTCATATGACTGTATTATTATGTTATTATTATTATTATTTCGGAGCCCCCGTGTTATTATAATATTATATTTGTAACACTTTGCGACAGTATCGTACTATTATATATATATTGAGAATTCGCAACTAATTTATTATCATAATAATTTGTTATTATATAATGGTCACCTTATATCTTTTCCACGCGAGTCGTGGCAAACAACTGCCTATATTGTAAGATTTGTCGCGGCAACAAAACAGTGTTAAAATGAGGCTAGGTATATATTAAAAATGTGGCAAATAGTATCCTGTTCGAAGTTGGCTGATTCAAAAGGACATGGTGTTGAAAAAGGGACAATCTAGTTATAAACGGAACACATGGTCCATCTTAATTTAATCCTCCATTTTTAAAAAAAATATATTTGTTTTTAGTTTCATATACAACTATCACAATAATATAAATGCTTATTATAAAAAAGTGATATAGGTAGGCACTATAATAGTGTCAAATTTCTATTCATAAGAATAGGTAGGAAAAAATTTATTATTGATATTAATCCTTTTGACTTTTATTAAGTACATATTTTTAATACTTCAAGTTATAAAATTATTTATTAGTTCATAGTTGATTTAATTTAGTGCACAGATTGGAAATCATAATACTGAAAAATTATAATTGAAACGTTTAAAGTATAATGCACCAAAAATTTGTCAGAAATAAATAATAAATTATTAACAAACACGATATTATTGATAGATGGTGGTATACTGGTAAATAATGTAATGTAAATAAAATATTATTTAACTTCTATGTAAATGTATTTTCTTACCTATTATTGTAGTTTACTGCAACAGTGATGAGTACTGCAGATGATGACTGATGATATTCAAACAGATCTGATAAATTATTTTATTATACTCTATTATAATTAAAAAATTGATTTACCTAAAATACTAAGAATTACAACTTATACATTCAATATAATTCTTTATATAATTAAAATTAAAATTATAAATTTAGCAATATGGCATTAAATACACAACGGTCAGCAATTATAATTTTGCAGAATCCTGACAGTGTCTATCGAGGAGAAATTGGATTGGTAATGAAAATATTAGTATTATACTTGCACATTATAATTTATAAGTACACTTTGAATAATTATAATATAGGTTTTGTGTGTCTTAGTAGTTAGTGTCTTGTCATGACTAGAATAATGTTTGGTTAGTCGATATCATTATTTATTTAGTTAAGAGTGCACTCAATGGATTATAGTGGGGCAGTGGGCTGTGGCACAGTATATGTCAGAATAGTGATAGCGATACCAAAACATGTTCATTTGATGTTGTACGATTTGTATTTTACATTTAATCAGTTCTATGAACTAGTTATGGAAAAAGTATTAAACTAACTTAGTCTTAGTGTATAGGTCTTTATTATTAGTGTTATAAACTTAGACCATACACTTATATACTATACTATAGTATATTATTATCCAAGACCTAAGGTTATAAATTAAATTTTTTAGAGATTTTGTAGTGCGCTTTATAAACTGCGGCGGTGATCACTCTGAATTTTTACATTTCATCTGTTATAATATAAGTGCACACTTATCACTCACAATAATTATCTATTTAAACGTTTTAAGCTACTGTTTGCCTAAATATGAGTACCAATAAATCGATAAATAAAAGCTATAACACAATTTCACAATGTATATTGCATGGTTTATTTTATATTTATTGCGTAATTACTTATTAAGATAATTTAATACCTAGCGTAGGCAGGGGCGTCATTTGCGTACCTAAAATTCTAAATTGTAAATTTTGGCCCACAAGGCACATCCACCATCCACATGGCCCGCTCGACCACATCACAATAATGTTAAATATGTCGAAAAAAAAATAAATAGTGTCCTGCTCAATATTTATGCGTACCAAAAAAAAATTGAAAAGAAGCCCCTGAGCGTAGGTACCTCCATTATAATTTAATACGTAAATAATCATTACAGCACAATTAAATTAATATATTGGTTGTCTACGCTGTGTGCAGTTAAAGTTATAGTTATAGTATAAGAGCAAATTTAGGCTTAAAAAAAAAATTTATATGAGGCAATAAAAATACTGACTGCTTCAAATAATCTTAATATTATGTACCTACTTATGAAACCATATTCATAATTAAAATGTTAATGAAAAAACTGTAAAAATATTATCATTAGATTTAAGATGATATTATTATTGAACCTATTTAAATTTTAAATGTAGGATACTGGAACATTAAAAATATTAAAACCATAATTATTAAAATAATTAATACTTCATTAAAGGGGGCTGGATCATATAATTGATTTTCGGTCGAAAATATAACTCGCGACTTCCATTACTACGCCCAATACATAATGTTCTGATATATTAATTTAATTTTGAATACAGATTTGGATTAGTCACTAAATTATTTATGCTTTGACAATTTTTTTTCTAATTTTGATATTTTTTTACTTAGAAATGTTAACAAATAGAGTAAAATTAGATCATATTTATATTAATTTATACCTATAGGGCTATAGAATATGAAAAAAAATATGATAGTTAGAGAATGGTAAATTTAGAGGAAAATTCAAATCGGAACATGCTACTGGGCGTAGTGATTGAAGTCACTAGTGGTGTTTTTTGAAAATAGTTGTTCTTGTTTTTGTAAATGAAAACGGTTAACCAAGAAAATAAGTTTGTCTGTTTTTTGGGATGACATACTCGTGTAGTCATGTTATTTAGTATAGTTATTACTTATTAGTTATTACCATTGATTATAGAATATTCTATAATCAATATTATTACTAATATGGCAACATTTTTTAATCAATAGAAATTATACATAACAACATAGGTATTAGGTACCTACTCTTATAATTAAGCATATTGTTAATTAAAGTAAAATTAATAGAAAAAACACTGAAAGCGTTTGCTGGCCATATGACACAGGCCACATATCTGATACAAAGATACCACATCGTATTAAATAATTCAGTTTTTTTAGTAACTAGAAAAAATATTAAAAATTAGGAGATAAATTAAATTAAAATGTTGAAATGTCAATATTTTCAGAAAAATAAACTTTATATAATGGGCTATCTTCAATTTTTTTGAAAATAATTAAATACAAAAATATATTTTTTAACTTTTTTACTAGGCGTATATGCTGAAATATTAGATAAAATAAAATAAAAACTGTTATTCTGTACGTGTGTAGCGGCAGTGAAAACGAATATTATATTCCACTAGAGTAGGTATAGGCGAATAGCTAAGACATGATATAACATCTTTGCACTTTGCTTTACGCATACTATACAACAGACCATTTGTGAAGGAAAAAGTTGTATTTTAGGTACCGATATAAATATTAGGTATATAATATGTTAAAACACTTAAGAGGCCGCAACACCCGCATGTGTTGTCTCCGTCTTACAAATACGTAACATAGCAAATTTATGCTTATAGTAGATCATGTTTAGGCCGTTTAGCTCCGTTAGTTTAAAAATTAGAGTGAATCAACCTATTATGAAACTTGATGGTGAGAACATTATCTGTGTTTGTGTGTTGGTTTGTTACGATTATTAAGTTTTTAAAATGAGTTGTGAGCATTTTTAATTTACGCTATGTTATATACGCATAACTTGCTAAAAAAATTGAACTATCGTAAAAAACCAACATGCAAACACAGATAATTTTTTTACCATCAAGTTTCATAATAGGTCGATTCACTCTAATTTTTAAACTAACGAAGCTAAACGTGATCTGTTGAGCATAAATTTGCTATGTTCCGTATTTGTAAGACGGAGATAACACATGCGGGTGTGACACCCTCTTAATGTGAGCACTCTATTGCTTTAATTTTTAGTCTTTGTTCACGTATTACGTAAATATTATAAAAAGTTTAATTCAGAACTTTGTATTTCCATGTAGATGTAGGCCAACCAACCTTACCTGCCGCAATGTTTGCTGTCTTTGCTCTCATAGTCTCATAGTTAAGTATACGTATGTCGTATACCCACAAACTATGTACCTACTTGAATAATCCAAAAAACATTAATGGAGTGTTATGCAGTCATCTATGGCCATCCATATGCAAGAGACCTCATAATAATCGTTACCTACTTAGGCATAGGGTATTATATAATTAATAAATTCTATGGCTTATAAATTGGTTTTAATAAATGCAAATAATTAAAATATAAAATAGATGGAAATTTAAAACAGTAATTTAGATATTATAATAAACAATACAAAAATGAATATGGTTAAAAACAACAACAAAGATATAGTTTCTACTAATTAGTTTGTAAATGTAGTGGCCTATCAACTACCACAGCTCCATAAATTTGATTACCTATTGATATTGTTTTCATTGACCAGGAATTGGTTGTGGGATTATAGATTTCAACAGAATTCAAACAAGTAAATCCGCTATTTCCACCAATAACAAACAAAAAACCACCAAATGCCACTACTCCTATAGTAATACAATTATAAAAATGTATTAATATTTGTAAATTCTCTAAAAAATTAATTATTATAGCTACCAGGATTTTCTCGACACAAATGCATATCGGCAATAGACGACCAAACTCCAATACTTGGATTATAGGCTTCAACACTTTTAACATAATTGAATCCATTATATCCACCAACAGCATACATTACACCGTCCAAAACTTCTACACTAACATTATATCGACTAATTGACATTTCAGCAACTGGGTTCCATTTGTCAAGACTGGGATCATAACATTCCACGGATTTCAAAATTGATGAACCATTATAACCTCCTACCTACATAAATAAATTAGTTAAAATATATCATATAGTTAATACAATACAATTATTTACTGCATATATCAGGCCATTGAGTACTCCAACACCAAAAAAATATCTCTCATTAGACATACTAGATACCATTTTCCATTGTTCAGTACCAAGGTTAAAAACCTCTACACTATTTACAGAATTTCCTCTATCTAGTCCACCAATCTAGAATTTAATATAATATAAAATATATATTATTTATAAGTTTATAACATAAAATAACTAATATATTAGCATTACTTACAGCATATATACAATTATTTAATACTCCAATTCCAAAGCAATTTCGATTAACTAACATATCAGCCTTGGAAACCCAACATAATGATGATGAAGATACATCCAGCATTTCAACAGAAATTATCGAGTTGCTTGTATACCCACTACACCCATATAATTTAACTCCACCAATAGCAAATACAAAATGATCTTTTACAACGCACAACCCAGCATAATTACGGGATTCAATCATTTTCGGTGCATAACATATTAAGTTGGTTGCTGGCTCATACCAATATGTAATACTCGTTTCTGCTGATGTACACCTACCTAACACTAGAATAACCTATAATAATTAAATGATTAAAAACATTTTAAAGATAAATCAACAATAAAATAAACATACTTGTTGTTGTAATCTAGGTTTACTCCAAATTGTTTGTGGAATAGAGGAAGGATTTGTTGACTTAATTAAAGAAATACGAAATGCTTCAAATACATAAGCTTTGCCTAAAAATATTATAATAATAAATTATATGCATTTAAAAATAATACATTAATGTTTATGAAAAAAATATATACATTTAGGATATTTATTAAGAAGAGGCTCAACAATTACTTTCTCTGAGAAATACTCTTTAGAAATTAATGGCAAACGCACATGTTCCATTAGATTGGGTAAAAATTCTTTTCTATGATACAATTCATGTTTTACCCACTTAATGACACATTCAAATACCTAAATAAATAAATAAAATTTAATTATTATGTAAAAATTCTTATTATATAGAAGATCAGTATTTACTATTCAGAAAAATATTAACCTCGTAATTGATGTTGTTACAATAAACTTTTATTTATTATTTTATTATTAAAAAAAATCATAATAGTATATCTACAGCCAGATCAAGCATATAGTTTACGCTGGGCAAAGTATAAAACTAATGGAGTAATAAAATTAAACTGTTAATATATCCACTATTATTTGGTAATTTGAGGCCCCCTGACCAAGGTGGTTAATTTATTTTTTTTTTGTTATATAATATCCATTCAAAAATATTTTTTTTTTGTTTAACTCAATATTTGAGGAATGTTGGATCTCCTAATTAATATTTAATACTTAAACTTAATTTATCAAAGGTTACTATACAGCTGTTTACCTACACAAAATCTAAATGTATTTTTTCATAATACATACATTGCTCTAATAAATAATTATAGCTACCTTTATTTTTTTTATTAAAATAATTATATGTTATAATATGTACTGTGCTATAGCAACTGAATACCCATCATTTGTGCACAAAATAAAAACAATAAACATTGATTTAAAATTTACTCGTACAGTCGTACTCAAGAATTCTTATAGTTTACAGTTATACCAAATCAAATATATAATTCATCAATTTTTTTAACAGAGAAAAAATATCTAGTAGTATGTTACTACTACAAATTCCTTTTTTTCTTTCGGTATCTAGATTTTTAGATATTATGCATAAAATCCAATATAATATCTATTATGAGATACCTACTCGTAGCTCTGGTATGATCTTATATTATAATACATTAAATATACCTTATTTTGTTTATATACCATTTACCGAAAATTTAAATTATTAATCTATTTGTTGGAAAACAAAAATATAATAACTACATGCTATAAACATCAGAGGCGCTAAGTATACATTGGCTCACATAATTTTTTTGTATCTTATTGATCTGAATTAAAATTTTAAATGCGCTGATGGCTTATGGCACTATGCATAAAAATTAAATTATATACAAAAACTACTAGCAGCATTTTCAGAAACATTGAAAGTACCTACTTCAAATTATTAACACTTCCAGTGAGTAATGCATCAAATGAAAGGTTTTTTCTTCACTCAAAAGAGTAAAACCTTATCTTAGATCTTCACAATGTGTGACAAACAATGAAGTGATTTAATGGTCGTAGCGGTAAAAAAGAAGATACTAACAAAATAGATTTAGATGAAGCAGTAAATAGATTTTCTAAACTAAAAAGTAAAAGGTATAAGCTAGAATAGCACAAATTATTTATAAAACTAATGTATACCGTATGGAATATTGTATTATTATTTATTTTAATATGTTAATAAATAAATATAATATATTAATTTTATTTGGAATAAATTGCATTGATTAAAAATGTAGGTACATATACTAAATATTTTTAAATCTATCAAAAAGCAAACAAATTATTAATGAATAATTTGTATTCATAAAAATATACACAAACGATATCTATATTTACTATTTTGAAGAAAAAGTGGCCTGACGAAAAATAAAATGGCGTGCTTAAATGTTGGCACTCCTATTTAAAACCTAAAATGCCCTCCCCTTCCAAAATATACATATGAGTTTTATATGAAATTAATAATAATTAAATAGTTAATACTATTGTATATACTATATAGTAGGTATAGTATATACTAATTGGATACTATAAAATAATATAAAATATAAATTGTTAACAGCAGGAAACAACTAAATATAATTTTAGATACATTTTTTTTACTAAATCAGCATTCCTCCCTGGACAATCAATAATGTATAGTTAATTGGAAATTTATCATATTACTATGAATTATTACTGATTAATTAAAAATTTAATACGTGGATGTTAGACATAGAAAGTAAAATAAGAGGATAATCTATGTGTCTCTGTACACATTTTTTTTTTTAATTATGGTTATAATATAAGCAATGATCATTTTAAAAGTGAATTGTTTTTATGAAGAATTGTTTGGGTTGATTTTAAAATACTTATGTGTTTCAGAAAAAATACGATATCCCTATATACTAAGTATCATTTACTATTCACTATATAACATTATGTATTATGTATAAATATATTGATCATCTTCCTCAATATTTAAATTAAAAAAATATTAATTTTAGTGTCATTTCTTTTTCTTCAAATGGAATAGTAATATGGTGTTATATTACTGCCAGAGACGTTGAAAATTAGTACAAAATTTCATAAAAATCATCCATCAAGTTTATTATACTAATTTATTATGTAGTCAGTCACCTTCAAAAGGGTACAAAAGGGAATAGTCCCCCCAATAAATAGTGGATTTATGAAATATTTCTTAGTATTATATAGTAAAAATTCTGAATTACTGCCAATACTTATTTGAATATAAATTTTTAAATAATAATTTGAGTTCATTCATACATGGAACAATCTTCCATTTGTAAATTTTGATTTCAAAATACCTATGTGATTGACATATCATATACTTATAAAGTAAGTATTATTTACTATTCATCCTATCACAGTGATAATAAGATATATTCTATATGCAGATTAATCGATCTTCTTCCTCAATTAAAAAAATAAAACATTTATTAATTTCAATGTTCTTACTTTTTCCTCAAATGGAACATTAATATCATTACAGGAAATTAACTTAATCACTTCTTCAGATGAAAAAGATAGAAACTCATCATGTTCAACCACTTCTCTGGAAAAATAAAATAATTATAATTAATACAACTTACTAAAGGTACCAGCAAATAGACTAAATAGAGTTAAAGCTATCATACAAAAAATGTTTTTTAATATATGCTTCACAGCTTGACACCAGTTCTTTACAGTTATGTAAGTCAGCAAATACTTTAATTGCAAAACAATTTGAAGGATTCATATGATTTTGTAAAAAGTCAATGCATACTTGTTTTACATAGTCAAGCTGAAAAAGATCTGCAGCTGATAACACAACCTAGAGCAATCAACAATTTAATTAAATTTGTGGACGTTGCCACTTTGGTACATAACAAATCAAATATGTATAAATACAATAATACCTGTACATTTTCTCGAGTGATCATGATTTCTCCTGTATAAATGTAGTCTATCAATAGTTGTAAAATGGTGGAATCTATTTCTCCTATATTAACAAGATCTTTATTGCTTTCGGCAAAATTAGAAAACATAGCCTTGAAGTAAGGGGTAGCTGATGCCAATATATTTTTATGTCCAAATACTATAGTACCGTCATCTGTTTGTAACTTAATATCACAAAAATTGTCATCCCTAAAATTAAAATGTATTAATAGAAGTTATTTAGCAAGCACATAAAAACATTCAATTTTACTGGTTACGTGAAGAATGAAGTACTTCAAACATTCTATCCTTGTGAGAACTGTTTTTGAAATGTTCAGGTTTACATTTATTAGATTTCAGAACAAGCTTTTGTGCAGAATCCATCTCTTTCACAGATATAATACCTTTTAAGCTGAGTGAAAGTCATTTAATATAGATAACTATTGTGTGAATACTAAATTTAAGCTCATAAGAATTAAAGATGCATACAAATAAAGCAATAACTAAGTTAATAATAAAATTACTAATTAGCATTTAATTTATAATTATATACCTTATAAAATATTTACTGGAGATTGAATTACCATAAAAATAAAAATAAATATAATAACTACACAATAATAAAATAAACTAAGATCTATTGAATTCAATCAGTGGCAGCGCGACTGTGACTTTTTGGGACAAGTGTCCCTGACAAAAATTTGCAGGTAGGTGGGTGGATGGTTGGAAAATGTCAACCTGACACCGAAGGCGTGTTTAAAAGAGGGGCACATGGGGCCGTGCCCTCCCCCATTCACTGTATTTTTTACTTTTTTTATTATATGAGAAATTTAGAACTTTACGCCTCAGTACGCAAATTTGATCTTTTTGTTGTGTCCCCCCACCCCTTAGGCCTTAGGGCATTTATAAATACGCCCCTTACTGGCAGGTTTCATTTTTTCAATGGCCCTTGATTAATTATACATGATAACTATAATTCATAGATTTAATAGTATTATTTCACATTAGTATAAAATATAAATACACATTACACAATACACCGACGTAGCAACGTGTTTCATGAATTTTAATTGTTCGCGCTGCCTCTGATTTCAATAGATTAAATGCATTTGTCTTATCTATTATTACTGATTATTTCAAATAAGCGACTGTAGTGGTGTTCATATCGGATCGATTTGTAATTCTGATTAAATTCAATAATTTAGTTACAGGTACATTTAACATTTAGAATTAAAACTCATTTATTCAATATTTTACATCGAACAATATTAAAATTGTAATTACCTTATGTCTGTGCAGTACTGATGTGCCTGTAAATCACACGTGGGGCTTGAGGTCTTGTGACGGACTACTGCACTTGTTAGGTTAGGTATTTACTATCTACTACCTGTTAGCCCTGCGGCGCCACGTCGGCGTTACCAAGGTGCCACAACGCTAATCGTTGTTATCAAAAAATTAATTTGAAATATTCTATTCATTTTTATTTAAATATCGTCTTTACTCTTTACTGGGGCGCCGCAACGCTAATCGTTGTTATCAAAAAATAAATTTAAAATGTTCTATTCATTATTTTATATAAATATAAATAGTCATCGGTTTTATCAGGGATGCCATGAGAAAAATTCGGTTCCAAAAGGGCGCCGTAAGAAGAACAAGTTTGGGAACCGCTGTACTAGCATATACCTATTGTACAGACAACAGTTATACCGTGAACGCTGAACACGTGGTACTGTTACAGATAATACGTCTATTTATGAACGAATAAAATATCTTCTGTTTCTGTGGTACTATGTTCTCAAGTATGTTAATGTGTGATAATAGTAAAACGGTAAAATAATTAAAATCGAAAATGTGAGTGTGTGCAGAGTGGAAATAATATAAAATAAATCAGTGGCGTGCGATGGTAAAATATTATGGGCATGTGCTAAAATAAGTATACCTACCTAAAATCCAATAAAAATGTACTCATGTCACGAATATTTTACTGAATATTAAATTTATTACCAAACAAGTTTATTGTTAAATATATATAATATAATATAATATAATAATTAATAAGTAAACAAGTATTGTAAGTATTGTAAATTTAAATAAAATCAAAATTAAAATTATTTTTAAACAAAATCCAATAAAAGTACACATACGTCTGTTTGGATTCTAATTAGGATTTTTCGATAAGAATTAAGAATTAAGGCATCGCCGATGACCGGTTCTACCGACTACCATGAACTATATAATGTGGCGGTGGCTAATCAAATCGCGTCAGAAGCATTTCTCTGAGCGCTTTCGAGGAGCATGTAAAATTGTCGTAACCCCCTCTCTACCGCATCCAGTCGTTCTCATACTACAGCATAGGTCGAGTCTAGAAATAACTGAGCGTTTAACTATGTATATTAAGTTGCCTATACAGTAAAACATTTTCTTGATTTTTTTTTACAAATTATATTATTGCATTTGTAAATTGTTCTGATTAAATCATGAGCAACGACATTTTATATTACCTAACCCTTTCTTTTTACTTTTATTTGGGCATACGCCGCTTACCTCGCTTGCCCTGAGCCCCTGACTACACGCCACTGAAATAAATAGACTTTAAAATTGACAAATAAATACCGGACACGGTAAAGGAAGACTACATTAATTGATATCATAAGAAACTGTTTTATATTAGATGCAGATAGCAAAAATTGATTTTGCGTCGTTCATGGCGTGCCGCGATGCACGACGATTCCAAACCATCAGTGGCGTAGCTAAGAATTTTAGTTTGGGGGGGGGAATTTCAAAATTGTTCATAATAATCATAGATTATATAAAGAAATACACAAGTTTATAGGTAGTAATTAGTAATTAATTTCAGTAAATGAAAATAATAAAATAAATGATACATTGATACAATATAGAACTTAATACTATATACTTTCAGTATACAGTTTTTTTAAATTACCACATTTTGTTTAAAAGTTAATTTTCAGAGGAGGTTGGGCAAGCGTTCCCTCCCATCCCCCCGTAACTACTCCACTGCAAAACATAATAATTTATTATTTTCTTCATAATAATATTTTTACTATAAATTAATTAAACGGTATATTTTTGGTTTTTATTACATATTTACACAAATGCACGAATGCAGGATTTAGATGAGAATACAAATATGATTGAAAATAGTCTTTATCGGTATTTTTAAATGGCTGTGACAATTTTTTATAATTATACCGAATTAAATATTTATGTTATTTCAAATTGTATAAACGTAGTCTATATAAATTGTAAGGCAATGTTAACAATAACTGGAGTAGGAAATAAGAACATACACCTCATTATTAAATATTTTATAAAATTATATTCATTCTAAACCTATAGACTATACAGAATGTCCGGTGAGGATTTACCTATTGTAATATCTTCTGGAGGCTGGAATAATGGAGATATCATAATTTAAATTTATTTTTAAGACTCACAGGGTCAATAACTTCAAGTATTTCATATTTTAATTAAATTTAATGTTCTAGTAATGGTAGAATCGTGATTTTTAATATTGTTTTTAGTTTTGTGAATATTTTTGTATTATTATACGGGTATACGTGCCCACGAACCACATGTTAATAACACTGGCGTCTGACACATAAATTGATATATAATATGGTTTTAAATAACTCACAATTTTTCTCAAACTAAAAAAAAATTAAAGATCATGATATTAACGAAAATAAAGTGTTGAAATGTGAAAATATTCAGAAAAATAACTTATACAAAATAGCTATTTTCGATTTTTTTAAAACATTAAATTGAATTAAAATATTATTTATTTATTTAAACGGGAGAACCCAATTACAATTATTATAGACATACGTCAAGGATTTGCATAATATTTTGTTATTACGTTACAGGTTTAAGTTTATAAATGCGATGTTATGACGATTGACGATTATGATTGAAATAATTCACAAAAACATTAAAAATACAAAAATAAGAAATGTATAACATTGAAACATTAACTTAATGTGATGTTAACATAATAATAAATAATATAATAGTAACAATATAATACATAATATTTAATATTTATACAGCCAAAAGATTATTTAGGTAATAATTAAAATCATTTAATGAGACACAGGAAAACAAATCAACATTTAAATCATTTACAAGTTGCATTAATCTATTTATGGGGGCATTTTGACCATATATTTTGAACGTTGGAGTGGCACATAAAAAGTATACAGTTGCCTAGTTCTACGATTTGGGATATCAAAGTTCAATAAAGAAAGCAACTCCGGACAGTTAGTATCCCCATTTTTTAATTTAAAAATAAAATATAGATCGAGCCTTTTCCTTCTATTTTCAAGAGTTTCTAATTTTAAGTAAGACAATAGTAGTTGATATGATGAGTGAGAAGCACGTTTGATATCGCATCTAAATTTTATGATCCGTAGAAAACGGTTTTGAATTAAATCAATACCTTTTATAACACCGATTGACTGCGGAAACCACACTGTGGATCCATAATCGAGTAATGATCTAACAAAATAACAGTAAAGTGATTTTAACGCTAAAGGATTGATGAAGTCTTTACCTACAGCTGCGATTTATAAACAGCTAATTGATATAACTTTATTTTTAGCAAAGCAAACAATTGTATTTAGAGGCCACTTAGAGAACAAAGAATCTATTAATCAAAGATTGATTTTTTTTTTATAATAGAAAAACCCATAATTATTTGTTTGATTGATATTATTTGTCTACTTTAATTTAGTTAATTTCAAAAAAACATGTAAGCTTGTAGCCAAGTGTAATTCAGATTTTGATTCATTATACAGCAAAAAAATTTCACACACTAGCTGGATGATACAAAATAAATAAATTAATATTTGCGTAGAACATATTATTAAAACAACCATTAACAATGAAGTAAAGTTTACAGGGATTGTGGAAATAATGGTTGATGAAGCTAGGTAATTAAATAGCAATATAAATACATAAATAAAATGTTATTTTTCATTAAATATTTTATATTTAGGTCATATAAAGATAAACAGTTATCAATATACATAAGAATATAAGATATATGAATGGTTTAGATGTCTGTGAACGTTTCTTGTCTATTATTGAGGTTTTAAATAGCCAAAAGGCAATTGGTATTGTTGCCGCTATACTTATATTTTTAGAACAATCAAGTATGAAATATGTTAAGGTAATAACTCAATCATATGTTGGGCCAGCCTGGTGGTATACAAACTTTAATGAAAGAGAAATCCTATCCTTATGCCATTTATGTACTACTGATTGAATTTGATTGTAGTAGATGCTTATAAAAATATAATAAGTTATTTCTTAAAAAAACTTAATAAATTTAATTTGTATAAAATTTCAGAATGCAAGAAACATGATTCTATTGGAATCAATTTATACATATTTTTCTTGTCCTGAAAAAAAATATGATAATATGTTTATGTATTAAATATTAATTACTTTTGAAACAATAGGTATTAGGTTTAGGTATAATGAGCTTAATCGAAAAAGTATTATTTGCTATTCATATGTTTACACTGAATGATGTTTTAAGTATAATAAGTATTCTAAGTAATAAACTGCAGAAAAAGACAGAAACATTGGGTAATGCAGCTAATTTGATAAATGGAGTTATCACATAAATATTTTTTCAGTACCTATTATGGTAACAAATAGAAGTATTTTCCAACAATAATGATATATTACTAAACATTCTCACAAAAATTTGATATAAAATTAGTAACTAGTATCATCATGAAAATAATTTAAGTTGTATTTATTTAAATTAAATTATTATTTGTATTAGGTCCTAAACTTACAAGAAAACAGCCGAGCACCTTGTTGTGTTAGAGAAAACTGAAGAAGAAAATGACAAATGTAGCATTACAATAGAAAAGAATTGGCGTAGAGTGGCTTACTAAAGAATTATTGTGTCAATATAATTATTAAAAAACAGTGAATATTTTATAAATCAATATCAGCTAAATTTTAAATACATATAAAAATATTTACTTTATACATAACAGTTCATATTAATTGAACATTTTGTGGTTTTTAGTGCATTCTAAATATAAATCATGATGATTTAAAGGCAGAGATGCTTGTTGCTAAAAACTGTATTTTAAATTTATAAAACAATTTTAAATTAGATACTATCAAATAAATTGTAAAGAAGAATAAATTTCCAAATATATACAAATTCTTATAATTAGCTCGAACCACACCAATAATTTCTGCAAAATGCGATTGATTCTTCTCTTGTATGAGATGCATTCAAAATTGGTTAAGAACATCAATGGTGCAAGATCAGTTTTCAAACTTGGCCATTATCTATATATAATATTTTAAAGAGGAAAGATTTGATTGTTTCTATTGAATAGGCTCCGAAACTACTGAACCAATTTAAATGAAATTTGGTACATAGATAGTTTAGACACCGAGAAAGGAGTAAGGACATAGGCTACTTTTTAATACTAAAAATGGCTGTAAGGGGTTGAAATAGGGGATGGTATATATTATAACAAAATTAATTTAAAAATATTAAATAAAAAAAAAGTAATTAGACATATTTTTAGTATCCTAGCAACATTAACAACAAACATTATTAAACAATTAAAAAATACATATTATACATTGGTTGGTTCAGCTATTATTAATATAATGTAAAACAAATCTCGGTTTTCACCTGAGGTGACTTTTGCCTGGGCAACGCCGGGTAGGACAAGGATATATCTAATAGTAATATAAATAATAATGACATATTAGAAAAGTATAATAAATTAAAAAACTGACAAATATAGAATAAAATTAGATAAATAAAAAATGACAATATATAATGTGAATATTTTATAGTAATTATTTTTATTTATTTTTTGATTATAAAATTATAATATAATATAACATTTCAATTTGAACCTAACCCTAACCTAACCTATAGTAAGAAATTAAACCAACCATTCTGTGATTAGTTATGATTTAATATATTTTGTATTGCAAGTAACGTTTAGCGATAAAACCCAGAATGGTTTGTTAAACAATTTAAAAACGTAAGGAAGTCCCTGTCAATTAACTATGCTTCATGATGTGTGTACTTAAAGCTTGTTTATAATTATTATAAAAATTAGTTAACACAACATATAGACATAAAATACATATTAATACATAGGTATATACTAATATGTTTTATTTTTAAACAAATTTATTTGAAATTGTTAAACATTTTTAGTAGAAGAGTGTAGCGAATTTATTATATAAATGCTCTTAAGATAGTTGGTTTCTTGATTAAGTAAAAAAAAATTTATAGTTATCTATTCATTAGAAAATAATGTGTTTCAATTGTAATCGCTTTACTTCTGGCCTACAGTTAAATTAATATTAACATAATATAACCCAGATATGCACTTCAGTTGTGTTTATTTAACTATTTAATTTTGAATCGACTATAAAAAAATTTTAAGATCTATAATGGGAAAACTACATTTTTAAACTGAGAACTTATACATACAGTAGAACCTCGATTATCCGTGCTCACTCTTCCGAAAATTTAAAAATAAGTATGGACTATAGATGTATAACATTATTGTATATATTTCTAATAGTAATTAAATAAAAAATTACATTATTATAAAAAGTCTCGATTAACCGTGGTTTTCATTTATCCGTGTGACCCCTCCCCGCCATTATCCCGGATAATCAAAGTTCCGCTGTATTATATATATTGACTTTAAGCTAGTCTCTTATAATTGCGTTTGATATTTTTTTTAAGTATACCCATACGGCCATACACAGGCAATCATTTTAGATCTTGCACTTGATATATATAATTGATCTAATACTAAAGGCAATATATTATTGCCTATATATATTGTTATATTATAATATGTAATATTGATTATTGTAAATTTGTCTTATGACTCCTCGCCCAATTGTTTTTGTCTACGTGCCTAGGATGGTTAAAAATATCAAAGCCATGAGGACAAGTTATATAAAAATAAGTATAATAATTAAATGTACTATAATACTATATTTTAGATTTATTATAATAATAATTTTAAATGTAACACGGCGTTTGGTGTATGCAATATTGGTACATACGTTCGTCTGTTAACACAGTACGATGATGATTTATTACTTACTAATTACTATAAGGGAATATAAAAAAAATAAAATATGTAAATATTTAATACAAATGTGACGATCAGTGTTCGCAAAAACGCAACACACCAAACACTGGCAGTGCGCCTGAATGGTGCCAGACTTATATAGGCCACGGAACAAAAAATAAAGATACCATTATACCAGATGGCTTTCCTATCGCGCAAGTCTGCCCGGAGTGGGTATTGCTACGACGGAGGAAAGACAGTAAATGTCAATGCTGGTCGTTTCGCTGGATCTTTTATATCTGGTTCATTAACGAATAGCGATTACACAAAACCGGTATTGTGTTCTGTGACAGATAACAAGAAACCATCGAAATAGTGCAATCGCCGATGAACACACAATTTAAATAAAAGTTATAATAAGAATAAGATAATTATAATAAAAATATTATTATATTAACAATAATAATAATAATAATAAAAGGAAAAGAAAAATCTAGGATCTTCCCCGTGCATCCCCCCACACGGAACAGTAAAATCCCGCCTTGGACAAAAAATTAAAATTTTAAATATTAAACAATTATATATTATTATGTACAATGCAAATCAATAAATTTACAAACGTATTAGATTCCGAACGGAGTAATGAATGTATTCATTTTACAATGACGTGTGTGTTTTTTTTTGTGTCATTACGTTTTGGAGTAGTAATAGTGCTTTGATTTTTGACTTCAGCCCCTCTTTGAAAAGGGTTAATTGAATCTATATGGTACTTTGGGGGGTCAAAAATAAAAAACTGAAATAGTTTTCAAACAATTGAAGTTCTTGTCCCTACAAATCTTATTAAAAACCAGAATTATGTTATCTCCATTATTTCAGGAGATATTGCAATGCGCAAATCCTCATCCTCGTGAAACATCCTGTATACAATATGGTACCCATAAAATGGGTTCAAAACCCTAAGGCGCATATTATGCCGAAATCGTAGATAAAAAAAATAAAAACTGTTATTCTGGACGAGTGTAGCTGCAGTGAAAACGAATATTATATTCCACTAGAGTAGGGGAATAGCTAAGACATGATATTATAATATATAATTTTATCTTTGCACTTTGCTTTACACATACTATACAACAGACCAAGCGTGAAGGAAAAAATTGTATTTTAGGTACCCATATAAATATATATGTTAAAACACTTAATGTGAGCAATCTATTCACAACTTTTTACTTCCATGTAGGCCAACCAACCTTACCTGGCAAAATGTTTGCTTTCATAGTTAAGTATACCTACAAAATATGTACCTACTTGAATAATCCTAAAAGCTTTAATGGAGTATTATGCAGTCATCTACGGCCATCCATATGCAAGAGACTTCATAATAAACATTACTTAGGCATAGGGTATTATATAAATAATAAATTCTATGGCTTATAAATTGGTTTTAATAAATGCAAATAATTAAAATATAAAATAGATGGAAACTTAGAACACTAATATAGGTATTATAATAAATAATACAAAAATGAATATGGTTAAAAATAACAACAAAGATATAGTTTCTACTAATTAGTTTGTAAATGTGGTGGCCTATTAACTACCACAGCTCCATAAATTTGATGACCTATTGATATTGTTTTCATTGACCAGGAATTGGTTGTGGGATTATAGATTTCAACAGAATCCAAAACACCAGACCTGCACGTTCCACCAATAACATACACAAAACCACCAAATGCCACTACCCCTATGAGATAATAAAATTATAAACATCTATTAGTATTCGTAAGTTAAAATAGTAAGTAAAATTAATTATTATAGTCACCAGGATTTTCTCGACACAAATTCATATCAGCAATAGATGACCAAACTCCAGTACTTGGATTATAGGCTTCAACACTTTTAAGAGGTATTAATCCATTATAACCACCAATAGCATACATTATGCCATCCAAAACTCCTACACCAATATTATACCGCCTATTTGACATTTTTGCTACTGAGCTCCATTTGTCAAGACTGGGATTATAACATTCAACTGATTTCATACAACCATTAAAATAATTATAACCCCCTACCTACATAAATAAATTAGTTAAAACATATCACATAGTTAATATAATAAAATTATTTACTGCATATATCAGGTTATTGAGTACTCCAACACCAAAATTACTTCTCTTGTAAACCATACTACAAACCATTTTCCATTGTTCAGTACTGAGGTTAAAAACCTCTACACTATTTGAATAGCCATTATTATCTATTCCACCAATCTAGCATATTTAAATGTAATACAAAACATACAGTATTTATTTTAAAACATAAAATAACTAATTTATTAGCATGACTTACAGCATATATAGAATTATCTAATACTCCAACTCCAAAAGCTTTTCGACTTACTAACAAGCTAACCTTGGGAATCCATAATAATGATGATGAGGATACATCAAGCATTTCAACAGAACATTTCACATTGAGTCGACACCTATCAGATAAGTCAACTCCACCCATAGCAAATACAAAGCGATCTATTACAACGCACAAACCAGCTTCATCACGGGATACAATCATTTTCGGTGCAATATGCATTAGGTTTGTTGCTGGGTCATACCAATTTGTAATACTCGTTTCGGCCGATTGAGACAAACCTAACACTAGAATAACCTATAATAATTAAATGATTAAAAACATTTTAAAGATAAATCAACAATAAAATAAACATACTTGTTGTTGTAACCTAGGTTTACTCCTAATTGTTTGTGGAATAGAGTAAAGATTTGTTGACTTAATTGAAGAAAAACGAAATGCTTCAAATACATAAGCTTTGCCTAAAAATATTATAATAATAAATTATATACATTTAAAAATAATACATTAAAGTTTATGAAAAACATATATACATTTAGGATTATTAAGAAGAGGTTCATCAACTACTTTCTCTAAGAAATACTCTTTGGAAATTAATGGCAAACGCACATGTTCCATTAGATTGGGTAAAAATTCTTTTCTATGATCCAATCCATGTTTTACCCATTTAATTACAGACTCAAATACCTAAATAAATAAATATAATTTAATTATAATGTGAAAAATGTTATTATACAGATCAGTATTCATTATAGGCAAAATTATAATAATATATCGAGCCAGATCATGAATATATTTTACCCTGGGCAAAGTATAAAACTAGTGAAGTAATAAAATTAAATTGTTAATATATCCATTTATTATTTTGGTAATTTGGGGGCCCCTTGACCAAGGGGTTAATCTATTTTTTTTGTATTCAACCCCTTCAAAAATATGTTTTTTTTTGTTGAACGGAAAATGTTGGACCTGATAATTAATATATAATACTTAAACTACAATTTAACAAAGGGTTTCTATACAGCTGCTTATCTACACAAAATCTAAATGTATTCTTTCATAATACATAAATAGCTCAAATAGATTATAACACATTTATTTTTTTACTAAAATAATAAAATAATTTACAGCAAACCAATTGCGTCCCAAGATCCTTTTTTCATACAAATTGCATCCCAATAATATTTAAAAACTTCATTAATTACATTCCGATAAAATTTATCAACTACACTAATTATGTCTGATGTAAATACATTATTTTCCTTTCTATATATACAAACTTAGGATTGTCAATAGCAATATGATATATTAGATATTGCTAAAGGTAGATTAAAAATATTTGTTAAACTAATTAAAATAATACTAAGTCTAATTTACTATTCATACCATTGCTGTATAAGATAAAAAAAAATTAGCATACTTAAATGTCGGCACTCCTAATTAAAACCTGAAATGGCACCCCTGATATACATATACAGTTTTATATGAAATTAATAGTAAAAAAATAGTTAATGATTTTGCATATACTAAATAGTAGTTAAAGTATATACTAATTTGATACTATAAATATAATATATAAATTGTTAACAGCAGGAAACAACTAAATATAATTTTAGATTTATTTTTTTACTAAATTAGTAATCTGCACTAGACAATCAATAGTGTATATTTAATTGGAAATTTATCACATTACTATGAATTATTACCGATAATAAGTAAAAAAAGGGGATCATTTGTGTCTGTAAACATTTTTTTTTAATATTTTTATTATAATACAAGCAATGAGCATTTTAAAAATGAATTGTTTGTATGAAGACATATTTGGGTTGATATTAAAAACCTATGTGATTCAGAAAATATAAGATATACCAATAAACCAAGTATTAATTCCTGTTCACAGTATAATTTTATGAATTATGTATAAATATATATCGAACAACTTCTTCAATATTAAAATAAAAAAAAATGTTAATTTTAGTTTCATTTCTTTTTCTTCAAATGGAATAGTAATATGGTATAATATTACTGCCCGAGACATTGAAAATTAGTAAATTTCATAAAAACCAGAGCTAATATTATATGTCATATTAAGTTCTAGATGATATAACATACATAACAAAATAATGGATTGAATATGCAAGTTTATTATAGTCAGTCACCTTCAAAGGGTGCTAAAGGGAATAGTCACTCTCTTGGCCCCCCTATAAATATTGGAATTATAAAATGATTCTTAGTATTGTATAGTAAAAATTCTGAATTACTGCCAATACCTATTTGAATATAATTTTTAAAATAATAATTTGAGTTAATCCATACATGGAAAAATATTCCATTTGTAAATTTTGATTTCAAAATACCTATGTGATTTACATATGATATACTTATAAAGTAAGTATTATTTACCATTCATACTATCACAGTGATAATAAGATATATTCTATATGCAGATAAATCAATCTTCTTCCCCAATAAAAAAATAAAACATTTATTAATTTCAATTTTCTTACTTTTCCTTCAAATGGAACATAAATATCATTACAGGAGATTAACTTGATCACTTCTTCGGATGATAAAGATAGGAACTCATCATGTTCAACCACTTCTCTGGAAAAAATAATTATAATTCATACAACTTACTAAAGGAACAAGAAAATAAAGTTATAGCTATCATACAAAAACTGTTTTTTAATATATGCTTCACAGCTTGACGACAATTCTATACAGTTATGTAAGTCAGCAAATACTTTAATTCCAAGACAATTTGAAGTATTCAGGTGCTTTTGTAAAAAGTCAATGCATACTTGTTTTACATAGTCAAGCTTTAAGAGATCTGCAGCTGGTAACACAACCTAGAGCAATCAACAATTTAATTAAATTTTATGGACGTTGCCACATTGGTACATAACAAATCAAATATGTATGTATAAATACAATAGTCAATAATACCTGTACATTTTCTTGAGTGATCATGATTTCTCCTGTATAAATATAATCTATCAATAGTTGTAAAATGGTGGAATCTATTTCTCCTATATTAACAAGATCTTTATTGCTTTCGTCAAAATTAGAAAACATAGCCTTGAAGTAAGGGGTAGCTGTTGCCAACATATTTTTATGTCCAAATACTATAGTACCGTCATCTGTTTGTAACTTAATATCACAAAAATTGTCACCCCTAAAATTAAAAATGTATTATTAGAAGTTATTTAGTAAGCAGATTAAAACATTAAATTATACTGGTTACGTGAAGACTGAAGTACTTCAAACACACTATTCTTGTGAGAACTGTTTTTGAAATGATCAGATTCATAGTTATTAGATTTCAGATCAAGCTTTTGTTCGTCCATCTCTTTCACAGATAAGTACCCTTTAAGCTGCATGAAAGATAGTTAATAATTTATAGATAATTATTGTGTGAATACTGAATTTAAGTTTATAAGAATTAAAGATTCATACAAATAAAGCAATAACTAAGTTATTAATAATATAAATAATGGTTAAAATTACTAATTAGCATTTAATTTATAATAATATACCTGATAAAATATTATTATTCTAAATATACTGGAGATTCAATTACTATAAAAATAAATATAATAACACAATGATAAAATAAACTAATGATAATTCAATAGAATTCAATCAGTGGCGGCGCGACTGTGACTTTTTCGCCCGTAGGTGGAAAATGTCAAAGATGGCAGGCTTCATCTTTTCAATGGCCTTTCATTAATTATACCTGGTAACTATAGTTCATAGATTTAGTAGACTAATTTCATATTAATATTAATACACAATACATCGACGTGCCTCGCGAATTATAATTGTTCGCGCCAACACTGAACTCAATAGATTAAATGCATTTTTCTTACCTATTATTACGGTTAATTTCAAATGTGCGACTGCAGTGATGTTCAAATAGGATTGATTTGTAATTGTGGTTAAATTCAATTATTTATTTAAGTACATTTAACATTCAAAATTAAAACTTATTTATTCAATATTTTACATCGAACAATATTTAAATTAAAATTACCTTGAGTCTGTGCTGTACTGCTGTGTCTATAAATTGCACTTAGACCTGGAGGCAGACTAGTGAACTTGTTAGGTTAGGTGTCTACTAACTATTAGCATTAGAATAGGTACTTGCGTAGACAACAGTAAGTTATAACGTTGACGCTAACACGTGGTACTGTCACAGATAATACGTCTATAAATGAACGAATAAAATATCTTCTGTTGTGGTACTATAGTCTCAGGTATGTTGTTAAGGTGTGATAATGGTAAAACAGTAAAATATTTAAAACCGAAAATTTGAATGTGTGCAGAGTGGAATATAAAATAAATAGACCTTCAAATTGACAAATAAGTACCAAATACGGTAAAAGAAGTCAACATTAATGATATCATAAGAAACTGTTTTTTATCAGACGCAGATAGTGAAAATTGATTTTGCGTCGTTTATGGCGAGCCGCAACGCACGACGATTCTAACCATAATAATTTATTATTTTCTTCATAATAGTATTATTACTATAAATAAATTATACGGGATATTTTTGGTTATTATTACACACATGCACGATTGCAGGATATAATATAAATATGATTGAAAATAGTCTATATTATCGGCATTTTTCAATAGCTGTGACAATTTTTTATAATTATACTGAATTAAATATTTATGTTATTTTAAATTGTATTAACTTAGACCATATACATTGAAAAAAATATTAAAGGTCATGGTGTTAACGAAAATAAAGTGTTGAATGTGAAAATATTCAGAAAAATAACGTATACAAAATAGCTATTATCGATTATTTAAAACATTATATTAAATTAAAATATGCGATACTTGTGTTAAATAATAAGATAATTATAATAATAATAAAAATAGTAATATTAATAAGAATAATAATAAAAGGAAAAGAAGAATCTTGGATCTTCCCCGTGCAAATTTTCAAAATATTTTAACTTTTTTTAAACTATTTACAGACAATTGAAATTTTCGATTTTTTTAAAAATTTGGCACTCAAAAAAATCTAATAAAATTTAATACAAGGTTCTCCATAAGTTTTCCTTCGAAAAACTGTAAAAATAACTCCAGCGCCAATATAGAAAATATTTTATAAGCTTGTGAAATTTAAATTTTTACGAAATCTCGTAAAACATAATGATATATTCTAAAATGATTAAAATATTTGATGTCATTCAAAAGTATAAGTCGCATAAACTTAACTTTCACCAATAGCTGAGAAAAATAAAGTACTTGTATCAAGTATCAACTATTAAAAAAAAAAAATTTCACAATTTAAAAATTAAATAAAGCCATAAAGGTAATAACTAATAATATAATATATATTAAACTGACAAATCATCTCCATTCAGAATTATATTTTGTATATATTACGCCGAATTCATGAAATTGCCGATTTCGTGAAATCAGCAACGTTGTCGCCGAATACCTACGTGAAATCGGCAATTTGGCTACCAAATTCACGTAGTCGGCAAATTTTGATTGCCGATTTCGTGAATTAGGCAGACTTTTTTCTGCCGATTGCATGAATTCGGTAACATATTATTATGACATAATTACCAATAGTGGATTATGAATAAACAATAATTGCACGCGTGCTGATCGGCATTACCACGCCGTAATCTTTATTACCTATGATGATAGATGCTATGATACGTACAAGCATTTTATCTTGGTTATTGAGGTCTTTTTATTGCACGTACATGTCCTAAATCATGGAAAAAATAAAAACTTAGGGTGGGGCTGGAGACACATTTCCCCAGACCCACCAATATCATTGAAATCATATTTTCAAATTTTTCTTGAACCATCATTTAGCAGCCAATTAGCAACGTTTGTTAGGTGGAAACTGGTATCAATATTTTTTGGTTAAAATAGGATATTATTTATGGAAATTAGTATTTTCTATTTATTTGGAATTTTTTAATCAATAAAGAATATTATTTTTTATGAATATAAACTAATAATATTACATTTAACATTCAATAACTTAACAAGATTTGTTAACTTAACTTTTTTAACTTTTTTTTAACGTTTAAACTATTTTTTATATACATATAATATTTATTATTACAATTTGATTTTATTATATTTCTGGCGTTTTATACATTTATTTAAATTAAATTATGTTTTATAATTTTTTAAGGAGGGTCTTGCCGATTTCACGCAATCGGCAGTATTATGCTTTTTAAGTTGCCGATTTCACGTATTCGGTGACAACGTTGCTGATTTCATGAAATCGGCAATTTCATAAATTCGGCGTAACATATACAATGATACCAGTCATTGTATCCAAATTTAACACATCCATTATAGTGACCTACCCACCACCTCTACTATACAGCATAGCGATATCCACTTTCCCACCCTTTTCAGGCTTTTTTCACGTATATATTATAAAAATGTGTTTAAGTTTAGATTTTTAATTCAGAACTTTGTGTTTCCACGTAGTCCAATCAACCTTACCCGCCACGACGTTGACTCTTGTTGTTAAGTATCCACGAACGATATATGATAATCCTTAAAACCTTAACGGAGGTGTTCTACAGTCATCTTCGGCCATCCATATGCAAGAGACCTCATCAAAAATGTTATTTAGACATTAAGGGTATTAATGTATTGTATTAATTTATATATTGTTATATAATTAATAAAATCTATGGCTTATAAATTAGTTTTAATAAATACAAATAATTAAAATATAAAATAGATGGAAACTTAGAACACTAATTTAGATATTATAATAAACAAAACAAAAATAAATATGGTTAAAAATACCAACAAAGGGATTGTTCTGCTAAATAAATTATAAATGTGGGGGCCTATTAACTACTACTGCTCCATTAATTGTATGACTTATTGGTATTGTTTTTATTGACCAGGAATTGGTTTTTGGATTATAGATTTCAACAGAATTCAAGCAAGTAGAACAGCTACTTCCTCCAATAACATACAATAAACCAGCCAATGCTACTACTCCTATAATAAAAATTTTATAAAATTTTTTGTAGATTTCTAATCAATTAGTTATAATAATAGTCACCAGGACTTTGTCGACATAAATGCATATCGGAAACAGAGAACCATACTCCAATACTTGGACTATAAGCTTCAACACTTTTAAGAGATGTTCCACCAATAGCATATAATATACCATTCAAAACTCCTACACCAACATTCTTACGGCCAATTGACATTTCTGCAACTGGGTTCCATTCGTCAAGACTGGGATCATAATATTCGACAGATTTCAAAACACCATTATTATAACCTCCTACCTACATAAATTAATTAGTTAAAACATATAACATAGTTAATATAATAAAATTATTTACTGCATATATGAAGTTATTGAGTATTCCAACACCAACATTACTTCTTCTACTAGACATACTAGATACTATTTTCAATTCTTGAGTATCGAGGTTAAAAACTTCTACTTTATTTAAAGAGATATTATTACAATCTCCACCAATCTAGCATTTAGTATAAAGTATATAGAATTTATAACATAAAATAAGTAATATGTTCGCATGACTTACAGCATATATACAATTATCTAGTACTCCAACTCCAAAAGATTTTTGATTAAATAACAATCCAACCTTGGGAACCCATAATAATGATGATGAGGATACATCAAGCATTTCAACAGAACTTTTAGAGATGGCTTGATGCCTAGCAAATGGATAATGTGCACGTACAACACCGATAGCAAATACAAAATTTTCTTTTACAACGCACAATTCAGCTGAATCACGGTATTCAATCATTTCTGGTGCAATATGCATTAGGTTAGTTGCTGGATCATACCAATTGGCAATACTCGTTTTAGTTGATATAGAACAACCTAACACTAAAATGATCTAAAAAATATACATGATTAACCACATTGTAAAGACAAATAAATAAAAATAGATCCATACTTTATGTAGCTGTCTAGGCTTACTCCGAATAGTTTGTGGAATAGACGAAGGATTTATTGACTTAATTAGATTAATATGTAATGCTTCAATTACATAATCTTTACCTACAAGTATAACAATAATCAATTATATACATCAAGCAATAATAAAGTCATTTTTATGAAAAAAAAAAACATACATTCATGATTATTTTTAAGAAGAGGTTCAACGACTACTTTCTCTGATAAATACTCTGTGGAAATTAATGGCAAACGCACATGTTCCATTAGATTGGGTAAAAACTCTTTTCTATGATCCAATTCATGTTTTACCCATTTAATGACACATTCAAATACCTAAAAAAATAAAAAAATTTAATTATTACGTGAAAAATTGTATGATATAGAATATAGATCAGTATTTATTATAGGTAAAAATCATAAAAGTATATCGAGCCAGATCATGCATATATTTTACGCTGAGCAAAGTATAAAACTAGTGCAGTAATTAAATTAAATTTTTAATATATCCACTTATTATTTTGGTTATTTGGGATCTCCAAACCAAGGGGTTAATCTATTTTTTTTTTTATATATATAACATATATAAATATGTTTTTTTTTCGTTTAACGGAAAATTTGAAGAATGTTGAACCACCTAATTAATATTTAATACTAATAACAAAGGGTTTCTACACAGCTGTTTATGAACACAATATCTTAATGTATTTTTTCATAATACATAAATCGCTCTAATTATTATACATTTATTTTTTTACTAAAATAATTTGCAGCAAACAAATTGAGTCCCAAGATCCTTTTTTCATACAAATTGTATCCCGTTAATATTTAACAACATCACTAACTGCATCCCGATATTATATATCAACTACACTAATTATGTCCAATGAAAATACATTATTTTCCTTTCAATTTAATACAGACTTAGGATTTTCAATAGCAAAATTACATATTATGTATTGCTAAAGGTAGATTAAAAATATTTTTTTTATCATTAATTTGTTAAACTAATTAAAATTATAATAAGTAATTACCATTCATACCAAAACTGTATAGGATAAAAAAAAATATTACCATACTTACATGTTCGCACTCCTATTTAAAACCTGAAATGACTACCCTGATATACATATACAGTTTTATAAGAAATTAAAAGTAATGAAATAGTTAATTATATTGTATATACTATATAGTAGATTATAGTTATAGTATATACTAATTTGATACTAATAATATATAAATTGTTAACAACAGAAATTGTTAAACATAATTTTAGATATATTTTTTTTACTTAATCGAAAATCTGCACTGGACAATCAATAGTGTATATTGTATTGGAAATTTATTACATTACTATGAATTATTACTGCTTAATTAAAAATGTAAAACGTGGATGTTAGACAAGACATAGAAGTAAAATAAGAGGATCATTTGTCTCTGTACACATTTTTTTTTTTAATTATGGTTATAATATAAGCAATGATCATTTTAAAAGTGAATTGTTTTTAAGAAGAATTATTTGAGTTGATTTTAAAATACCTATGTGTTTCAGAAAATAAACGATATACCTTTTATACTAAGTATCATTTACTTTTCATTATATAATTTTATGTATTATGTATAAATATATTGATCTTTTTCCTCAATATTAAAATTAAAAAAATATTAATTTTAGTTTCATTTCTTTTTCTTCAAATGGAATAGTAATAGGGTGTAATATTACTACTAGAGACGTTGAAAATTGGTACATATTTCATAAAAATCAGAGCCAATATTAAGTTCTAGACGATATACAGGGCCGTATTGGTCTTGTGAGTTACAAAGGAAAACCTAAAATATGGGCTGGTTATGTGAGTTAGGTTGTATTTTTTTTTTTTTTGTGATAAATTAGTACATACGTTGATAGAAAATATAACTGATTTTAATTAATTTAATCGTACAGTAGCTGTAGCTGTAATCAAACGTTAGAAATTCCTAAAACTAGGTAAGCCGATGACTTGTCAATTCAGTGGTGACAATATATGATACATAACAAAATAATGAGGTCGATTATGCAAGTTTATTAATGCTAATTTATACCTTCAAAGGGTGCCAAAGGGAATTGTCACTCCCTAATATTTATTAATTTCATTTTTCTTACTTTTTCTTCAAATGGAACATTAATATCATTACAGGAGATTAACTTAATCACTTCTTCGGATGATAAAGACAAAAACTCATCATTTTCAACCACTTCTCTGAAAAATTATGATTATAATTTATATACAACTTACAGAGGGAAGCAGTAAATTAGGTTAAAGTTATCATACAAAAACTGTTTTTTAATATATGCGCCACAGCTTGACAACAATTCTATACAGTTATGTAAGTCAGCAAATACTTTAATGCTATGACAATTTGAAGGATCCAGTTGTTTTTGTAAAAACTCAACACATGCTTGTTTTACATAGTCTAGCTGTAAGAGATCTGCAGCTGGTAACACAACCTTGAGCAATCAACAATTTAATTAAATTTGATGGACGTTGGTACATAACAAATCAAATAGGTATGTATAAATACAATAGTCAATAATACCTGTACATTATCTTGAGTGATCATGATTTCTCCTGTATAAATGTAGTCTATCAATAGTTGTAAAATGGTGGAATCTAACTCTCCTATATTAACAAGATCTTTATTGCTTTCGTCAAAACTAGAAAACATAGCCTTGAAGTAAGGGGTAGCTGATACCAATATATTTTTATGTCCAAATACTATAGTACCGTCATCTGTTTGTAACTTAATATCACAAAAAATGTCATCCCTAAAATTAAAATGTATTAATAGAAGTTACTTAGCAAGCAGATAAAAACAAAATAATCATACTGGTTACGTGAAGACTGAAGTACTTCAAACACTCTATCCTTGTGAGAACTGTTTTTGAAATGTTCAGGTTCACATTTTTTGGATTTCAGAACAAGCTTTTGTGCAGAATCCATCTCTTTCACGGACACAGTACCTTTTAAGCTGAATGAAAGATAGTTAATAAGTTATAGATAATTATTGTGTGAATACCGAATTTATGTCAATAAGAATTAAAGATCCATGTAAATAAAGCAATAACTAAATTATTAATAAAATAAATATAATAACAACACAATAATAAAATAAATGATCTATTGAATTCAATCAGTGGCAATGACTGTGACTTTTTGGGACTAAATTTCCTGGTAGGTTAGGTTTCATTTTTTCAGTGGCCCTGGATACCTGGTAACTATAGTTTTTAGATTTAGTAATATTATTTCACATTAATATTAATACACCAACGTGTCCCACGAATTATAATTGTTCGCGCCAACACTGAACTCAATAGATTAAATGCATTTTTCTTACCTATTATTACGGTTAATTTCAAAAGTGCGACTGCAGTGATGTTCAAATAGGATTGATTTGTAATTGTGGTTAAATTCAATTATTTATTTAAGTACATTTAACATTCAAAATTAAAACTTATTTATTCAATATTTTACATCGAACAATATTTAAATTAAAATTACCTTGAGTCTGTGCTGTACTGCTGTGTCTATAAATTGCACTTAGACCTGGAGGCAGACTAGTGAACTTGTTAGGTTAGGTGTCTACTAACTATTAGCATTAGAATAGGTACTTGCGTAGACAACAGTAAGTTATAACATGGACGCTAACACGTGGTACTGTCACAGATAATACGTCTATAAATGAACGAATAAAATATCTTCTGTTGTGGTACTATGGTCTCAGGTATGTTGTTAAGGTGTGATAATGGTAAAACAGTAAAATATTTAAAACCGAAAATTTGAATGTGTGCAGAGTGGAATATAAAATAAATAGACTTTCAAATTGACAAATAAGTACCAAATACGGTGAAGGAAGTCAACATTAATTGATATCATAAGAAACTGTTTTATATCAGACGCAGATAGTGAAAATTGATTTTGCGTCGTTTATGGCGAGCCGCAACGCACGACGATTCCAAACCATAATAATTTATTATTTTCTTCATAATAATATTATTATTTATTGCTATAAATAATTTATACGGGATTTCGTAAAAGAAAAATAATTAATAATAGCATTGATTATAAATACTATTATTATATTCTAGTATTTATAATCAATGTTATTACTAATATTACTCTAGGGTGTCGACGTATTAATTATATATGTTACGGTGAAAGACGAAAATTGGTAAATGTTGTCATTCCCCGGTCATTGACGTAATTTACCAAAACTTGTGAGTTGTGGTAAATGAAGATAAATCTCAAATAATACACTGATTGTTTTAATATAGATACTATTTAATAATGATTTATTGTTGGCGGGTGATTAATTTATGAATCTCATCAATTTGATTTCAAAGAAGTTAATGAAAGGTTAGGTTAATTGAAATGAATAAAATAGGTGCATATTATTACAAATTATTTATTTGTACAGTTTTGGTTAGGTACCATAATACCATGACATTTTGTACTTCACAACATTTCTGCTGCATTGTAAGCACATTTTTTAGTGACACAATCAGTTTTGCAATTACATCGATTGAAGCTTGACGACTAGCTAGCTATTTATTTTCCAGCGGCTTCGCGTAATTTTTTTTTATAGCTTCATCTAGTTCTAGAAATTTTTCTTTGCATGGGGAAATTTGAGCTCTTGTATATTTATGTTTCAACATACCCTATTCTGTACCTGGTTCAAACATCCGGGTACTTATTTTATTTAATATTAAATAAATATTATCAAATTAAAATTGGTTTACATAATTTATACATGTCATCTTCGAACAAAATAATAACAGCAAGTAAATTACGCGGAGAACCTCGAGCTCTATCAACATCTGATATTGGGACAGTTGTACCGACTTTGAGCTTTGAACATTTTTCGTTAGTCAATCTCAACATTTTTTAAGTCAAAACTATTTTTTTAAATTCGATACAATTCTTTTCATAAATGTACTGATCATAATTCTCCAATTAAACTGGGGATAGACATCAATAACCGGGGAATGTCTACATTTACAACATTTATCAACTATTAGGTAAATGATATGATTAACAGGGCGGGAATGACGACATTTACCACGTTAACATATATAACCGTAATATATATATATTAATTATTAAGCACGACGGTGCAAGATTTTAAGTTTTTACAATATCTTAGATGAGTTTTGGTTTTTATTACACACATCCACGAATGCAGGATAGATGAGAATATAAATATATGATTGAAAATCGTCTTTATCAGCATTTTTCAATAACTGACAATTTTTTATAATTAGGCAATAATAAGCATAGGTACTGAATTAAATATTTATGTTAATTTACATTTTATAAACGTAGATCATATAAATTGTAAGGCAATGTTAACAATAACTGCAGTAAGAAATAAGTACATAATTCGCATACACCTCATTACTAATACATTTTGTAAAATTATATTCACTCTTTACCTATAGACTATACAGAATGTCCGGTGAGGATTTGCCTATTGCAATATCTTCTGGAGGCTGGAATAATGGAGTTATCATAATTTAAATTTATTTTAAAGACTCACAAGGTCAATAACTATAAGTACTTCATATTTTAATTTAATAATATTCTAGTAATGGACAATGGTAGAATCGTGATTTTTAATATTGTTTTTAGTTTTGACTTTTAAAAATATTTTTGTATTATTTACGGGTACGAGCCCACGAACCACAACATGTTAATAAGTAATAACACTGGCGTCTGGCGTATATATTATATGGTTTTAAATAATTGACAATTTTTCTCAAACTAGAAAAAAATATTTAAGATACCAATGTTATCGAAAATAAAGTGTTGAAATGTTAAAATATTCAGAAAAATAACTTCTACAAAAAAGCTATTTTCAATTTTTTTAAAACATTAAATTTAATTAAAATATGTGATACTTCAGATACTCAGTGACGGCGCTAGGGGGGGCACTCTGTGCAAATGTCTGGGGCACCGTGGTCAAGGGGGGCCCATGTCTACTTATTTTATAATTATTATTAAGTATAGTTACCATCAAGTTCCATAATCATCAAGGGCCCCACCAAAAATATTGTTCAGGGTTCCAAAATACGTAGTGCCGTCACTACATATACTTGTTGACTGCTGTCCTTGTCCATGTGTCTCAAAAAAAAAAAACAGAATTCTAATATACTTCCATTATTTCAGAAGGTATCGTATAGATAAATCGCATCGGCAAGATAGCCCCCCCCCCCCCCCAAACATTATCGGCCATCTAAATTTTAAAAATATCCATATATTCAAATCAAATTTTTACGATATTTAAAATTAAACATTATTGTCATTTGTCGTTGAAAAAAAAATTATGTCGATAAAAATAATTGTGCTTATTTCAAATATTTATTTAAATGCTGATAAGAGGACATCGCAGTATCGCACCCGTATGTGCCCGCAACCCGCTCAATTTTGGTTCTAGAGTAAATATACCTATTACTAAATTAAAAGATAACAGGACAAAACGATGAGTGTTTTTTAAAAATTAAAATTTTTAAAAGTTAAAGGTTATTTAAAATTTTTTAAATTTTTGCTACTTTTAAACGGTATAATGAACATTATACAGAATTTAACAAACACGTTTATACGTGGTAGCTAATGAATACTATTATTTAATACTGCATGTCTGCGTGTATTTTCTGCATATTATTAACAAAAATGCATTATAACATACCTATTAATGTAATAACGTTTATATATGGATTTTTATTAGTTGATTGTTGGCTAACGGATAACTATTGCACTCCAGAAACCTAATTAATTTACATTACATAAATCTTAGCACAGAAACATGTTTAATATATTATCTAATGATTCTAATGTATTTGTCAGCACTTATTAACTATTGTCTATATTATATAATAATATGCCTAATATGAGTGAAATATACAATACTCGAAATTACCAAATTTATCTCCTTCCACGATGTTAAATGTTGCAAAAAGAAAAATATCCCGACGTTAACAGCAGTATGTCAGTATATCAAAGTTTTTATAAAATTTGCATTATTTGGTGTACAAAAACATAAAATATTATTGCCATTTTCCGTACATACGTATAGTCATACAATACCTATAGTTGGAGCATAGTTTTTAAATATTTATTTTATCATTGAGTACAGGTCATTCCAGGGGCGCCGGAATAATGGGGGCAGCGGGGGCAAGCCCTCACGACTTCATGTCCTATTTATATTTACATTTAGCCCACAATACCTAAATATTATTCTATAATTTTGTTCAGCAAGTAATATATTATTATCTGTTAGTAATTTTTAACTACTGAATATCACATTAGTTGGAAGAAAAATACATAACATGAACTTTAATTATTTATTATTTCTCATTCCAGAAAAATAAATTTTGTTTTGATACTAATTATTGTCAATTACAGTGTAACGTAGATTGTCATATTTGCGATAATCTATCATTTGTATAGGTCCTGTACACGGGTAATTAGAAAATAAATGGTATATGGCTATATTAATCATACTTTGAAATGAACACCCTTATTTTTGCTATGCCCTCTACTCACTAGAAAAAAGCTTGAAATATTTAGCGCACCCACAGCAAAAAAATTGTTCAGGCGCCCCTGGGTCATTCCCTTTATTTAATATAAATTTTATAAAATACACTGTGTATAAGTTTCTCAAATAGTCAAATGTACATTGTTATTAACTTATCAATACACCTACAAAAAAACCATAATATATTTTTAAATATACAATATACACCCATGAATACAGTACTGTGCGACACAAATATCGTCGAGAAATACTTGTATGATATACAGTACAGCCCGCCCGGTTGAAGATCCTATGTGCGAAAAAAAAATGAACGAAGTAACACTCTGAAATAGTCTTAAAATCCTGTGAAAATTGGAAAATATACAAAAAATCACGTCAGCAATAATAATAATAATAATAATTAATATAGTCAATCGTTAGGCCGCGGCGACCGCACATATGTAGACCTTTTTATATGGGACCGCTTCGGTCCTGCAGGCTATTGTGAACGTGAAAGAAGAAAGAAGTTGTCAAATCTATGAGTGTTTTTTATGATTCATAACTTGGTGCCTAATAAATAGCAAGCCTAACTAAATTAACGTGGATAAAATAAGTATTACCAAAAAAAAAACCTTGGAAAATCGTATATTATTACACGTTACAAACACTCAAAAATAATTATCGTTTTCGTAATGTGTACAACGTTTCGAACAGATTCGTATGTCATTCAACGGCATCGCAGCCACCGAATAATCGGATCAGAATCGAATCGCACGCGTTGTCAGATCATTACTGTGGCACACGAGACGGGCAGCTCAAACGAGAGCGATACACCCGTAACGCGGAACTCTGACGAGTCACTGGAACTGTGCCATCTGCTCACTAGATCCGACGTACGCGCGAATCGTCATTTCTGCGGAACGTAACCCGCCGTAGCTCTGCGCGTGTCGACAATGTCGATAACGGACAGGGAAACGGGGTTTTTACGAATATACGTTCTGTTTGGGAAACTTAGTTGAACACTCACGAATAATGTATTCCTACAAACGACTGTTGATCGCGTGATACGGGAATATAAAAAAATAAATAAAATACACAAATATTTCATAGAGACGTGACGATCAGTGTTCCCGCAACCGCAACTCTGGCAGTCTTGCGCCCGAACTGTGCCAGACTTATATAAGCCACGGAACAAAGCCAGCGCCGAATTTTGTTTGTGCATACCAGAGCTTGGGCTAAGGAAATGTTAGAGCTACGAATAGGTATGAATAAAATCACTATTTAATAATTTGAGTAAAAGCGATATAATGTGCAGGCAACATAAAATATGCTTAAAATCAAAAAATATCTGACAAAAAATAATAGACATGAGATGCCTTCCTTAATCGCGCAAGTCTGCCCGGGTGGGTCTTGCTACGACGGAGGAAAGACAGTGAATGTGAATGCTGGTCGTTTCACAGGGCCTTTTATACCTGGTTCATTAGCGATTTAATAATTTGAGTAAAAGCGATATAATGTGCAGGCAACATAAAATATGCTTAAAATCAAAATATCTCTGACAAAAAATATAGACATGAGATGCCTTCCTTAATCGCGCAAGTCTGCCCGGGTGGGTCTTGCTACGACGGAGGAAAGACAGTGAATGTGAATGCTGGTCGTTTCACAGGGCCTTTTATACCTAGTTCATTAGCGATAACACAAGACCGGTCCGGTGTTCTGTGACAGATAACAAGAAACCGTCGAAACCCCAATAGTGCAATAGCCGATAATCGCACAATTTAAATAAAAGTTATTTTAAGAATAATATAATATTATAATAATAATAAAAATATTGATATATTAAAAATAATAATAAGATTAGGAATAAGATAATTATAATAATAATAAAAATAGTAATATTAATAAGAATAATAATAAAAGGAAAAGAAAAATCTAGGATCTTCCCCGTGCATCCCCCCACACGGAACAGTAAAATCCCGCCTCGGACAAAAAATTAAAAGTTAAAATATTAAACAATTATATATTATTAGATTCCGAACGGAGTATTGAATGTATTCATTTTACAATGGTGTGTGTGTTTTTTTTTTGTGTCATTACGTTTTGGAGTAGTAATAGTGCTTTGATTTTTGACTTCAGCCTCTCTTTGAAAAGGGTTAATTGAATCTATATGGTACTTTGGGGTTCAAAAATAAAAAACTGAAATAGTTTTCAAACAATTGAAGTTCTTGTCCCTACAAATCATATTAAAAACCAGAATTATGTTATCTCCATTATTTCAGGAGATATTGCAATGGGTAAATCCTCAACCTCGTGAAACATCCTGTATGCAATATGGTACCCATAAAATGGGTTCAAAACCCTAAGGCGCATATTATGCCGAAATCGTAGATAAAAAAAATAAAAACTGTTATTCTGGACGAGTGTAGCTGCAGTGAAAACGAATATTATATTCCACTAGAGTAGGGGAATAGCTAAGACATGATATTATAATATATAATTTTATCTTTGCACTTTGCTTTACGCATACTATATACAACAGACCAAGCGTGAAGGAAAAAATTGTATTTTAGATACCCATATAAATATATATGTTTGCATTCATAGTTAAGTATACCCACAAACTATTTGAATAATACATCTGGGTCTGGAAAAACCCTGAAAAGTAACGGAAAAACAGAAATTTTTACGCATAACCAGTTTTTGACAAAATCGATTTTTATATTTTGCTATAAATCAAAAACATTGTTTAAATACTTGAATTTTTCACCAAATGTTTAGCGTTATCTATTAAATTTTCAAAATATTTAGAATTTTTTTTAAACTATTTATGGATCATTGAAATTTTCGATTTTTCTAAATTTATTTTTTTGAAACTCCGATAAATAAAATTTGGATTTCTAAAAAGTTTTTAAAATTTAATACAAGGTTTATTATAAGTCATTCTTATCATAATAAAAAAAAATCAAAATTCGTTAGTTACAATTTTTGTTTATAAGCTTATAAGCATTATAAGTTCAAATGTTTATAAAATATGTCAAAATCGCGAAAATTTGCAAGGATTTTTGAAGTTGAAAATTCATAAATTTTTTCTAATCTATATCTAAGGTTAAAAAACCCAACATAAGGTTCTTCATAACTTTTTCTTCAAATAACTGTAAAAAAAACCCCTAGCGTCAATATAGAAAATATTTAAGAGCATATGAAATTTAAAATTTTACGAAATCGCGTAAAATATAAGGATACATCCTAAAGCGATTAAAATATTTGTTGTTATTCAAGAGGTTAGGTAAGGTAAGGTCCAATAATATACAATAAACCACAAACCAGTCAATGTCACTACTTCTATAATAAATAAATTATAAAAATCTATTTATTTTTGTAGATTTTCTAATCAATTAATTATAAGTCCTCAGGACTTAGTCAACACAAATGCATATTGGCAACAGACAACCAAATTCCAGCACTTAGACTAACATTCTCCCAGCCAATTACCTCTTACCTACATAAGTTGATTATTTAAAATTTATGACATAGTTTATACATTAAAATTATTATTTATAAGGTTATTGAGTACTCCAACACAACCAAAATTACATCGCTCATTATACATACTAGATACCTACCAATTTCTATTATTGAGTACTGGGGTTAAAAACCTCTACATTATTTAAATAACAAAATATATTTACCATAATACATTAATACCATAGCCATGTACACCAATCTAGCATTTAATATATTATAAAATAAGTAATAAATTAGCATGGCTTACAGCATGTATACAATTATCCAATACATCAACTCCTAAATATTTTTGACTACCTAACTAACATATTAATCCTGTGAATTCAACAGGTTAGGTTGTCTTAATCATCTCGATCACGGTTATCTACTAGTAGTGATCAGGATTAAGATACATAATGTAATTTAAAAGAACTTTTTAAGCCTTCATTTAGTTTAACACGCGAATATGATCTTTTACAACGCATAGAACAGCTGATTCACGGCGTCATTAAATTATTCGTGGTGGTCGATGTAGAATATAGATAATATGCATTAGGTTGGTTACTGGGTCATACCAGCACAGAATAAATAATTTCATTTATTTTGTGATACCAGTTGAAAATACACAGCTTGTAAGTTGTATTGAACAAACTTAAAGATAAAAATATCTAATAGAATTATATGATCAAACACATTTTAAAGATAAATAAAAATAAACAGATCCGTACTTAATAGTTTGTGGAATAGTGGAAGGATTTATCAATTTAATTAGATTAAAGATTAGTCATTTTCATGAAAGAAAACATACATTCAGGAATATTTTCAAGAAGAGGTTCAACAACAACTTTCTCTGATAAATACTGACGATTTCCTAGGTTCTAACCATGTGATATCAATAGTTAAGGTTGCGACTTTTCAATTGGTTTAATAAATGCAAATAATTAAAATACAATACAGATGGAAACTTAGAATACAAATTTATATATTATTAAAATAAACAGTACAAAATTGTACATGGTTAAAAACATCAATAAAGTTATTGTTTCTGCTAAATAATTTATAAATGTAGTGGGCTATTAACTACTACTGCTCCATAACATTGACGTCTTATTGATATTGTTTGAATTGTCCAGGAATCGCTTCTGGGATTATAGATTTCAACAGAATCTAAATGTTTTTGTCCAGTTGTTGCCTTATTGCTTCCCCCAATAACATACAATAAACCATCCAACACCACTACTCCTATAGTATAAAAAATATACAAATTATATACATTTTTGTAAAAAAATTAATTATTATAGTCACCTGGATTAACTCGACACAAATTCATATCAGCAATAGATGACCAAACTCCAGTACTTGGATTATAGGCTTCAACACTTTTAAGAGGTGTTGATCCATTAGTTCCACCAACGGCATACATTATACCATCCCAAACTGCTACACCAAGATTATACCGCCTATTTGACATTTTTTCTACTAAGTTCCATTTGTCAAGACTGGGATTATAACATTCAACAGATTTCATACCACCATTACAATTACTATAACCTCCTACCTACATAAATTAATTAGTTAAAATATATCACATAATTAATATAATAAAATTATTTACTGCATATATCAGGTTATTGAGTACTCCAACACTAAAATTCTCTCTCCCGTAAATCATACTAGATACCATTTTCCGTTGTTCAGTATCAAGGTTATAAACCTCTACACTATTTGAATAGCGATTACCATCTAGTCCACCAATCTAACATTTAATACAATATAAAATATATATTATTTATAACATAAAATAACTATTATATTAGCATGACTTACAGCATATCTACAATTATCTAATACTTTAATTCCAAAAGCTTTTTGACGTACTAACAAAGCTAACCTCAGGAACCCAAAATATATACAACATGTGTAATTTGTACCATTTTTTTTAAAATGTGTTTGTAATTTGCACCATCCTCAGGTAGTAAGAAATAGGAATTGTAATTTGCATCAAAATTAAAATCGATTATTTTTTCGATAGTACCAACTTACGAGTTTCTATATCCTAATATAAATTTAGCTGTTTTTATTTATAAAATAGCTGAGCTTATACACATAATGTTGTAAGTTTATATAAAATCGTATAATTATGAGTATGAAAAAAAGTTGATTGTTGATTGTTTTGATAGCATTTTATGTTTCGCGGTTAATTGAAGGTGGAATAATCTGGAAATAATAATGTATACGTGAAAAAAAGTAAACTTAGGTATAGGTACATATTAATTGCTATTATACTTCACAACTGTTATAATACTTACACGTTTTTTGTATTTGTATGAAACTAATAATTCAATGAATGAAGTTCTTGATATCAATTTATTATTATACTGATCCAAAGCAACTTAAATTTATAATTCAAATTAATATTACCACATAAGGTGAAAAATCCCGAAAAATTATTATTTTCATTCATGTCCATCTAGTCTTGACGTCAAAGAGGACATTGAGAAATAATCGAATATTTCAAAATCGAATATTTGATAATCATTTTGAAACAAATTATAAATTTTATATTCGACTACCTGCAGTGGTGCAAATTACATATCTTTAATTTGGTGCAAATTACAAACTCCCAAAAACCTCTACACTATTAAATATCCACCAATCTAGTATTTAATATAATATAAAACATATAGTATTTATAACATAAAGTAAGTATTATATTAGCATTTAGCATGACTTACAGTATATATAATATTATCTAATACTCCAATTCCAAAAGATTTTCGACTAACTAACATATCAGCCTTGGAAACCCAACATAATGATGATGAAGATACATCAAGCATTTTAACAGATCTTAATAACCGATAGTCGTATTTAAATCCATCATAAAAGTATTCAAAACCACCCATAACAAACACAAATTGATCTTTTACAACGCACAAACCAACTTCTTTACAGAATTCAATCATTTTCGGCGTAATATGCATTAGGTTGGTTGCTGGGTCATACCAACTTATAATATTTTTCAATTCTATGACTGACCAACTTAATACTAGAATAACCTATAAGAATTAAATGTTTAAATACATTGTAAAGATAATTCAACAATAAAATAAACAAAATCGAACACCGGTCTCCCGCGTGACAGGCGGGGATATTTACCAGTTACCACTATACTACGGAGGAGTCAGCTTGCTAGTCGCTTTATGTATTAATATATTATGTTAAATATATATACATAGTGCTATACGTCTAAAGTAAGACTTTAAGAACGTCAAATTCAATTACTTTTTATTATTTCACTTGGGTTTTTAAATATTAATTTCCGTGATGAGTTAAAATACATGACCATAATTGACCGCTTCACAGGAGAAATTTTTTTGAGTATTTACAAAATTCTATATTCCGAAAATGACATTTTAAAACATTTTAAAATTTAAATAAATTGATAATCTCTTACATACATATTAAAGTATTTATCTCGCAATTTTCTTTTTCTTCTGTTCAGTGTCTTTGTGGCTTTGTTTATTTAATTGTTTTGTTTTTTGGGTGGTAATAATATTCTTTTGTAATGTTTTTCTCCGTGTTACAATGTTTCACAAGTTTGTCAGTGTAAATGTTCTCGAAAAGTCCAGTATCTGCATTTGAATTAAGTGGGAAATCCACCGTAACTAAAAATACAATTAAAACAGAAATCTTAAAATGAGCATTATAAAAGAGTTAAATAAACAAGTGTTTTATTTTTTTTGAACTATATTATTTAAAATTTACACATTCAAATAAGCCGAGTAAAAACGTATAGTATGCAAATAAATTGTACAAATTGATATGATATATATTATACGTTATATGTATTGTATATTGATAGTAATTATAAATGTATAAGATATGTTTACCACGAATTCTAATGTTGTATATGATATGTACTATACTTAAACCAAAATAATTCGGTTACTAAAATATAATATAATTTGTAATAATTAACAAACCTTTGATGATATCTGTTAATAACGCCGATGCAATTCTTGCAATGATACTCGTAGTTGGATTCAAGCCAGGACTACTATTAATTTCTATTAACCATGGTTCTAAATTTTCTGTTAACATGAAATCTGCCCCAAACAATTGAAAACCAAACGCTTTCCTTATAAAATGGGATAGGTATACTTACCAATATAACAATTAACAATTATTCGAGTTTAATTTATAAATATAATATTATAATTAAAACCATCGAACCCTTCCAACCTACTAAAAAAAAAAAAAAAAATCAATTCAAATAATAAAAGTATTAGGTACCGATAAGATGTCTTTTTTAAATGTATATTTCGTGAAATATTAAAATATCTAGGTCCTGTACAAATATTATATTGTAAAAAAAACTTACGAATTACGATTATACATTTATGAATAAATTTAAAAATGAAAAATCTAATTAAGTAGATAACTTAAGTGTGTTGATTATAGAATTTAATTTATTTTTAAATATAATATGCGACATTTAAATTTAATATTTACGATATAATAGCATATTATGCGCAGTAATGTGATATGACTTGATGTCTTGATACACGATATAAAAAAGTATACACCCAAACCCAATGCTGACACTTTATAAATTGTTTAGATTTAAATTATTGCATTAATAATATATTGTTAAAACGTAATAGATAAAAACAATATTTTTGTTTTTAATAAATTATATATATATTATCACAATGATGTTATAATTCTATGAAATTTATTGATTTATTTCACTTTAATTTTATATTTCAGATGCGCTGAATACTCTAGTAAATTATATAGCCATATGAATAATGTATCGATTGTGTATACTATAAGAGAACTAAATACTGTATCCTCTTTAATTTTTATCATCTCTAAGTTTACTTTTAGCCGATTTCCAGTTAACTACCGATTACATTAACAACTGAGTAATAAATAACTTTTTGATTAGTTATAATTATAATATAGTAACATAATTATTATTGATTTTGTTTTTATTTATTCGTGTTGTAGTTTTTATTCTTGTTAATTTTTTGTAGCGTATACTAGGTATATATAAATGTACTTAATAATTATACTATTTAAAGTGTCCTGTGGATTTAAAATCTTCTGTTTTTTATATTTAAAACCTCCTTAAGTTCATAATCATAATCTGTTAATTTTTAATTATAATTTTATATTGTATGTTATTGTCATGACCACTATTACTGTTCAAATTTTAAATTTTATTGTCATATAATTATTACTACTTCTGTACTATTGTTCAAATTTTCTAAAGGGTCTCAACCCGTTTATATATATATAAATAAATAAATAAATAATCATTGACTTGGAATATGTAAAAGCTATGGCAATTTACAAATTTTAGTTATTTATATTAATCTATCAATATCTATTTATAATTTATAAAAATGATGAACATAATAAATACAAGATTCGATATATTTATTTATTATTAAATATTCAATTAACTATTAAATAACTATTCAATAGTTATGTTAAACCATTTCTAAGGTATATTATACTTAATATTATAAACATTTTATTAAATGAAAAACTACTCGTTCAAATTTTGAATTAGGTACTGACATAAAAGTTTTATAAAGTTAAATAAAGAAAATTATCCAATAAATAATTTACGGTAAAAAATGGATGGCTATGGTCTCATTTAAAAAATAGAAACTTATGTATAACACCCAATTATTACGAAAAATTTCAAATTATTTGAAAATATAGTCCTAACTATATTAAAAAAATTCAAAAAATCAAAATTTATTATTAAATGAAAATGTGTAGGTTAGCACGCTTGATAATCACTCTGTATATAAAATATGGATATCAAGGTGGACACATGGACAAATTATCGGTATTGGTAATCATTAAAAATCAGTTGAGTATTGAAACACGTAAATAACTCGTACAGGCACTCAGGAAATAAATATTAGTTCTAAATCTAATAAAAATTATGTTACATAATTTATTCTAACTTACAGTTCCGTTTCGACTAAATATGGAGTTTTGTGAATATTTTGAACTAAGGATGATCTTCAAAGAACCAAACAAAGCTGTTAATTTAAAATCTTTTATAAAAAAATCCATAGTCTTTGTGTCTGAAATGTTGTAGGTCCTTGGAAATTTTACATTAGCTTTTTTTGATATCGTATTGACTGTATCAGCCAATCCAATCTGTTATGTATATCAATACAAATTTATTAGCTATATACAGCTATATTTTATCGTTGTATTATTAATAATTTGCAAAAGTACTTTAGTGCAAAAACTCAAACTATTCAATAGACTAAATATTGTCTTGTCATTTTTTTTATTCCAATCAACATCAAATCGGTTTGTAGTAAAAATGTAATTGGCGCTAACGTCTTTGACTATCGGCCACAAATATGAGTTTTCTTTATTTTCAATAATTAAGGATTCCCTTGTTGAAGCTAACGAAGGCGGTGACCTGATGTTACATATTGCACGATTGTCTAAGCGCATACACACAATTATTAATTAAATCATTTTTACCGTTAGAAAACAACGGAAATTTATCGATTAGACATACTACTAGACTAATACGGTGTTATGTATTATAAATTATAATTAAATTCAACGTAATAGTCGTACTATTTATCATATTGAAATAACATATTGAATTTAATTAGTTGAAAATTAAAATGGTATAATATTTGAATTTGAATAATTTATACAATATGATAAATAATATTTTTATTTAAAATATATTTTAACTCATTAAAAAAAAATAAAAATATATTATTGTCTCTATACATATTTTAGTAATTAAAATATATTTTACTTGCTGAACCCAATGTAGTAAGCAAATGATCATAATTCAGTAGTTTGATGTCTGGATTTCTTTTTTCTACCCACCCTCTCTTCTTGAACTCCTGTGATATTATTGGATAATATCCGTGTATTGAAAATATTCTTTTGGCCTATCATATTTTAAATTTATTATTAAATTAATGACCTTAACTGTAATAAATCCATTATTAATGCAAAAATTATTTTTCAATAGAAAATTAAAACTAGAAAAATTACATAATATAGATTTAGCCCCCCACAAAAAAACAATATGATACAAATTTATGTTTGTTAATATGTATTATTTTTTCCAACTGGGGTAGCACTTGCCTCCAGTGCCCCCCTCCTGGATTCGCCCTTGGCTGAGGGCCACTTTTGCCAATCGGAATATTCCGTCACCGCCACGACATAAGTCGAGTATAATAATGTCGTGATGATATATTTTTAGAGAATTCGACAGGTTTCGCTGGAATCGCATTTAAACACTTCGCATAATACGTATTCCAGATGCACTCCGTTTACAGCCAGCCACTGAGCCAGCTGTATATTATTCGTATATAACGACGTAGACATATAATATTATATCGATTATTTGGTAGATACCTTTATCGCGTCCGTCGCCCGTTTTCTTAACGCCGCGAGTACATCCTTGCCAAGTACTGGCGCCTCAAATGTTGGCCAGCGTATTAAAGTATCGTTTTGAAAACTGTGGTGTAGGATATTCGCTTGACATTCTTTTCGTAGACTGATGCGCATCAACCTAGTATAATTATCCACATTCCATGTCATTAATACATCTTTGGGTGGCGATGATTTTCTTTTATCAATCCCCGCAACGGACACGGCTCTTTTGGTCATGATAATATTATAGCGGTTTATACTTTATATGATTTTGCGTGTATATCTACTATTCGATGATTATGTGAAATATTTTTTTATTCGTCAGCTTATAATATGATATTGTTTGGAATTAAAAAACTATATATTTATTATGTTACTATGGCGATTCGTTTCTGTTGAATGAGTATTAAATATTATAAAATATACGAGCCATGTAATAGATATGTTTAACGCTTGGCTAATACGTTTAATTCATATTACATAATAAAAGCTGGACCAGGTAATTGATTTTGAAATGGTTGCATTAATTTTTTTCAAAACGTTATTTAGCATATAGGTCATAGGTAGTAAAACAAAATGTAATACTTATACATAAGAAAAATCACTGGTAAAATTAATAATAATCCACAATTGTCAACGTTCTACAAACTACAATTTTTCATTTGGATAATATTTTGTTGTCATTACAATATATTTTTTAAAATTAATAATTAGTAATAAACAACAATATTGATAATATTGCATTGTTAATTTTATCTGGCTTGATAAAAATATTATTAATTCGACAATATTAAATTTATAGTTTACCCCCAAGGTCTATGGTTTACCCTACACCACATAATTGTGGCTATTGTAAATTCTACAATTATTTTATCAATTTTACAATAATAATGTTCCCTTGATAATATAAATATGTGCATTTAATAATATATTTAATCAACTTAAAAATATACTTTTTTTAACAAAAAACATTTCTTTGTGTGTTGAGTATGTTGCCGCGCGCCATAACGTTAAAGCGACCGTTAAACGCGTACTGTTTACTGTGCTGTGTTGTAGCCAACCGTGTGACTATTTTACATGATATCAAGTTTTTTTATAAGCAATACATTGCAGTATACGACGTTGGAAAATATTACCTATATTTACTACAATTGTTAAGGTAAGATATTATAATGATTTGTTATATTTGTAAAATATGTATTGGCAATTTACAAGCTTTGGTGGCGCACTACAAAATTATTCACCTTCTAAAACCAAATAGCACTTACACCTGTCATGAAGGCTCTTGTTTTCAATCTTTTAAGTGTTTGTCTTCTTTTAAAAGACATGTGACAAAAAAACATGTTCTTACTAAACCTTCTTCATCACATACTTCACAAGTTTTTGTGAACACATTAATTTTAAACAATGAAAGCTTATCAATAAGAGATCAAACTCAACATCAACAAAAAGATGATAATTTATATGATACTACTACGATTTCGTTCAATTTTGATGATGCTACTGCCTACTCCTTTATTGTATGAGTCAAGTGTAAAATTTATTTTAAGTCTACAATAATAATAATTTCAATAATAATGATGTTATTAATATTCAATCTGGAATTAAAGACTATATTTTAAAGCCAATGGCATCCATTTTGAACAATATAGTTCAAAAAGATATCAAAGAACTCTCAATTCTTTCAACATTTAAAAAATTTAAATCTATTGTCTTAGATCCTTTTTATTACTGTGGTTCGGAATATCGTTTGGTTAATTGGCTGGTAAAAAATAATTTATTATCAAACATTAGTCAATTCACTATAAATAATTAAATTGTTGCTGTAGATCATAGTGGTAGTGTAGGTATCATATGATGAAAAAGTAACAAAAGGCACCCTATTTAAACAATTCTTTGAACACAAAAATAATTTCAAAACATTTTATGATCAAATTATGAAATATAAGCTAAATCTTGGTTCAATTACAACTTTTGTCCAAGGAAAGTTGTGGAAAGAGAAAGTAACTCAGTATGAAGGAAAAATAGTGTTTCCCTACTTTTTATACATCAATGACTTTGAAATTAACAATCCATTGGGATCCCATGCAAATTTTCAGTCAATAGTAGCTATTTATTATAATTTTCCTCTTATGAAAAACTTATTTCAAATATTTTTTTAGCAGCTTTAATAAAATCAGTTGACCTTAAAGAATTTGGAAACAATTCTAGTTTAAAAATATTAATAAATGAATTAAATACACTTGAAAGAGAAGGATTAACTATTTCAACAGATCAAGGAAATGTCTATTTTTTACTTGGTTTAGTTTTAGGTGATAATTTGGGTCTGAACAGTATATTAGAATTCAGTAAGTCTTTTTCAGCAAATTATTTTTGTCAATTATGTAAATCTCACATAGTCTTTACGAAGAAGATAATTCTTGTTTACGTACTATTGAAAATTATTTGGAAGATGTAGGAAAAATGAATTTTAGTGAAACAGGAATATATAAAGAATCAGTTTGAACTCTATATATAGTTTTCATGTGACTAAATACTTTTGTGTAGATGTCATGCACAATATTTTTGAAGGTGTATGTCATTATGACATGTGCTACATTATAAAATATTATGTGAACACTATTAAAATATTTTCCTTGACAACTTTAAATAATCGCAATAAAATTTCAACTATGGTCCAATTGAAGTTGGTAACATTTCACCTGAAATAACAGATTTTAATTTAAGTAAATTACATTTAAAAATGTCTGCTAGAGAAATGATGACATTCATTCATTTTTTTTCTCTTATGATTGGAGACTTGGTTCCTGAAGGTGATGAAGTATGGAATTTTTATTTAATGCTTCTCAAAATTGTTGATTGCTTATTATCATATGAATTTACTAATAATTCAATTATAAATCTCAAACAATTAATATTAATAACACAACATAATTATTTATATGTTACTCTTTTTAATGATACACTGAAGCCCAAGCATCATAATTTGATTCATTATCCTACTGTAATTGAACATTCTGGTTCACCTAGGCATTACTGGTGCATTAGATTTGAAGGTAAACATAAGGAACTAAAAATGTATGCTCGATCAACATCTTCAAGGAAGAATATAACATCAACACTGGCTAAAAAGTTTCAATTTAAATTTGCACACTACCTATTACATTTAAATACTGAAAAGATAATAGTTAATTTAAAACACAATATTTGTAGTCTTTATTTACAGCCTATTTGGGACATGCTTTTTCTTTCAATAGCAGATTTCAAGTGTTATAGTCAAATAGAATATATGGGCACAATATATCAAAGAGGTTACTATTTAACCAAATACATTGAAGATTTATGCTTATTTGACATTTTAGAAATATTAATATTGAATTGTTCAAGTGATAAAGTGTACATAATAGCTAAACAAATTAAAATAGTTGGTCACCAATCACATCTTGAGGCCTTTGAAGTTGATGGAAATAAATACATTGTTAATGAGTGTTTAATATTTCATATTAATGAATTTAGTGGACCACCCATTAATATTACTAAATTAGTTTCTGGAAAATTAATGATACGTCCAAAAGAATATTGTTTTTAATATATATTTATTTTTATTTTTAATATTAAATATTAATACCTAACTTCTATTAATTTATAATAGAATGTATTAATGTTTAAGCTTTTTAATTTGTTTGCACAATAAATACAATGCACCTATCTAACTTGTATAAATTTATTATGATATAATGTTTAAACTTTTAAATTGTATTGCATAATATGTACAATATACTTAATTGAATATAAATATATTTACTTATGTTCATTGTTCATATTGCTTTTTGTCTTCTTAGTGCTATATTTGCTATAAAATATGAATGCAAGAAAACATAGAAGATATGCTTGATGATGTAAATAAAGATGGTCTTAATTCTATGAATAATTCAATTAACTCAAATGCAAGTTAATTTTTATATTTTGTATTCAATATTTATAAAATATTAAACACAAATTTTATATTTATAGGATTTAAATAGTTTTCTAGTATTAATTTCCGTTTTGGAGGGCTATGAATATCCTATGGATGATGTTCAACCATTATATGAGTTATTAAAAAAATGGGGTTTAGAATGTTTGTCTAAAACTTTATTTGGTAAAAATACAAAAATATTATTAAAATTCTGTGTTGGTGTGTAATGTGAATTTTAATTTGTTATTGCAGATAATTTAATTGATATGAAAATACTGGCAATCATGAACAAAGAAGATGTAAATTAATTGTTAAAAACATTTCCAATTGGGATTAAAATAAAATTTAAAAATGAACTTGAAAATTGGCAAAACTCACTTCACCGCTTTAAACCAGATGAACAGACAATAACAAGTGTAATTTCAACTTACAGCGAACCTAAAGAACCTTCAATACAACCTTTACAAGTACCATCAACATCTGTCACTATAGATTTGGGAGAAATTTTAAATGTAACGACTACAGGAACAATGATTATTGACTATTACAAAGAACATAACAAATTAAATAGTAACATCCGTTCGTTATTAGTTGAGACTATTATTAGTTATGTGAACAAAAAATATGAATATGTCTGTGTATCTGGCTGAAACTAATGCAAATCATATTTTCACAATGTTTCCATCTGAAGTAAAAGTAAGAAATATGTTTTTATTTATTTAAACTCATTGACTTTATAGTTTACATTTTTCTATAGGACACATATTTCATGAAGGATGTACAAAATAAAAATACTAAAGGCAAACTCTACGCAAAATACTATAACGCAATGCAAACACTCAAATCATGTGGTTTAGTACCTTCTAAAGGACTTCAAGTTAAAAGAATAATGGATGCAGAAACTCATCGTTAGTACAATAAAGAATTTGGTAAACTATTTTTTTAATCATAAATATAATTTCAATATTACTTTTTGTAATATTTGTTAATAAAGACCTAATATGAATTAACCTAGTAAGTAGTAGTTAAAATTAATGTTTAAACTAATTATTATTTTAGTTTGTATATTGGTTAGTAGGTCATAGACTTAGACTTAAATCAAAAAATTAATTAATTTAGTAAATATTTTTCAATTAAATTATTAATTATATTTATTCCTAATTAGAAAATGTAAAATAATTTATTTAAATGTAGTTACCCTTATCTCACATTGATTGTTTTAAATTAATTATTTTAGTACCTGAATATGACATTGATTACATTGTTGATCATATAAAGTATGATTCAAATTGTTCATTCCCTGATCTGGAAAATAATTGGAAGTCTACAACAAATTATAGATTAAATGAAATGAAACATTTTTCTTCTACTAGTGAAATCATCAAGAACTGGAATAGTTATACCCTGCCACTGGGATATAGACTTGTAAGATAATTTTTATAAAATAAATATATGATTTTAAATTTTACTGAAAATATTAGGTTGATATTGACTTTCATACATTATATCCAAACTGCTCGTCATTATTAAATACATTTGAGAATAAATTCGAAAATATAGTGAAACTCTTGGATGAGAAATTGAAGGATTCTACCAATCGTAGATTATTTGAAACTTTAAAAGATGGTGTTTCCATTATAAACCAAAGTAATTATTATAATTAAATCATTGTAATAGAAATATCAGGGGGTCAAAAATTCAATTGTAACTAGCCACTGGGTTCTACTTTATTTTAAGCATGACTAAATATTTAGCTATGATTAAATAACTGCTGCTAGTGGTTAAATGTCATTGTTTGAGTAAAAATAGATAAATATAAAATATTATTAATAGTTAAATATTAGATAAATATTATTATTGCATCATCTTTCTATTTATTATAAAATTAATGTTTATATATTTATGATTTACAATGGTATATAATAATGACTATCTATATAATTCTGGCTCTATGAAAGAACAGCTAATAGAAATTATTTGACAAAATATGAATTATAGAATCAGTCATTATCTATTCTATGATATAGGTACATGATATTTTGTCAAATAAACCCACCTTCATGTTTATTATTTTAAAATTATAATATGGTCATTAACAAATTATTAAATACCATTTTATTATATGTGACGCGGCCCCGCGCAAAGACCGTTTGAATTCAAACGGCATTTGCGCGGATAGCCTCGCCGTGACCCCTCTCTCAACCACAAGTTGACGACGGACGACACCGACGCGCGACGATCCGCGTCGGAACGTCGGACCCGACGCGACCCCGAACCGGCCCTAGTCATATCCACCGCACCGTACGCGACACTACGCTTCGCCGTTCCGTGCCCCCCTATTCACTTGTCATCATTATTTTTTTTTAATATTATATTTGTTTTTTTGTGTTTTTCAACACCTCCCCCGAGGTCAATAAAACATCGACATTTCAAACCCCTATTTTTGTGTTGTTATTTCTCCCGTGCTTACCCGATCAACATCCTCTCTTCCCCAAGTGTTCCGTTCACCAACAATCCGACGCTATCTCACCACCACATCGTGACAACCACAGGTACGCGTCAAATTGGTTCCCCGAACTGGAATTACCGGTAAGTGAAATATATTATTACATATTATTATTAATACATTAATTATTTTATTATTATTATAATATTATATATTAAATATATTATTATATTATTATTATATATTATATTATTACCTTACCACTAACTACCACCATCAACCTCCCATTTTGTGACTTGCAAAACGTTCCCCAAAACCACACGACAAAAACGTGGTTTGCAAGCTATAACGGAAAAACCGGCGTTACGTATCATAACCTCAAAGAACGTAACGATAGCCGCGCCACCTGACTTACGGACGCACCACGCGCGGCGCTGCAAACACACGGGGAATAGGATTGGTAGGACCGCTAGAGCGCGATAAGGTACACACACCACCGCCCGCCCAACGATACCACAAAACCGGACCGCCGCCGCCGTCCCGAACCAAAATAGTCGACAGGAATACGCACAGCCGCGACACCACAATTCGGAAACCGGTTATTATGATCACCCCGCACACACAACACCAACGGTCAACGACCCACTGACTTACTATACGTGCGTAAATAGACTTACCGATACGCGGTCAACATGAATCGGAAGAACGCGATAACCGTTCCACCGATAACACCGACACTTATATATTTTCTTTGAACTTAACACCGGATAAACTACCGGACGTCATGGCAGGAAAATATATGAATGAGTTGACCGCTGCGGAGCTACGGTACGAATGTAACCAACGCGGGCTAACGGAAGGAGGTGCGAAAGACGCACTCGAAATCCGATTAGCACAACACTTTGCGAATATGGGTATACAGGCAAATTCCGTCCGGTTTCAGCCCATGGATACCACTGGGCTAACCGAACTCGACACGGACGAAAGCCAGGCATACGACGCCGGGCAACCCGAGCCGAGCACGGGCAACCGTATACTCACCCAAGAACCGTTGGATACATCACGCAACACACCCACACTGCCCTCATACAACACACAAAATGCCACGGACCTCATACAGGCAGCCCACGGTATAATAAAAGAGGTGCGGCAGTCGGCGGAAAGCGCGCCGCACAGGCACAGCTTGGAAGCACGACTAACCATACTCGAAGACTGCATGGCCCGTTTCGGCGAAGACCAACGCCGGATAGCGGAGACAATAATGTGACCACACACACGCGCGAAAATCACCGACGTAATTCGCAACTATCCGGACGTTTTCAGCGGTAGGGTAGGTCAGATTAATCAAACACGACATTCTCCTTAAAAACCAAACACCAATAGCGCTCAAACCATACCCCTATCCGCACACAAAACAGGCCACAATAGACAACATGATACGGGAACAACAGGGACTCGTAGAACAAAGCACCTCTCCGTGGGCCGCACCCGTCATCTTAGCAAAAAAGAAAGACGGCTCGCCCCGACTGTGCATCGACTATAGACGGCTCAATGATGTCACTGAGTCCGACGCTTACCCAATGCCGGACCTCAATACTTTGATTCGTCAAATGCTAGGTGCAAAAATTTTCAGCATTTTGGACCTTAAGTCTGGATACTGGCAAGTACCACTTAACTAAAATGCTCGAAAATACACGGCATTCCGGACGATTCGGGGTTTATATCAGTTTCGAGTACTACCCTTTGGCCTTAAAAACAGCCCCATGACCTTTGTACGACTAATGAACGAAGTTTTGAGGGGGTCTGGACGACTTCGTACGTGTCTACCTTGACGACATAGTGGTGTTTTCGAACACCACGGACGAACACCAGTGCCACCTAGACAAAATTTTGGAACGTCTACATAGACACGAGCTGACATGCAACACCGAAAAATGCAGTTTCGGATCAACTGAAATCTCATTTCTCGGACACCTAGTCACCTCCGACGGCATAGATAAACAACCGGAGAAACTAGAATGTATCATGAACTTCCCCACACCCACCAAAATAAGGGATCTACGGAAATTCCTGGGCGTCTGCAACTGGTACAGACAGTTTGTTGACAACTACGCGGACACCATAGCACCCCTAACGGATAGGCTCAAACAAGGGACTAAGTGGTCGTGGACCGAAACGGAACAGGCGGCATTTATTAAAATAAAACACGCACTGTACGATTCGCCAAAACTGTCGACACCAGATTACGGAAAACCGTTCTGCCTACAAACCGATGCTAGCGAAATAGGAGCAGGTGCCGTTCTTTTCCAACGGGGTGACAGACCTGAGGAATGACGGATAATCGCCTACGCGAGCAAAAAGTTTAGTGACACGCAGACTAGGTACGCCGCGGTCGAACGCGAGTGCCTCGCGATAATCTGGGCGACCGACAAGTTTAGACCATACTTAGAAGCCCGCCACTTTGACCTATTCACAGACAACTCCGCCCTCACATGGCTCCACGGGGCCAAAAACACCAACTCCAAGTTGACCAGGTGGGCACTACAGCTGGCCAACCTGGACTTCAAAACCACGCACGTGCCCGGCGTACAGAACGAAGCGCCGGACATGCTGTCCCGCCACCCAGCCCCAGGACCCCCCGTAGACGAGGACCGCCTCGTGGAACGGCTAGTAGTAGTACCCACCACCCAAATCACCACTACTACTAGCACGCCGGCCGACAACCTGTTCGCCACTACGGACTCGGGCAACACCACCAACGAGCCCACCATAACGCACGCTACGCTCGTGACGTGGCAGGCCAATGACCCCGACACGCGTGACATAGTGGACAACGGGACACCGGACACGCCGGCGCGCAATACCAGGCAAGCCGCGGAAAAAAATAACAAATATGTTTTTACTTACGGCCTCCTGCGAATAAATTTGCGCGACCACACACCCGTCATTATACCACGCCAAAAAATACAGAACGTGATTTGGACATACCACGATCACGTCCTAGCAAACCACCCGGGCTGGAAAGAAACTTACAGGGCGATAAAACAACGCTTTTACTGGAAAGGTCAAAAGAACGACATTCGACTGTACGTCAAGTCGTGTCACACATGCGCGTGCATCAAACCACTAAACGCGCGCGCAGATGACCCAATGACCGCCAGAACACCCCGCCACCCCTGGGAGGTAATCAGCATAGACCTCAGGGGCCCTACCCGCGCACGAGTAGGGGAAAACAATATTTACTGGTCGCCACGGATATGTTTAGTAGGTGGACCGAGCCGAGGCATACCCCCTAGGGACAGCCACTACAAAAACAATAACCTAAACGCTCGAACGAGAATTCTTTTCACGTTACGGATACCCCCGTGTGTGCCTAAGCGACAACGGCCCCCACTTCGTAGTAAACGATATGCGCAACGCGATAGAGCAGTGGGGAGCCGAGGGCTGGACAACTCCGGTATATCACCCGAGGGCCAACCCCGTCGAACGGCGCAACCAGGAAATAAAAAAAGGTCTACGCGCTTTACTCACCAACGGTAACCATAACACATGGGACACCAAAATACCCGCCATATTATTTTCGATCAGGAATAGACGCAACGTCCAGACAGGATACCCCCGTACTCGTCCTCGGCAGAGAAGGTAAACGACCGGGTGATTGGGCACTGAGTAGGACAACTGCCGACCAGATCGAACACATAAATATGGACAGGGAAAAGCGTGAGAAAGACGTACTGGACATACCACCGGTAACAGGTGGCCAGACGCAACCCAAATACAAAACAGGTGACATCGTTTACTACAAAGCGCATCACCTGTCAAAAGCGCACGACAAATTTCATGCCGGTTTCGCACCAAAATGATGGGGACCGGTAAGACTACACAAACGCGTAGGAAAAGGCGTGTTCCTCACGGATCAACAACCACCGCGCAAAATTCACGTGTCATGTCTTAAACGCGCGACACCCACAACACACCCACACCCCAACACCACCACAAACGAATAACGGCAGGTAACGCTAATTATTGGTTATTTTATTTTTTCATCACCCGCACACAGTCGACAACAACAACATGGAGCCACAATCTGCAGCCACCACCCCCCTACAGCAAGCCGCAGAACTGCTGGAACGCAGCAAGCAGTTACTACAGGTAGCTAACACGGAGGCAGCCGCCCACGCGACTACGGCAGCACAGGTGGGCAGGATGTCCACTGCAGAGCTATGCCGGGACCCGGTACTATGGGCAGCCTACACCCGCGGGTGGGACGACCGCACGTCGGTCTTCCGCAAGGCGACCAACGTGGGTCCGACACCCACGGCAACCGACAGGTCCCGGAGCCCGGCTGGCACACCGCGATCGCCCCCGATACCGCAGTCCGCACAACTGATCCGGCCACCCCCCCAACCAATCATGGCAGCATCGGTCCCACGACTGAGAACATCCGTACCACCGTCCGTGTCGAACACATTGGAGCCAAAGAGGGCAAAAACGACACCAAAAGACTCGCGGCGGCGCCGGAACCAAGCACGATGGCGGAAATTCTGGGAAAAGAAGAAGACTGCCAACCTCACCACCTCCCAACAATTCGCTTTGGAGAAACCGGCACCCCCAACCTCCCAACCGGCAACACGTCCAGAGTCGCTGGAGGCGACCGACACACCTGTCCCCGAGGACAAGGCACCGGAGGTAGCAATGCCTACCGGAAAAGCCGAGGCCATGGAGCAACCAGCCACCGACTCCCCAAAACCGGTCAATATGGAAATATCACCGGATGAGGAGGCGGAGCTGCTGTGCGACATGGATGTCGGTCCCCCAAATGACGTGGACATGGAAACCGTGTTCCGGAACATACACCCCGCCCCCACGACACCACCACAACATGGGTAGACAGGCCGGAGTGCGACCTCTGCACCCAGCCGGAATACCCCCCCTCCGGAAACTGTCTACGCCAGCCACCCACCCACCCACACAGCCACCGGAAGCGGCCGGACAACCGCTGTCACTGGTGGTTTTGGGGGGGGGGAGTATGACGCGGCCCCGCGCAAAGACCGTTTGAATTCAAACGGCATTTGCGCGGATAGCCTCGCCGTGACCCTTCTCTCAACCACAAGTTGACGACGGACGACACCGACGCGCGACGATCCGCGTCGGAACGTCGGACCCGACGCGACCGCGAACCGGCCCTAGACTAATTAGTCATATCCACCGCACCGTACGCGACACTACGCTTTGCCGTACCGTGCCCCCCTATTCACTTGTCATCATTATTTTTTTTTAATATTATATTTGTTTTTTTGTGTTTTTCAACACCTCCCCCGAGGTCAATAAAACATCGACATTTTAAACCCCTAACTTTGTGTTGTTATTTCTCCCGTGCTTCAAAGCATTCAGTGTTATAAATATGGCTAGGAAATTGTTTGGTGACAACCGGACATCGCCATGGTGTGTATACAATTTTATCACACTTACACTAACACGCTATAATAGTATCTCTTGTATAAACTGTGCAAATGCTGAAAATATTATTATGTTATTTATCTTGGACGCAACTCGGTTACGACTATTATAGCAGGTAGGAAGAATAATATAGCCGAGTTGCGTCCACAAAACGGGACGCAAGTTACCTGTTGAATTTACTACCTAAAAAATATACCTTTTTTTTGTGACGCAAGTAGTATGCAGCCCTTCCCCAAGTGTGCCGTACACCAACAATCCGACGCTACCTCACCACCACATCGTGACAACCACGGGTACGCGTCATATGGATAATTAAAACTTAAAAGCTTATTTGTCAAAAGTCTTAATTATAATATTTTACTTAGCCATTAATATATATTTATATTTGTTATTCTATTAATTAATAGATTAGCTACTAAGGTAGGTACATGTCTGATAAAAATATTCATAATTTTTACTTTTCAGATGGTAAAAATACAGTTTTATTGTATTTATTACCCACTATACTAGTACCTACTGCAAGGAAAATTACTAAAGATCATAATGGGATGAAGTGTCAAATAAAATACTCAATAAAAGATTCTCAAAACAGCTTCATGACATTCAAAGATTCAGTAGCTGAAATTGAAGAACATATTGTTATGCGACAGAATGAAAAAAAATCCAATTCAGCCATTTATTATTATTGTAGGTATCCCTACTAATCCTAAAGAAATAATTGTTTTTTTCGATTGTATTAAGTATAAATTATTCACTATAGTATCTGCTGTAGATGTTTGCTTTAAATTATTTCATTTGTTTAATTTGGAATATCCATGTGAATCGTGTGTAGTATGGCTCTTTATACAAAAGTATTTTTATTCATTAACTACAAACTTTGATAAATCATTTCATACTTTAGGTCAAATTTTATCTGATTTAAATAGTAAGTAACCAAATGTGTTGAACAATAAAATAGCATTTATAATATAAAATTTGTGGTTATATTTTATTAATTTAAAAAAGACTACCTACTTTAACCTACATTAAACTACAATTATTTATATTATGTATTGTATTATTCGGTAAATGATTTGTCATGGATAATTTTATTTGAATCCTTACATAATCCTAGAATAATGGAAATTAAGTTCATGAGTTAGTATTAATTTTTTAAACAGATTATTTAACTAATTTGAGAATACCAACATATTTTAAATTTCCATCACAAGAAGTCTAACTAACTTGATATTTGAATACATAAATTATATTATTATATTATTTAGTAACAATATCTTTGCTAGACCATACCTAGTAAGTACAATATCATAATGATAAAGACTTTATTAACCTGATAAAATATTTATTATGCAGATTGAACTTTATATTTGTAAAATGATAAAGTAATGTTGTCATTATAATAATATAATTTATCGTTATGATAAAAATCGCAGTTTAAATTCAACATTAAAAAGTTGTTGGAGTAACAATATTTTTGTTAATATAATTAATTTATGAACTTAGATAGTTTCAACAATATAGTTGTTCGTTTGATAAATAATTCTTGTTGGTCCTATGTTAACAAGAATTTTGTCAATTCAACTCATATTTTTATTATTATGATTGTGGTTTTTCTTTCGGTGATATTTAATGGGAAATGGGACATTTCCAAGCGGAGTTTTAAATGTTCAAGATTTACACATATTTTTGCTATGACATCTCCATAAAAACGTTTTGTACGATTAAAATTAAATTTTTCAAATATGTACATCAAAATATCAAATAAAACCATCTTGTACAAAACTTTCATAATCACATTTTTTAGTAAATTGGACATTTTATTCGGACGAACACAACACTATTATTATACCAGTTACGAAATAACAACTTGTGTCCGTGGCAAATATCGAATTATTCATCGACCGACTGTTTTATTTCCTTTAGTTTAATCTTAATAATTGCTTTGCTTAGAGGATTAGAGCATAAGTTCTTAAAATCTTAACCTTTCAGGGTCATAAATACCCTTGAAGTATAAAATTGTAGAAAATCAACAATTTGAGAGCCGAGAAGGCGTAATTTTAGTTCCAGAAATTAGAATGTCAATAATATTATGAAAACATTTTCTATTTTCTATTTAATATAATATTATTATTATGTCAATTGTCAAGGTTGCTTTCGTGTCATTAAAAAACTGTAATAAATCGTAATAACCGAACATTAAATCCTTTGATGGGTGTTATAAATGTTCATCATTATTCTTCTTAGAACCTCCTTTCAAGCAAAGGGAAAGCCATAAGTACTCTATATTCTGCTTACGTCCCAATAATAGTTTACGTAGAACTGGTAAAATGAGAGTTTAATTATATGGTGTATGTATAATTGTATATTGCGTTTGCGTATAGACATATAGTATATACCTATATTCGATAAATGATAAATTATATTTCATATTTAATATATAATCATATTTATCGACTTACGGGTTTAGATTAGGTAAATCACAAAAACTATGGTAGATCGTTTACATTGCTTTATAAGTAGATCATGAAAATTATGGTAGACCGCTTATTACGACACCATTAACTGCATTTAGTTATAGAATATAAATCTCGAAAAATATAATATACCCCAACGGCCGAATGGGCCTCCGATATCATAGGTAACTAGGTAAATATATAGTGATATAACCAACATGCAACATAGGTGCTTGCTAATTGGTATGTACGAGTATTTTAATAATTATTAACCCAGTTGTGGCCTATACCGTATATAAACTATACTACTAAACTATTGAATGGATTATGCATTATTGCTCGACTGTAATTCAATTAGTTGAAAATTAAAATGGAATAATATTTGAATAATTTATATAATATGATAAATCATATTTGTATTTAAAATATATTTTAACTCATTAAAAAAAAAAACCAAATATATTATTGTCTCTATACATATTTTATTAATAAAGATAATTTTATTAATTAAAATATATTTTACTTACTAAAGCCAATGTAGTAAGCAAATACTCATAGTTCAGTGGTTTGATGTCTGGATTTCTTTTTACTACCCAACCACTCTTCTTGAGCTCCTCTGATATTATTGGATAATTAATATCCGTGTATTGAAAATATTCTTTTGGCCTATATCATATTTTAAATTTATTATTAAATTAATCACCTTAACTTTAATAAATTCATCATTAATGCAAAAATTATTTTTCAATAGAAAATTAAAACTAGAAAAATTATATAATATAGATATAGCCCCCCACAAAAAAAACAATATGATACAAATTTATGTTTGTTAATATGTATTATTTTTTCCAACTGGGGTAGCACTTGCCTCCAGTGCCCCCCTCCTGGATTCGCCCTTGGCTGAGGGCCACTTTTGCCAATCGGAATATTCCGTCACCGCCACGACATAAGTCGAGTATAATAATGTCGTGATGATATATTTTTAGAGAATTCGACAGGTTTCGCTGGAATCGCATTTAAACACTTCGCATAATACGTATTCCAGATGCACTCCGTTTACAGCCAGCCACTGAGCCAGCTGTATATTATTCGTATATAACGACGTAGACATATAATATTATATCGATTATTTGGTAGATACCTTTATCGCGTCCGTCGCCCGTTTTGTCAACGCCGCGAGCACATCCTTGCCAAGTACTGGCGCCTCAAATGTTGTGGGCCAGCGTATTAAAGTATCGTTTTGAAAATTGTGGTGTAGCACATTTGCTTGGCATTCTTTTTGTAAACTGATGCGCATCAACCTAGTGTAGTTATCCACATTCCACAATTAATTTGTATTCTTTGGGTGGCGATAATTTTCTTATAGCAACTTTTTTCTTCTTGTCCGTCTTGTCGCTGGCGATCCCCGCAACGGACACGGTTCTTTTGCTCTTGGACCCGCCGCCAGTGCCGTAGCTAGGATGCATCATGATAATACACGAACTGTATAAAAAAAAATTTTTTTTTGATAAATTATAGGCTAATAATAAAGATAAAATATACGCAATGCATACATAGATATTTTATAAGATTCTAATACGAGTAATATCTACGAATGCATAATGTTTCAATTGTTAACAGTGAGATAACGGCGTAGCATGACCCATAGAATTATAAATTATAATTATAAATATAATATTAATATTACTCTATGGCATGGCCGCACGAGTAACTATTGGTTATTGCATTTATTGTTATTGGTAAACAGTGTATAGGCAACTGTTTCTAATCGTTAATGTTTATAAATCATAAACTCGTAGACGGCAGTGGCGTAGTGTGTATTAATATTCTTATAGTTCTGTTTTATAAAACTACCTATACAAGTTACTATTAATTTTAGTTTTGAAACGTTAGTTACGGTTTCTTTTTAATATGGATCGACCTTCAAAGCAAAAAGTTTATGTTGACAATTTTTTTACCAAGTATTATGTTGGAAATATTGAAAAACGAAAATGTTTATTTTGTAAAGAGTCTTATGCCTATAATGCATTTCGTTTGGCAAAGCATTTATTAGTATGTAAAAAAACTGATGCAACATTTTCAACGGAAAAATTAAAAATCGCATCATTGTTCATCGATAAACTGCAATAGTATTGATCTTGCCACACTCGGGTAACTATATTTATTAATTATATAAGCACCATAATAATTTAAAAAAATACTGTATTATACAAATGAAAAATAAAATACGGTATTTTTACATCACTGGACTGAGCCAGCTGTATATTATTCGTATATAACGACGTAGACATAATATTATATCGATTATTATATATATTAGATACCTGTATCGCGTCCGTCGCCCGTTTTGCCAACGCCGCAAGCACATCCTCTCCAAGCACTGGCGCCGCAAATGTCGTAGGCCAGCGTATTACAGTATCATTCGGAAAACTGTCCTGTAGTATATGGGCTTGGCATTCTATTTTGAAGCTGACACGCAACAACCTTGTGTAGTTATCCAAATTCCACATTAATTTGTATTCTTTGGGTAGCGATAATTTTCTTATATCATTTTTGTTCTTCTTGTCCGTCGACACGCTGGCGATCCCCGCAACGGACACGGTTCTTTTGCTCTTGGACCCGCCGCCAGTGCCGTAGCTAGGATGCATCATGATTCAAATGAAAAATAAAATACGGTATTTTTACATCACTGGACTGAGCCAGCTATATATTATTCGTATATAATGACGTAGACATATTATATTATATCGATTATTATATATATATTAGATACCTGTATCGCGTCCGTCGCCCGTTTTGCCAACGCCGCATGCACATCCTCTCCAAGCACTGGCGGCGCAAATGTCGTAGGCCAGCGTATTAAAGTATCATTCGGAAAACTGTCCTGTAGTATATGGGCTTGGCATTCTATTTTGAAGCTGACACGCAACAATCTTGTGTAATTATCAACATTCCAGAGAACAGAGAAAAATGACCTATGTGAAAACCTTTTTGAATCATATAAATATATAATCTAAAGTAATTTGATATTAATTATTTTTTTTATTAATTAAAAAGGGGAAATTTTAGGGGTAACTTTTAAAGTTCAAATGGGAACATATGTTTTATTTTATTTATTTTTATTTTTCATATATGATTTATTTTTTAATGAATTTTGACGTATTATTCATAATTATGCATAAATAATTAAAGAAGTTATTAACATTTGAATTTTGTATTTTAATTTATAAAATGCCACCAATGAATAATAACAATAGACATTTGTGCTTCTGTTATACGCCGATGCATTCTTATACAACCTTAATAATCTTTTTGCTATCTTACTATCAATTTATTATAGTCATAAAACGTATGTTTGATATCATAATTTAAGCTTAATATATTACATAGGTAAAATCGTATCATTGTATTGAAAATACAAAAAAAACAACACATTAGATAACAATATAATATACCTACATAATATTACAATACGTAATATATTGTATATTGTTGTATTTATAATCATAACATAATATTTATTATTTATAATATAAAATTATAAACAAAGATCATACAGTAAATAAATAGGCAATAGCTATTTATATAAAATTGTTGTATAAATTATATTATACAGCATACAATTATTTAAAATCTATACAAATAGGTACCTGTATTTGTTGACTAATTTAGGTACCTAAATATATTTTTTAATTTAATAATAAGTAATAACTAGGGCCCGGAAGTTCATGCATTTGCATGTTTTTACTGAGTGCACCAAAACGTTGCTTGTTGAGATAAAAATTTGAATCACAATCTAACGAGTTCAAAAATGAAATTTTAATGTACATATTTTCGCATATTTTGAGGTTTTTTAAAAATATAAGCATACTTAAAAATAAAATTGCATTTTACTGCACTTTAGTGTTATTATTAATTATTTTTTTTTTATTAATATTTCATGATAATTTCGGACTTTGAGTATATTTCCAAATGTATTTGTTGAAAAATATGTCCTTTTAACGTTGCCAATATAAAATAAAAACCTGATCAAAACTAGCGTCATTGCTTGATCGGGCTGATAATTGTCATTCATTTGTATTCGAAACCCTAACAAAATATTCAAAATCCATAGTTGTAAATTTTAATTCTTGAAGTAAATATAACATATTAAATCATATTAAAATTGTGGATATTTTTTTCCCATCTTTTAATTATTATTTTTACCAAAAAACAAAAAAAAACGTAATGTAAAAAAAACCAAAATACACATTTAGCTCATATTTTAGTGATTTTAAGCGTATATTTTGATAGTTTTTAATGCATGAACTTTCAGGCCCTATTAATACTATTATCATACCTAATTTCATATTTTGTTTGAATAAACTTAATATTAGATATACCATTTCTAAACGCTGCAAAATGACAACATTGATTTCGAAAACTTGTATGATTAAATTTCGCGTTCAACATATAGCTAAATGATGCATAAAAATCAAACAGTTTTTGAAAGAACATCACCTTTTCACAACATAAAGATATGATTTATCCAATATTAAATAATAATAATTAGGGCTTGGAATGCTTGGATGTTGTTACAATGATTAAAAGTTATTAAAGACTTAAGGTAATAGCTAGACTTGGGAATTTAAAAGTTTTAAAATCAGACAAATGCAAATAAAAATATGAGAAAATACAAGCATACACTAGAACAAGGCAATTTTGACTGAATTTATTTGAAAATGTGTCTATTATTTGTATTATCAATTTTTCCTTTTTTTGAATAATTGTACCTACCTATTGATCCAATATCAATATCATTGAATAAAATAACTGATAGGTTAATATGAAGTATATTCATCTGTGGCATGGAGAGCAAAGCCAATGACATAAAATTCAAACAATATTTACAATATTTACATTACATTGGTAAAATACATTTCATAATAAGTAGTAAGTACCAATAAGAACTTTTATTTTTAAACTAAATTGACATGACATTTTTTTTCTCTAATAAGTAAACTGTTTAATATGCAAAATATATAGTTGCATACCATATTTATACATATAAATTTATTATGTATAGTTTTATATAATTATAAATATAATAATATGAGTTTTTAATTTAATTATAACAACATCCAAGTCCAAATCACGACTTCAAACAAAATAAGTATTTTAAGTATGTCTTATTGCATCAGTAAAAAAATGTTCATAATAAATTCTAAGTGGAGAATTATTGTTGTCATTTAGTTGATTTTAGTATATTAAAATAATCTAGCCACTAAGACTAAGATATGTATGGTAAACTAAATTTAAAAGCAATGTATGTGAAGATTTTTGAAATGTGTATAATTTTGTTATCAAGAAAAATTATTCTTGTCATTTAGTAGGTAGGTAAGTACAATTTAGTATAAAATAAGCGACCCTGCGACCCATTGAGATATGCATCATACTATTATGTATGGTAAACTAAATTTACTAGTTTGCTTTATTTATTACACTATTAAATGTGATAATAACCAATTTTTAAATATTATGTTCAAGTATTCATATGAATTAATTAGTTAAAGATAGTTGCTTCTGTGTAAATAACATTATAAAATATAAGTGCTAGTCTTTAAAAAGTTATATCAATATAGGTAGGTACTAATTGTTTATAACACTCGCAATATTTAAATTAAGCTACAAGTAATATTGCCTATAATATGTTTATTTATTGTTAACTAATTTAACTTACAGAATTTTGGTTCATGCCAGTGGTTTCATGTAGTTCAATTGAATAATAAATCATAATATAGGTATTTACTATTTTGCTATATTTATTGCAAAAATGCTTAAACAAATTAATAGAAAATAATGATAAGCTCAAAATAGTAGGTTTTGTTTGAATAACCTTATCAAATATAACTGCAAGACTTTAATTCTATAATTTTATTAACACAAACCAACAATAAACCATACAATATAATAATATTTATTAAGTAAATAAGTAAATTTATAAATTCTATGTAATTATTACTCATGAGAAAAAAATTAAAATAAAATAAAGTTAAATACATTAACAAATCTAAAAATGTCAGCTGAAATTCGCTGAATTTTATCATTTTTCATGAAAATAAAAATGTACCATCAAAGGTTACAATATCAATAAGGACAATATAATTTAATGAAAAAAATGATGTCACATTTGCAGTCTTAGGTACCCACCTAATGACTTTTAGAGTAGTTAAACATTTGCTTTAATCTAATTAGCTATCATACATTTCAATAAAATTTTGTCTAAAACTGAAGAAAATGTATCATATCCAAAACAGATTTAATTTAAATCAATGGTATAATATGCATAATAGTTGCAAAAAAAATATACATACAAAATGTATAGTTATGTGTAATTATAAATATTATAATATGAATTTTTAATTTAATTATAACAACATCAGTCCCAATCATGACATCAAACATAATAAGTAAGTATTTCAAATATTTCAAATTGCATCAGTAAAAAATTATAATATATTCTGAGTGGAGAATTAATGTTGTCATTTAGTTAATTTTAGTATATTAAAATAAACTAGCCACTAAGGTATGTATGGTAAACTAAATTTAAAATCAAATTCATTATTTTTGAAAGACTATCAATTTTAAAACTCATAATTTAAATTTAACAAATGTGAAGATATTTGAAATATGTACAATTTTGATATCAAGACACATTATTACTGTCATTTAGTACATTTTAGTATAAAATAAATGACCCATCAAGATATGTATGGCAAACTAAATTATTAGTTTGCTATATTTATTACACTATTAAATGTGACCAATATTTAAACAAATTACTTAAAAATTATGTTCAAGTATTCATATGAATTAATTAGTTAAAAATAGTTGCTTCTGTGTAAATAACATTATAAAATATAAGTGCTAGTCTTTAAAAAGTTATATCAATATAGGTACTAATTGTTTACAACACTCACAATATTTTAATTTATTAGCTACAAGTAATATTACCTATGTGTATATTTATTGTGTAAACTTGATTGATAAATTAACTTACAGAATTTTGGTTCATGCCAGAGGTTATTTAGTTCAATCAAATAATGAATCATAATATAGGTATTTACTATTTTGCTACATTTATTACAACATTATAAATGCGATCTATGTTTGAACAAATTAGTAAAAAAATAATGATAAGGTTCATAATATGCTCAAAATTGTGGCCTTTGTATGAATAACCTTATAAAATAAAATTGCAAGACTTTAAAAATTTATAAATTCTATAATTTTATTAACACAGACCAACAAAAAAACCATACACGCAAATATATCTGATAACAATCAGATGACAAAAATTCAAACACATTTTTCATAAAAATAAAATTGTACCATCAAAGGTTACAATATCAATAAGGACAATATAATTTAATGAAAAAAATATGTCACATTTACAGCATTAGGTACAATGACTTTTAGAGTAGTTAAACATTTAATAACATTAAATTATAATGAAAAGGCTAATTTCAAATTTGAAGTCTTAGATAGATACAAATGTACTATGAATTGTATATGAATATTAACTAATGATGGTGATGAACAAAAATATAATTTTTAATTTCTTAATGATCCATAAAAGAGATATATAAGTACCTTCTTAATGTAAATAGATAAATGATACATATAATCAAAATTATGTCTTCTGATGTTGGTTTAAAACAAATGCAAATATTTCCAGACAGTAACAACCAGTTGATGAAAATTCAAACGCACTAACAAAAATTAGGTACTTAAAAATATGAATTTGATTGAAATAATGAAACAATTAGACACGTATTTAAATATAGTTTAACTTATTGTCTTAACTGTCATTATGTGAATTATTTATCCAGATAAGGATAAAAAAAGCAAACACGACACTAGACATGGATGTATAAATTTAGTTTTGATTTTATAATAAAACATACCTACTAGTTATAGTAGTTAAAATGTCAGTGGCGTAGCCAGGTTTTTTTTCGGAGAGGGCTGATCAAGTTTTGTAAAGTACAATTTAAGATTTTTGTAGCGGTTTTCATAGACCATTAAAAATTAAAATAATTTTCAAATTTTCTTGATATTTCGGGGGTGGTGGTGGGGTGCAGCCCCCCTGGCTACACCACTGTTACACGTTGCATTTGCATACTTAAATAGTAGAATATAGTCCAGTGCAATTAGGTTTTCAGCTCGGAAAAATTCCCACCTAGCTGAATTTTGGTACACACCTTTATTACATCGTTGTAAACAATGTCTAAAAAGTCGACCTCGATATCATGTACGCGTTAAAGGTTATTCGAGGTCAAAGGTCACGAAATTGGCCTTTTTTTTAATATCTCGTTTTTTATTGGTCGTACAAAAAAAAGTCTTAGATACAAATTGTAGAGGAGGTAATTATCTATAAAAATGATTTCTTGACATTTTCACGTCATGTTGATAGTTTTTCCGTTATAAGGCCAACAATGTGTACACTTTTAATGAAATATGATTTTTTCGCTAAAAACAAGTAGCCTTTGCGTTAATATCTCGCTTTATACTGTTTGTACGATAAAAAGTCTCGAACAAAAATTGTAGAGGATAAAATTCTCTACAAAATGGTTATATATATATATATCCAATCGCACTTGCGGTATACAAATTTTAATGTTTACCATACAAAATTACAATAATTTAATATTATATTATATCATATTATAATAACGATAATAAGAATTAAGAATGCATTCGTTTTATGCAAGATGTATAATGTAGGTACATTGTACATATTACTGTTGTCTGGAATGTCCGTTGGGGGAAACATGTTGTACATATAATATACGTAAAGTGTATACACACAAAAAAAAAATTGCCTCAAAGAGAACGTGAAGAAAACGCTGCAGGTCCATCTAACCCTTCACCGCATAAAAAACGATCAAGTAAATTTGATTTTCGAACGCTATGCCTTGTTTGTGGTGAAGAAGCCAACGAAGATGTTGAGAAAAGAAAACGACAAGAATATCGAAGGAAAATTAAACAGGTCAGCACACTTTCATTTAAAGATAATATTATTAAAACAGCTGAGTCCCGTGATGATAGACTCGGTAAAATTGTAAGGGATAGAGTTAATTTTGAATATGATTTAGTAGCTGCTGAGGCGAAATACCATGATAACTGTTTGATATCTTTTAATAAATACAAAAGTGGTGGATCAGTAGGTCGTCCACATGACGAAAATATCAGATTAGCGATGGAAGAAATATTTATCGTTAAATAAATATCGTTATTATAATATGATATAATATAATATTATATTATTGTAATTTTGTATGGTAAACATTAAAATTTGTATACCGCAAGTGCGATTGGATATATATATATATAACCATTTTGTAGAGAATTTTATCCTCTACAATTTTTGTTCGAGACTTTTTATCGTACAAACAGTATAAAGCGAGATATTAACGCAAAGGCTACTTGTTTTTAGCGAAAAAATCATATTTCATTAAAAGTGTACACATTGTTGGCCTTATAACGGAAAAACTATCAACATGACGTGAAAATGTCAAGAAATCATTTTTATAGATAATTACCTCCTCTACAATTTGTATCTAAGACTTTTTTTTGTACGACCAATAAAAAACGAGATATTAAAAAAAAGGCCAATTTCGTGACCTTTGACCTCGAATAACCTTTAACGCGTACATGATATCGAGGTCGACTTTTTAGACATTGTTTACAACGATGTAATAAAGGTGTGTACCAAAATTCAGCTAGGTGGGAATTTTTCCGAGCTGAACCCCTTTTTTCGTCTAATTGCACTGGACTAAATACGAATTTCAATTGAATTAAAACTTAGTGGCTGAATATTCCGCAATCCGTATCTTCATGTCTATAATATGCAACCGCGTTCGTGTAGGTACAATATTGATCGATACATTAATTAAATTATTTAATCATGTTCATAGAGTAAGAATGGGGCCGGCGCTAGAAGTAATGGGCAATGGCGCTTTGGGCGAGACTGCCGAAAACATGTTTTGGAGCCCTTAACTCCCCGTCCCATCTAGTTTGAGTAGTAATAAAATTAAATTTTTTAAGGCTTTTAACTTATAAGGATGATGGGATTTGGATAGACCAGATTAAGTTGTTGTTTAAGTATATATGTATAAGAATACAAAATGTATAGAATAGTTAATCAAAAATTAAATTTGCATCTCTAAAAATAAGTCTTGTTATTTTATATATTTATTTTTCACTTTAAATGCATTTCATTTTTAAATATATTAAAACTTAGTTAAATTATATCATAAATGCATGTTTTGTAAATGATCCTTGTTTACTTGCTGTATCTGCATGAGTCTCATAAACCATTTTTTCATTTTGGGCACCCAAAACTTCTTTTATTTTCCTTCTAAAATTTAAATTGAACAATATTAAAAACAATGTTTTAATATTAAGTAGCTACAATATCAACATTTGTTTTCTTTATTTATCTCCCACACAATATAGAACATAGATATTCCGTATTTTCTCGATTACGACTCTGGTTCAGTTTAGAACAAAGGAACCTATTATACATTTTATAAAGAAAAATATTTCTTATGCATTAACCGGATAGATTTCTAATATTTATATATTTTTTTAAATATAAGCCTGTTTTAATTTAAAATAATTTTGATTATTTTTAAACATTAATAACTTATTCAAAAATGTTAATATTAAAAATCTAATCTATCCAGTTAATGCACAAGAAATATTCTTCCTTATAAAATATATAATAGGTACCTTAGCCCTTAACTGAACCAGAGAGTTGTAATCGTGAAAATACTTAATATCTTTGTTCCTATATTTTGTGGGAAATATACAGAAAAAAAACATTATTGAACAATTAAACAATTAATTTATACAATAGGGACGTTTACTCCATTCTTTATTTTTTTATTACATACCCAATAGCCATAATATTATTTCCATTATCTTTTGATGCATTGTTTGTCCATACTGCTATTTTAGTTCCTTTGCTTCGTACGTTAACTATAGCTCCATTAATTTCAGAACTCTGGTCATATATTTCACCGATTATACTCAATATCTAAAAGTAATAATATTAATAAATTTAAATTAAATGGAGAAAAAATTTTTTCTTACTATATTTTTCCAGTATTCATCAACAAGTTGGCTATTTTTTGCTGGTGGTAACTGCAATAACCAACGTCCTCCAGCACTATTTTTTCCATCTTCCCACATAGGTTTTATTCCATTTTTAAAATAGTTGTAATCACATTGGTAAGAAAGTTGACTCGGACGTTTAATGTGATTAAACAAGCTAAAATGTTTAAGATTGGTATTTTGTATTATTTGTTTTTTTTTTTTTTTTTAAAGAATTTACATAATAAAAAATTCTCTACTTGTTTAGAATCAAAACAAAATGATGGCATTTTTTAATTTATCTTCAGTTTCATGTGAGGACAAAATATAGGTATCTCTCTTTAAAATAATAATTATGATGGACAATAAAAAATGTATTTATTATTTTCTAAAATTTTGTATTCATTTGTCAGTCAAGATTAATCTAATATAAAATAATAATATGAAGTTCCAATTTAAAATGACTGAATGGGATGAATGTTAAAGGGTTTAGCCAGTCTCCAGAATAAAGAAAACTTACCACCAAAAATCTTCAACAGTATCAAAACTAGCAACTTCGTGTATATTTTCTTCCCAAACTTTACTTTTATTTTCAAAAAACCAAAGTGTCCATTTATTCTCTAATGGATGTTTAACAACTAATTCTGCAACAGCCGGTTCAGCTTCAATTGGTTGTTCATTTTCAACTTTTGGTAATTCATCAGACTGATGAGCTGGTTCTCCCTAAATGAATAAAACATATTATTACTTTTATTATTTATAAAAATAACGTTTACAATCTATAGATTAAAAAAAAATTACAATAAGCAAATGGGTTAACAAAGCAAGAAATGATATATAAACCTGGAAAAAATTACTAGGGCAGTTATCCAGTGATAGAACCCTTTTTGCAATATTCAGTTAGAAGATAAACATGACAATATTTGAATATAAAGATCACGACACCAACTTCTTGCGACAGCAAGGGGGGTTGTTAAGAATTGAGAATGATAATTGAATAATTAAATTTTGGTAAGTAATGGGTACCCTAAAGATTTATTAATTTTAGAATTTACTAGATTATATTAAGAATACTAAAATTTGTAATAATGCTGTTATAAGCGTGTGCATAAATTAGCACTTGTTCGTTTTTCTAATTCTATTTGAAATAGATAAAAAAAGTTATTTCTTAAATTAAATATCTATTACTGTAAGGGGATTTCATTTTATAAATAATTTTACTTATAAATAAAACATAACGTTTTAAATTAAAACCACTGGTAACTTTTAACATAATGTATAATCTGTCCAGTGAAAAAAAACACCAAGACCTGAAAAATTCAATTCTTCAGCATATCCTCATGTGACAGTCTACTATGATGGAAAGACATCAAGTGAGAATGCAAAAATTCAGAGAAGTCTTTCGCTTGATAGATGAATACAATTTTAGTATAAAAGTAGCACTATTTCATAAAAAAATAGCAGAGAAGAAATGTCCGAAGGGAATAAGTCCACTATTTTTAATTATATTAACCATACGTGTAGTTTTTGATCAATTGCACTATGTAATAAAAAATAATACTCAATTCTAAAACAGTGTTTACTTAAGTATATTTACTTTCCTAAATATATATTTAATAATCGAGTATAAATTAAATATTAATAAATAGCTATACTAGAATTCTTAATTCATATAAATGATCAAAAATATATTTTGTCTTTAAAAGTAGTATTATAGCTAAAATCAGCTATCAGGTATAAAGATGTAAAACATGTTTCTCACCTCAACCATATTCGTAAGTGTATTCTTCACCTGCTCTTTGCTAAATTAAAAATTAAAATAGTGTGGATTTTCAAAATAGGTACGTAATAAACATCAACAAAATATCAAGAAAATTGTATTCAGGAAATACTTAAAATAAGTTAAATTTTATGTAGAAAATAAGCGATTAATACGTGATTAGAAATAAGACCATGGTATAGAAGATAAAGAAATGGGACCACATTTGACATCGACAGTTTGGCCACATATACATTTTTTTAATATTTTAGAAACAATAAATGGAGTCACTGGAAAGATGTAAACATAATTTCTCCAGTCTTGAAATATGGAGTCAGGGGTTTGGGCTATGGAGTTTGGAATGAGCTATGATTGATGAATGATGATCGACTTAACGTTTACCAGTGACTTAATTTTTATTGTCATTCGTCCGACTAACTGCTTCTAAGTGTTATAATAATTATTGTGTTTGAAGTTTAAATTCAGCTTACGTTTTAATGTTCTCATGTGTTATTGCTGAAATTACACTTAATGCTGTTTTCTGTTGGATTCAATTAGTAATAAATACAACTCTTCAGAAAAACTGATGTTCCAACTTTAATCGTACTTGTAAGTTGGTATATATCTGCGTTTTCATTTAAATAATTAGAATTATGTTTTTTTTTTTTATCAAACTTCATAATTTATCGATTTATTTTTATAGTACTATAACACACGACTGATCAATATGGAAGAGGAAAAAGTTGCTACTGATGTTTCTGAAAAGCGTAAAGTTGAGGATGATAATGTAAATCCTAAACCTAATCCTAAACGAATTAAACTTGTCCGACCTGTATTTTCACCAGTTGCCAAACCTCCAATCTCCACAACCTCAGAAATCGATAAATTAGAAGTTCTACCTACAGATATACCTAAATCTAATATTATACAATCAACAGAAATATCTAAATCTACTTCACAATCAATAGAAATACCTAAAGCTACAGTACAACAAACAGAACTACTTAAATTAAATAATTATTCTGTTTCCAAAGTTCCAACTGAGGTTGAAGCTTTACAATGTACTGAAAAATCAGTTGATCAACTAGAAATAATAAAAACATCAATTGCCCCAGAAGCTGTCAAAAAGCCTGCAGTCATGATTCACAGTCCTGAAGAACAAATTGATACCAGTTCTGATGCTTTATATATAAAAAATATGTTTAGTGAAGAGACAAAAAAAGAATTGGAACATTTAAAAAAAAATATTTTCAAGATTGATGATGATGGATCATCTTCAGAAAATGATAGTCAACCCAAGCGACCTCGATTGAAGCGGCCGACCTTTGTTACATCAACTGTGGAAGTTAAAAATGAACCTACTGATTCAAAAATATTTAATAAAATAAATGAAACGTCTAGATTAGATTCAGTAAAATCTGATTGTGAAGATAATACTAACAAAAATATTGAAAAACCTAGTGAAAAATTATTAAGTGCTGAAGAAAAGATTGACCAAGCAACAAAAAATATTAATGAGGACGTAAGATTAAAACAGTTAGGCCAAGTCAAAATTTATGTTGAAGATATAATAAAGACACAGTCTAATAAAATTGCCAATATTAATAGAGCTAAAGAAGAAAAATCTACCGCATTCAATTCTGTTGTTAAATTAGTTGAAAACAAAACTGATGTAACAAAAAGCATTGAAGTGGATAATGTTCATGATGTTGATAAAACAAAGCCTATCCAAATAGAGACTATTGCACAAGAATTTACTGATTTAAAAGAAAAGGAAAATGTATTAGTTGAGGAAAAATCTATTGACAAAAAAGTTAACTTAAAAGTTGAAGAACAAGAATATATAGTAAAAGAAAAATTAACTGAAGAAAATAACCTTAGTAAAGTAACTTATGAAAACTTTTCAGACTCTAATATTGTGAAAGAAAGTGTCAATGACAACTATAGAGTGGTTTTGGAAAGGTATGTTGACAAACAATGTAAAGCACAAGATAAAAACCCTAGTCCAATAATTGAGAAACCTAAAGACGAAAAGTCTATAGTAGAAACTAGTTATGAATGTACTAATGAGTATAATAAAAGCAATGATGAAATCAATAGTGAATGTAATATTAATGATAAAATAAAAGATAAATTATGTGATTCAGAATTAGATAATTCTCAAAAAGCTGATGATATTACTTATTTAGAAAATAAAAAACAAAAATCTCCTAAAAACATACATGTTGAAGATGAAAATAAGCATACTACTATTATGTTATCAAATGAAGTACTAGGCAATGATATAAAACAGAATAACGAAGAAAAAGACTCTCAAATGTTTAAATCTGATATTTTAAAAGCAGCTCTTATGTCAAAAAAATCTCCTGAATCACTTGGAAATTCTTTGGATGTTTATGATCAACCTTCTGCTAATCTACCTGTGTTAGAAACTAAACAAAATGAAAATTTACCAAAACTGGGTCAAGACACTATAGTTAATAAAATAGAAGCAGAAATAAATCTTGCTATTAAAGATCAGCCAACTAAAATTAAAAAATCACAAAATAAGATTCTTAGTAATGTAACAGAAATGTCTAAAGAAGCATGTAGCTCTGTTTGTCTTGATGAAAACGCATCAGTTGGTAAAATTGACGAGCCTCCAAAATGGGGATCAGCTAAAATGAATGAAGTAGAAAAATTTTTAAATGATTCTAATGTAACCATTACTCCTATTTGTAAGTCTCAAGAATCACCCAAACTTGGTAAAATAACATTGAAATTACCTAAAGTTGGAAATCCAGAAATTAAATCTGAAACTACAGTTCGTCCAGATGTTAAATCTGAATTGATAAAAAAAATCACAAATAAGCATATTGCTATGGGAGATAGTCCTTTAAAAAATGCTCTTTCTCAACCTTCTAAATCTTTTAGTGACTTTGCTACTATTAGACCTGCACCTAAACTTAGTGCTGAACAAATAGCTCTTTTAGAACAACAAATTTTAAATACCCCCAAAAAGAGGGGTAGACCACCAAAAGCTTTGGCTCAACAAAAACAATTATTGTTAGAATATCAACAACAACAACAGTCAAAAGTTCAAGAAGGCAGTACTGAAAATGAACCTATTTTTCATGTTCCATTATTTGATATGGAAGACATGAGTGGAGGGACAGGAATGTTTGATTCATTTGAAGCATCAACACCAAAGCGAGGAAAGGGTATTAGAGGTAAAGGTAGTCGTGGGCGAAGAGGTCGAGGAGGTCGTGGTGGTAGTAGTCGTGGCCGCGACGGATCAGACAGTGATACTGCATCAAATAGTAGGCGTATAGATGACGAAGGAGAAACTTTTCATGAAGAAATGAATCAAGAGGAAGAAACCAAACAAGTAGCAATGATAGAAGCTGAACGACTTAGAAAAGAAGAAGAACGTGAAAGAAAATTAGAAGCAAGGAAAAAGAAAATAAAACTCCGTAATGATATTTTAAAAGAAAAGAAATTGAAAAAGAAACAAAGAGCAGAAGAAAGAAGACTTCAGTGGCATGAGAAAAAAAGGCTTATGCAAGAAGAAAAGGCCCGAGCCGCTGAGATGAAAAAATCTCTTCCACCACCTCAAAACTTTGATGATGAGACTCGTATGAGTGCTGATTGTAATAATAGTCTGTCCCAATCTGCTAGGAATTTCATGATGGGTATGTAAATATTTTAAAAATTATTAAAACCCTGATTAAAACAAAGGATATGATAGTAATATATATTTTTAGGTGATGAAGATTTATCTATCAGTGGTACAAATGATAGTATTAGAATGAAGAAAGGAAGAATGGAAGTCATTGATCTTGAAAGGTAAACTTAATTATGCTTTACAGTACATTTTATATTTTTTAAATTAGTATAATATTTTAATGTGGGTATTAATTTATAATAGTAATAAAACATTAACGGTTGATCAAATTGCTGAATATCAATGGCCATTGGAAGGTGGAGAATTGTATATGATTCAAGAACAAATATCTAATTTTTTGGGTGTTAAATCATTCAAAAGAAAATACCCAGGATTGAAGCGTCGTAATGTTGAAGCTGAAGAACGAACATTCTTATGTGACAGTGGATTGGTTGCTGAATCATTATGTGATCTTGGTATATTTATAAAACAAATTAATTTTATTTATATTTATATTAATCATTTATTAATTTTGATGTGTTAAATTAAATAGGCTTAACAGTTTTGTATAGTTCGGAAGTATTAGATGTCATGTATACAGATTTTCCAGAAAAATATGAAGAACTGAGAGAATATATGAGACTTAAACACGCCAAAGAATTATCTAATCGACAAAGAGGTATAATATAACAGTTTTTATACTTCATTATTAAGTATAAAAAAAAATTGTATTTTAATATATGTTTATTTTTATACTTAAAGCATTGATGACAATAAGTTCAAATAATGATGGGTCAAAGTTAGATTTACGTGATAGAGCTATGGAAGCTGTAGCCAATTGGAATGCCAATTTAAACAAGTCACGTCTAGAATCTCGTAAGTGTTCAATGGATATGCAAACATTTATTGTACATTATCCAAAAAATAAATGTAAGAAAATGGCTATTCCTAAACCTAAAATTGGCAGTTATCCATTGGCTTTACTACCTGGACAATTCTGTGATTACTACGCAACGTAAGAGTTAAAGTAACTAAGCTGAAATTTGTTTTGAACTTCTCAAGTTACTTTGTAAATTTTAGATACTCTAGTGAAGATTTACGTTACTTGCCAATGAACACTGTTATGTATGGTCCTTTGAAATCTGTAGATAAAGACTTTCCTGTTTCATTAAGCAGCCAATCTGAATCTGAAGATAGCTCTTCTGACGACTCTAGGTAAATTTAATCATTTGACTTCTATGTCTATATTAACATAACTAAAAGTACTTAATTGCATGATGAATATGTAAATAAGCAAGGTTAAAGTAAACTATGGTGTAGGACTAATATTAATTTCATTGGCAAACATTTAATCAGAAAAGGGTATTTTACAAACTAACCATTTTTGCCATGAAGTGTTCATGTTTAAAATTAATTAATAGTGATAGTGATGATTCAATTGACGTTGACAACAAATCTGACAAAAATTGTTTGGAGTATGGTCCGAGCGATAAAAAAGGAGCTGAATGCAAACTATGTTTTGGCACTGCAGATAAGAATAAAATAGGATCGGTCGAACCATTGATTCATTGTTTTAAATGTTTAACAATTTGTAAGAACAATTTATTAAATCAAAATAAATGTATTTTAAATAATATTTTGAAAAATATATCATCAATTTTAGATCATCCAACATGTTTGGATATGACATTGGAGATGATTCCATACATAAAACGTTACAATTGGCAATGTAATGAGTGCAAATCTTGTGCTCAGTGTAAAGAAGTGGCTGATGAAGATAAAATGTTATTCTGTGACCTTTGTGATAGAGGGTAAGTTAAAATATAATTGAATTTATTTAATAATTTATTATTTAAATTTATTACTACTGTACATTTTTTTTTTATATATATAGGTATCATATTTATTGTGTAGGACTCCGAAGAGTACCTGAAGGTCGTTGGCATTGTCAAGAATGTGCTATGTGTAGTTCATGTGGGGTTTCTGATCCAGGACCAGGTGATTCTAAATGGTTTTACGAGGTAATAGTTTAAAATTAACTATAATTTGTTAAACCTTGTGTTTAATATTTTAATTTAAAGTTGTGTACTAATAGAGATTTCTTAAATTTTTTTCTATTATGATGTTACATTTATTTCAGTTTAAGAAAACTGAAAAAACTGGGTCAAAAGTCTATTGTCGTACATTATGTGCTCCGTGTTCCAGGTATATTACATAATATTGAAAGTTATTTTGAACTTTGAATTATTTTGTTTAAATTATTTATTACATGTACATACATTTTATCAGTTATTTTGTGAAAATAATACATTTAAATCATTAACACATTTTATATTTTAATACAAATAAAATACATTTTAACATATATTGGGGCATTCTGGTTTGTTTGTGGCCAGGTCATGGAAAAAAGGCCATTTCTGCCCTAATTGCATGCGTTGCTATCCTATCAAAAACGTCGAGCGCATGACACAGTGTAACAGTTGTGATAGATACTTACACTCAGGTATATAACAAAAGCTTATTGTTGTGATTACTTTTTATCATAACACTAATGTATGATTATTTAACACATTGTTGACCTGTGTGAAATTCTAAACTTATTAAATAATATTAAAAAAAAAACACATTTTATGACATGATTTAAAAAATAATAATTTTAAACTCTTATTAAAAACATAAAAGTTATTAATAATTATACTTGATACATCTAATATTGTTGATTAAATATAAATTAATATTTATTATTTTTTATTTCATATTTTTGTAATGATTTAACTTGATCAGATTTTATGAGTTTAAAAACCTTTTTCCTTAAAAAATCAAATGAACTTTGGATTACACAAAATTAGTTTTACCTAAGACATTTGTTATTTTTTTATAAATTTTTTTATAGATGTATGTACATTTTTCAATTTTTATTTATTATATGATAACATTGAATAAGTAATTACTAATTTAAATTAGTTCTGAGGTAAACAGTTTTTATTAATTATATATAATTATTGTATTTCAATTATACATAATTTCCTAGTAGACTATCATTATAATATATGCATATTTTATTTTAAAATACATTATTTGTGATGCGAACTAGCAAATTACGATTTAAATATATACTATCTACAATTTTAGAAAATTATGCTAGTCATGATGACTGACTGGTATACTTTTTAAACATCGTTTTACATGTTATTAAGTTGAAAAAAAAATAAGTTAAGATAATTTAGGATTTAGTTGTCTTTTCTTTAATGTTATCATAAATATAGTAATGAACTTGTTTTAATAATTTTTCTAAATAATTGCTGATTTGAATACTGTTTATAGCATTATAAAAAAAAAAGTACAAATACAAATTACTAAATGTCACGATTTTATTATTTAAAAGTTCAATAGCTATATTAGGACTTATAACTATTCTAAATTCATAGCTATATTTTTCAATAAAGATGAGGAAAACTTATATCACAGATCTATAAACAAAATTTAAAACATTAAAATTATATGTCAAGTATGCATTTTATTTCTTTAGTCAAAATATTTTAATAATTAAATTATATGACTTTTATGTTTTGTTATAATTTGATTTTGATTAAATCCTTATGTTGTGGTTTTGCATTGTGGTCGACAATTGTGTGATATTTTAAATAGTAACTTTGATAATATTTTATAGAGTGAGTCATTTTGTTTTCTCGTTTTCTATTCAGCTAAATCTAGAAAACATTGGACCAACTCTATATTTTCATCATTTTTATTTTATTCATTTGTTTGTCGTTTTTTTTTTTAGAATGCATCAGTGAAAGTACATCAATTAATCAAGTTGTTACATGTACTATATGTGAGGAAAAAGCAGTTTCTAGATTATTAACTACAGTGCCTAGATCCTTGATTAAAGTCTGAATTAAATTGCTAGGTATAGCCTATTCTTAACACATTAAAAAATTTGTTTAGATTTTTTTCATCTATTTTATAGAGTTAATTCAAATCCATTTTTTGCTCATTAACATGTAATTAAAAATTAATTGGTTTTATTTTAATATTTTCGTTAAAAATTGTATATATATATTATTTAAAGGTAATTGTAAATACTAAATAAATAAATAATAGCTGGACTATTGATCAAATCTAATTGAATTTAGCAATAAAACGATTATAAATGAATCCATGAGTAAACAAAATACTTAAAATAAACTAATTTATGAATCTTGTGAACATTGATTAATTAGTCATGATAAAATCTAATTATATTTGTCAGTTGTTGCCATAATATATCAATAATATTCATAAGGATATGTATTTATATATATATATTATTGAATAATTTGTCAATATTACAATTTGTATTTGATAAGTAATTTATATTAAAGTATTATTCAATTAACATGTTGAACATAATAATATGTACAAAGAATAATTGTTTAAAATTATTGCAGTTATATACCTAAGATAAATATAATAGATTGCATTAATTATACAAATGCTAACAAATTAGTAATAACCATGTTGTGCATGTGTTTTATTAGAAATCTACACTACCTATAAATCTTAATTATTGTACGTTTATTTTTAATTTATTTTTGTATATAAAATTAACTTTGATTGCTTTCTAGTTTTGGGTAATTACTAATTGATGCAACTTGATTTCACAGTTTTTTTTTAAAGTTTTGTAAATTATATATGTGTTGTACGCATTGTTGAATAATTTATTTTATTTTACCGATTAAATAATATTATAATTAAATATAATTTATTTATTATTTTATTTTTTTTTTTTTGCAAAAATAATATTATAAACTAATACACTTTTGGTTAGATTAATAGTGTTTTTTTTTTATAATAAATAATAATATTTTCTATGAAAATATAACTGTATGCAATTATCTTAGTGTACTTTTAGATATTTTAAGTAAAAAAAAATTGATAGATTTCAAACACTATGTATAATAATTTTTTTTTTAAATATAAATATATGATTTACCTCAAGTATAATTTTTCTTTAAAATGTTAATGTTATACATATAATAAAATATTCCTAACTTTTGAATAAATCTCTGGTTGGTAGATACCACACAGTGGTGAATTAAGGTTTTTGACTCGAGGCTAATGGTAATTATTTAACCTGGGGTTATTAACTCTAGGAGGTCTGCATCCCCTCATCCATATTTCTTAGCTTATTATAACTTATTATTTATGATTTGGTATAATTTATTAACATGATAAATACAAAACTATTATATATAACATATTCATTTAAAGTTTAAATGTATTACTTATTAAATATAATAAATTTAAGTGTAATTTAAATATTATTGATTTGTTATATAAAATTTAATTTTCTGTTTTTGAGATACTTGTCATTACGACTTTACAAGTAATTGATGACATGTCAATAAGGTCAACCTATTTGCTCTGTTCTATAGTAGGACTCTCGGTTATCATTTTATAATAACTCAATAAAAGTAATAAAAAGTATTCTGTCATACTGTTTCTAAAATAAAACTTCTTTTTTACCATGACATTTTTCAGGTATAACAATTGTCAATTGATATTATTGAACTACAAAAAAAATTTCTAATGAATGTAATCCTGAATACTGATTTAAGAATTATTTTTTCAGTAATTGACTAGTTTTTCAGTTCAACTCTTTTGTACTGGAATATCTATGATTGTAATTGAATAAAACTATAAGCTTTTGAAATTTATATTTGCGGTTCTAAAACAACCTATAATTGTTATAAATACTTTGTATATTTAATTGTCGAGCTTTCTGTTTATAGCTTGTGGATAATAATAATAAAAAAAAAATACTACATAGATTTGTAATATTTCATGTTTACTACTTCAGAATCATTACAGGCAGGTGAACCTATAAAATTGTTATTAACACATTTTAAGTCAAATACTACAAATTACAATTTGTTTTTCAGTATTGTAAAAATACTCATTTATAAATATACATTTCTTTAGGTAAAGATGTACCAAAATGGTATTGTCATAAAGTCCTTTAAATATGCAACTATTTGAATATTTAGATATTCAATTTTATAGAAATTTTACTGTTTATTAAATAAAAAATAAAAAACATTGAATAAATCAATGAAATAAGAACATGAAAGCTAAAATTGTAAAATGTATTCAAATAAGGTAAATCACTTAAGAGATCGTATAGTATAATTAAATTAATTTGTTTTTACATTTTTAAAGAATATAAAATAAATTTTACTGATCAACTATTATTAGTTCATCAATTCCCCAATCCTCATAACTATTGTCTGGCAAATATCTTCTGATTATAATAGGTATTTTACGTTTCTTCAATTCTTTCATTGCAATTTGTAATGGATCAGTTTCACCTTCAAGTTCTACCATGACAGGGGCACACATTGCTATCTGCAAAGCTCTTGTACCTAATACTCGAGCTCTTTCATACCTAAAACAAATAAACATGTAGAATATTATTTAAAAATATAGTTTTTTAAAGCTTAATGTTTGAGATTAATATTTAATTTAATTGAAAACATACTTTGTCATATACTTAGTAGTAATTCGTTTAGACTTTTGAACTTGACTTTGAGCTTCTTGAATAGGTAATATATCAATGTTATCTTCATTCTCCTGTAAGAGTTTAAAATTTAAATTGATACAAATAAATAATCAAATTTAATTTGTAACGCTAGATATAGATGAAAATTAGTACTGTTAAACAGTAATGAATGAATGAGATGACATTAAGAATAAAAATTCAAAATAATACAAATAAGTTATTACTTCAGGTTGATCTAATTCATCCAAGTCTGCATCGTCTTCAACTTCATCAAAATCATCTGCACCACCACTGAAACAAATAAATAAATAATAATTTATAACAGATCAAGGTTAGTAAATTATAAGTGATAGGAGGAAATATTATATTATATTACAATTTACAATCACATCATTCACATTCTATACAAATTAATACAAGATTAGGTACACAAAATTTTGGTATATTTTTTAAATATTTATGTACAACGATCAAGTTGTTTGTTGCTAAAGAGTAGATTGAACGATTTTGACTAGACTTGTGTTGAGAAATGTTCTGTCTCTATTGTCAAATTAGCTTTTACACAAATAGTATAGGTATAATTAACATGATGGAAAACATTGAACACTAATTGCTTAAACGTAATTTAAAATATTTAGTTAATACAGTGTAATGTGTAAATGTTTAATACATGTGCAAACGACGTGAATTTAAATATATTCTGATATTAGATTGAGAGCAATACTCACTCGTCGTGTTCAAATTCTTCGTCAGCCATGTTTACTATATATTTTAGTACAACTCTTAAAATTAATAAATATAAATACTTATCGAATAACAATAATTACAACAAATTGACAACAGGTACAAGTAAACGAACCGCGAAGACAAATTTTTCAAATTATAGTGATATTTTCTTAGTGATGACTACAATCAACATTACTGAACCAACTACCAAGTCGAACTAACCTATTTGCTATGATACCATGGTTGTAATTTAATGATTTGGTTGTAAGAAATGTTATCGGACATTCATTATCAGTTAATTTTTTGATTGGCTGCGTTTAGTTGTGTAAATTTCATGGATGCTTCCAGTGCCCGCCCTGAATGACATATCAAAAAAGCTGTATTCCCTGATCGTATACAATTCATTTGTTAATTTGTTATTTTATTTACGATTTTCACTAAAGTTTTTATCAAAGTATTAAATCGTCCGCGTTCTGCTCGATTCGACGATTCATTACAAGAGAAATCTGACCGTGAATAATTTAAAATCGTTTTTGGACTCATTGAATTGGTGAGTCTTCATCTATCGGATAGATTCTATCTCGTCAGCGACTGGTTAATAATATGTCTTCAATTCTTTGTTTTTGTAGAACAATCAATCCCCAGGTCCCATCGAACGACCACAATATGACGTCTTCCTTTGACGAGATCAAAAACTTGTACCAGACTTTGAAGACAGAATGGAATAAAAAGAAACCAGATTTTAAACAATGCAATAATATATTGTTACAAATCAAGGTGAGAATAATTGAATTGGAGAGTATTGGTCTCGATAAGTAAAGGGTTTTTTTTTCAAAATAATTTATGTTTTGTGATATGTTGATACTTGCAAGTCCTTTGTGTATATTTTATTCGTATTAATATTAAGTTTGATAAATAACACAATGGTTGATATATTTTTTTAATTTATGCAATCAGGTTCTTTACAAATTTTACATTATCTTGTATTTTTTTTTATTGTGAATCAATAACTAAAAAATATTAATATAGGTACATAAAATTTCTATACTTAATGGTAAATATTGAATTACATTTTTTCAGTTTAAATATTTACTTAAATATTAAATTATAATAATAATAATAATAAAAAAATATAACGTGAATACGTTTACTCTTTAAAATACATTAAGTATAGATGAATAAACATAAGAATTAACTCTAGAATAAAAACAAAATTAATAAACAGTTTTGCATTTTATTTGGAAAAAACATAATTAAGCGCGCCTGATAAAATCCTATTTGGAACAAGGTAAAATTTACTTATAATTGTATACACCTGATAAAATAAATAAAATAAAAATATTAGTATTAATATGATATTTTTGTAACATCTTCATTTATTACTTATTTAATATTTTATTCTTTAATAAAACTGGACATTTATATATTATACTAATATACATACTAAATTCCACTTGCTATTGCTCCCCCTGCAGACGCCCTTGAACATATTTATATACAATATCTGATGACTGATATCATAGTTAGTGATTAGTGATATGTCTTTTTTATTTAACATAAAAATAATGATTTTTCATCGAATATATATTTTATTATAAGGCTATACATTTTAAACTTTATCTAAAAAATATAAATTGTAATAATGAGCATGACTAATTAGGTAATTGATTCTAATTTATAGGTTGGAATGACAAAACATACCTTTTTACCGACTTCTAATGTGGAAGCTTCTCAAAAAGAATACCTTATAGCTAGTGAGTATATATTATAATTTTTAGATTTTGAACAATAATCAGTAGGCATTTGGCATTGCAATAATTTACTTTTGGTAAATATTTTTGTACTAATTAACAGCCATTGTACAAACTACAATTTAACAAATATGATATATACTTTGTTTTTAAACAAAAACAACATAATAAAGAAATTAACTTTTCTTATAAAACAACTGTCAACTTTTAATTGAAAAGTTAATTTCTTTTGATTCTCATTGCATTTAAAACATTTAAAAATTATTTTTTTTATGCATTTAAAGTTTCATTAACAACCAAATGTATCTAATAATTAATTCTATGACTTAACTCCATTTAAAAGTTTTAGCTAAGTATGTAAAATCATACAACTTGGTTAATTCTCTCTTTAATTAAGTTTGATTTAGTATGACGGTATGCCAGATTATAACTAGTTATATTGTATATTTACAGGAGACATTTTAGAAGTTGGAGTACAATGCAGTATTGCCATGCATGATATTCCATCTTTTGAACGGTACATGGCACAACTCAAGTGTTATTATTTAGACTACAGGTAAGCAATATTTGACAAAATAATATTAAATAAAACTTCTCTTTTAATTTTTTAATTTTTTTTTTTACCAAGGGACAAATTACCAGAGTCTGCTAACCAATATCATTTATTAGGTTTGAACTTATTATTCTTATTGTCTCAAAATCGAGTAGCTGAATTTCATACAGAATTGGAGCTTCTCCCATATGATATTGTACAAACCAATACATATATTAAGCATCCAGTTGCCTTAGAACAATATTTGATGGAAGGCAGCTATAACAAGGTAATTCAAATTATTAAATTAATACCAGTTGTGTTGGATATTAATGTATAACCGAGTTCATTTTTTAGATATTTCAAGCAAAGAGCAATGTGCCATCTGATACATATAATTTTTTTATGAACATTTTGTCAAACACTCTCCGAAATGAAATTGCCGAATGCTTACAAAAAGCATACAAAAAAGTGTCTATAAATTCTGCTACAAAAATGTTGAACTTCAACAGTACAAATGAAACTAATGATTTTGCTAACAAGGTAATTTCAAATATTACGAATTATTTATATGCTATAGGTATATATATAAAAACAAAATTATTTTTATTATTCAGAAAAAGTGGATTTTGGGTCAAGATGGTTACTATGTATTCCATCTCGAAGAAGAGAAGAAAGCAGTAGAACCTTTGCCTGCATTACAGATTGCTGATTATGCTATTCACTATGCTAAAGAGTTAGAAACTATAGTTTAATAAATTAAATTACTATACATGGATTTTTTTTTATTGATTATTTGAAATTAAATAAAGTTAAGAAATATCAAATTGCTTAATACTAATATAATAGTTTGAAATTTTTTTTTCAAATTATTTTGTATATAAATGATTAAATATAAAAATAATTTGTAACACCATATCATACTTTTGGTAATTATATGGAAAACAATGAAGAAAAACATTATTTGTATTCATTTTTAAGACTGTATTATATAACCTGTTCTAATGAATTAATTACAAATATTATGTTTTGGTAAAATTATAATCTTTCCATATTTCTAAAAATTTGGTAGTTTTCTGTAACTGCTCTTCAATTGGTTCTTTTTGCTTTTTTCGCCATGTACTGTGATCTAAATCCATCATGCCACCTATGATTTCCTATATGTATATAAAGATAAAATTTCAATATCAAACATTTTAAACTAAAACCATTCAAAATATTGTGCAATTATTAATTTTTATTGATAATAAACAAGTCACAAAAACTAATATCTGAAAATAAAGTTTTAAGGGAAAAAAGTCTCAGAAAAATATTTTAGTTTTACGCAGAATCCAAAAATTTAAATATTTTCTGGATAATATAAATTTGAGTAATAAATATGTTAATTAAATTATAGTTAATATTAATTTCTATGAATATATTCCTTTGTAACAATATCTTTCAATAATTATTAAAGTTCAGTTGGATATGTTTATCTATAGCTATTTCATATTTGATAATGAATTATGATTATAACTAATAATTAGTATCTAATTTTTTATATTTTACAATTATTATTTTAAAGAATTATGTTGTTTAGACTTTTTTTCCAGACATTTTATTCCTTGATACTTGTTCTATTTCTCTTTTAGAAAGACTTATCAGTTTACCTCGGCAAAGTTGTTTGGGAAAATTTTTTCATCTTCAATGACATGAGCATATCCACCTTGCATTCCAAAATCAACAGCGAAATAGGGTAAACTTTTGGGAACAGCTCTACGTACATCTTTACTACTTAAGTCCACGACTTTTTGGTTAATAGCCCATTCCGTCTCACATTCTAAGATGGCTTTTTTAAAATATATAGGAGCAGTGTCACCAATTTCAATTGGCACAGGCACACAGTTCCATACCATATGAGGCATATTGTTCAGTCTCATTGCACTTTCAAAAAATATTACGTCTTCATCTTGATCTTTAAACATGGTAGTTAACACTTTTCGAAATACCTAATATTATAATGTTTTGTTATTATAAAAGAATAATTTAACACTTCATTAACAAATATGGTTAATAAGGTTCTACCTGCATTTCAGTCCAAACATCTTCGTCAATATCAGTTGCACATGCATAGTGGTATATTGGTACAATCAAACAATGTCCTTCAGTCAAGGATTTGTAATTTGGCAAGCACAGATAACACTAGTAACATACAAATTAAAAATCCATGATCAATATTAAAATTAAAAAAATATTGTAAATAAGTGTACCTTTTCTCCTTTAGCAATAAATAAGTGTTTCAACATTTCTTCACTATCAAAGCAGTAACGACAAGAGTTTAAAATTTTTTCTGTACGTTTATGTTCACCAATAGCTCTTTTAATTTCTTTCTCAGATGCCTTGGCAGATCGTTTTTCTGATGCACGATCTACAAATACATCATCTTCATCATCTCTAGAGTTGACCTAAAAATTAATGTCCATAATTATAATTAAATCATGTTTTACATGATTATATGTTATCTAATTAACAATTGGCAAATAATTAATTTATTCATTTTTCATTTGGTTTATTTTAATAGCAATTTAAATATTAAAATATTAACCTTTCTCGATAGATTAACAAACTCCATATTACTATCTTCTGCTGTACTAGTCATTTCTTTTTCAAACTGAAATAATATATATAATAAAAGTTATAAATAAAGCTTTTTTACAGTTTTTTATTTTGTTAAAAACTTACCATAGATTTTAATGAATATTTATCATCATCATCAAAGTATCTTACTCTTTTACCATCTTCATGTGTCAATACTTTTTCTCGTTTTTTCCTTTTACCATCATTTTTATCAACTTGTGCTTGTTTAACAGGATAACTATAGCCTTTAGATGAAGTCCTAGTAAGTAATACAAATTCTTCTTTTTGTTTTGTTTTATTTGTAGTGTAATTTTGTTTTGAAGCATAGTCTCGTGCTGAATCCAACTTTTGCTTAAGTTCTTCAGCCAATTTCTATAAATAAAAAGTATAATTGAAAGTTCAAAGTATATCATGTAATTACAAGAAATATAATAATATATTTTAGATATGTACTTTGAAAAAAAATCTATAATATATTAGTCTTCTAAAATCAATTTTTTTTTTTTAGAAAATACTTTAATTACCATATTTCCCATTATTTCTGCTTTTATTTGTTTAGCAGCAAGTGCATTTAATTCTGATTCGGTTAAAGGTTTTTCAACAGCTTCTTTGTGTTCTTGAGTTTCGTCATTATAATCTGATTTTTTAGGCAAAGTTTTTCCTTCATATTTGTCATCATCAGATGAGTATTTTTCTTCGTTTTCAGAGTCTTTGTCATGTTTACTTTTGCTATCTCTTTTGTGGTCGTATTCTCTTGAATTTTTTTTTTTGATACTTTTTCTTTCATCTTCGTGTTCTCTGTAACGTTTATCTCTTTCTCCTTTACTTTCATTATCATATTCTTTATGTTGCCTATTTCTTCCATGGTCATGATCTCTATGTCGTCTATCTCTTTCTTCTTTTTTTTCATCAAATTCTCTATGATATTTACTTCTTTCTTCTTTTCTTTCATCAAATTCTCTATGCCGTTTATATCTTTCTTCATTATCTTGTTTTGAAGCAGTATATTTACTATCATTTACATTATCTCTACGATCGTGTTTTTTCCAAGATTGGCGACTATAAGAAGGTTTTGAATAATTAGAATGCTGATGGATTTTATATTGATGATCATCGTCATCATCCATTTTAGGTTTAAGGAAACCTTTGTGGCTACTTAATGGTTTTGGCGGTGGAAGACCCGTTCCTCCATTTTTCCAGTATGGATTTAATTCTCGTTCTGATTGACCTGGCTAAAACAAATATTAATAAAATCATTTTAGGTATAATAACAAATATAAATATTGAAAATGATAATTACTTGAATCATTCTTGCTTTAGCTTCTTCCTGCTCTCTGCTCTTTGTACTGATTTTTTTTTCAATTTCTGAAGATGTATTACACACAAAATCCATCCAATTATCAGGTTCATCTTTTGATGTAGCAAATGATGTGGAAGTAGACGATGGATCTTTCTGGCATTTCTCAACCCATTGATCATCATTTGATGTTGAACTACTGGATGACGAAGATCTCTAAATAGAATAAAACATGTTAATATGATCAAATGCTATTTGTTGAATCGATTCTAATTATCATTACAATAATTAGGTACTCACATGTTTTTTTTTTTTGTGAGATGATTTTTTGTGTTCCTTTTTATGCGATTTTTTCCCCATCCTGAAGATTGGTGGCTACCAAAATATCGGAGTTTATTTCTAACAACTCCCGGCGTCTATTTTCTTGTCGTTCAATGTCCTTTACGACACCTTCGTGCAACTTAATCAAATCGTCTTGTTGTTGGTAGTGTACAAATCCAATAATACCCGCAGACGCGAAACAAGATAGTCCAAATACTATTTTAGATGTCGTTGACATATTAATACGGATTTAATGAATATAAATTTTTAACGGGCTTTAAGACTTAACTTCTAGGATAGAATAATAGGCATCTATTCTGTGGTTCCAATTATTGGCAACCACATCCAGATTGACAACAATATTGAATAATCCAACACTCGTTGAAACTTATAAACGATTGTGGTTTGTTTTTATCATGATAACGGATATCTATAACATTATCATAAAAAATAATAAATAATAATATATTTCCACAGAATATAATATGATGTAACAAATAATTGTAAATTGTAATACCGTATAGATATTTGAAATGTTTATATTAAAATGTTAATATAATTTTTTTTGAGCTATTTATAGACATTAAATTTGTTTAGTATTTTATATAAGACAATTTAAGCTTGGTTAAAAACTTCATAATTTAATACAAGGTTCCAATAGTTTTATTAAAGTTTTGATGACAAGATCGAAGAGTTTTTATGAGCGTTTTATATTAATTACGTATTTACGTTTAACTAGGATAAAAATATCATAATTTCTCATAAAATTACTGGGTAGTGGGTACCTACTTTTTTAACTGTAATTAACAAAGTATACATTTTTGAAACATTCCAATGTTATTTAAATCATTATTTTCTATACCCAATGACTTTTTCAAAATATTTAAATTAATTTTAAACTATTTATAGCCATTTTAAATGATCTAATTCTTTTTGGTATTGATAAAAATATTTAAGCTCGTTCAAAAAACTTGAAAATGTTAAACAAGATCATCAGTTGTTCTTTAAAAAATAATAAAAATACATATTATGTAAAAATATTTGCGAGCGTAAGAAGTTCATATTTTGAATGTATTTTTGTTTAGATAATTATCTAAATAAAGAATATCAATTTTAGTTCATTATTATAATTCAAGGATATTCGTAGCTTTGTAGAGCTTAACATTTTTGTAGAATATAGATAGCTATATATTTTAATAATATACTGAATGTAATAACATGTAATACAAAAATGTGCAATACTTTTAGTAAAAATGAATTCAACCGGCTGTATATTTTATAGTAGGTAAGAGGGTAACATAAGTTATTTTAGTAATAAAATAAAATGTATACATGGTAATATTCATAGCCTCATAGGCCAGCCTGGTAAACCATATTGAGTCTCCACTCAGAATCTTTTTTCATATGCAATGATTAATCATTGAATTCATGTTTAATATATTCATTAGTCCATTAGTTGCTTATTTAATTACGAGGTACTCTCTAGTCTCTAAACTGACAATACAGAGTTTGGTGCGGTACAGCATAACGGAGTAGGTATTTAGGAAATTTTAATTTAGGGGTCCACTAGGTCTAGTTAATTTAATTAAAATAGCGCTGTAGTGAGCAGTACTCACTTTTTTTTAATTGCCTAGTCTAAAATGTATTTACCGTTACCATTTTTGTATTCATATGGCTCAACCTGAAAATTATACTAATATTAATAATTAATAACTAGTGCTTGACACAGAAAAAAAGTAGTAGAGGTACTCTAGCTAGTTTTAAAAAAGTAGCGTCCCTAGCATAGGCGAAGCTTGAAAAATTTAGTTGGGTGGCTTAAGCCTCAGATTACTTGATGAAAAGAATTATTAATAACTTCCTATTTAGTTAATTTTGGTAATGTATTATAAAAACAAAAAAATAAAATTCAGTTAGCGTGCGGCAACTAATTAATACAAATATGGACAAAATAAACTAAAATTTATTAATGTATTGAATAATACTGCAATATTTCTACAAATACAAAAATAAAAAGTAAAATAAAAAAAACTGATGTAGAAGAAATAACTAACTGTTCTATTAAATATTTTAAATTGTAGGTAAAAAAAAAATTAGTGTTGTTATGCCATTTGATACAAAAGTAGGGTATATATTTGAGTGGAGCTAATCAGAAAAGAGTGGGGCTTAGCCCCCAAAGCCCCTAGAGTTTTAATACAACTCAAATAACAATGGAGGGTTCATCCTGGTAAGAAGGGGAACGCTAAAATATTAGTTGAGATACTCTGCCCCAAGCCAAGCACTGCTATAATTAAAATAATAACTATTAAATAAATACATATTCAAGGGGTTAATATTTTAATTTATTTAACTGATATTAAATATTTCAAATAAATATTAAATGGTTAAAATATGATTTTTTTTAAAACTTTTTTTCAACAGCTATAACATTTCTGTTATACTCTTTTTCTAAATAATGTTTAATTTAAATAAAAAATGAGTTTTGTATGGGTTTACTCTTCTAAATTATTGCTTATATTTTTTGTATTTCAAAATATAATATGTATGTTATATTGTGCAATAATCATTAACAATAATAAAAATAAATTAAGCTTTTGAGGGAAATCATAAATTTAAAAAAATAAACAATTATATTTACATAATTACATTAAACTTTATATTCTTTATAATTTCTTTAGAACATCGTTGAATATAAAATTAAAAATAAATCACAGTGTATAAAATTCCATTAAAATCATATAAATGAGCTGGCATATAAAAAAGTGATTTTTAATGGTTAAATACCAAAAGGTTGTAGAAAAGTAATATACATAATTATTGATAAAATTTTAAAATAGGAAAAAAAAACAATCAAATAATTTAAACAGTTAATAGTAATAAAAGATCTTAAACATAATAATAATTAATAATAAATAGTAAAAAAGTAGTTTTTCAATTATTTTATAATGTTCAACATTTTGCAGACCTGAGTTGTAGCAAAGAGATCAGATTCAAAACATTTTTGGCACTTAGAGCCAATGTACCACGTAGGCCGTGTTGATGGCAATACCATTAATTTCTTGTCTATTTTGTGTGTTTTGTATCTCCTGTTCAGTGAATCCATCATATATTTAAAGTCTCCAGTTGGATTGCTTTTAAAATACTAAAACAAAAAAAAAAACAAAATTACTAGCTGTTGTATTACCCGAATAAACTTTAATAAAAAATAAACTGTAAGACAACTTATAAACTTGCTAAAGAATGTTAAAATATTTATCAGTTTTTATTTACAAAACTTTAATTTAATTAAATGATGCTCAGTCATATAATACAAAGTAATAATTTTCAAACACCACATTTAAAAGAAATTTATTACAAACATATTTTTGATGAGTATAAAAACGCTTAAACACCGATGTAGATGTTATTTTTAAATTTAATATGCAATCAAAGTATTTTCCCTAACACATCTGTGTTTGTATGTTTATTAATTGTATAATTGTTTACTCGTTTTTTTTCAGGGTCTTGCAGAGCTATCCATATGAATGTAGCTATTAAACAGAACAGTTTATTTGCTGAACCGAATTTGCCACAACTCATCTTCATCATTTTGATAAGTTCTTTGACCATATCAGCATTTACAGTTCTCTGAAACAAACCCGAGAATGGGTGAAATATAATAAATTAAACTTAAAACAAATAAGTAATTTAACTCACTGTCCAAATGATCCATGTCGTTTCGTGGTACCTAAGCAGATTGATGAGTACTCGGATGGCAGGTTCACGGGCCTCGGTGCTCGGTTGTGATTGGTTGGAATACTGTAGGAAATGGAAAATGTAATCTACGATTGCACCATCTGCT